>NC_141875.1:586689385-587041260 GCF_056163025.1 Triticum urartu | reverse complement strand
TTCCGCAAGTGCATGGAGCCCGTGGAGAAGTGCCTGCGCGACGCCAAGATGGACAAGAGCGCCGTGCACGACGTCGTGCTCGTCGGCGGCTCCACCCGCATCCCCAAGGTGCAGCAGCTGCTGCAGGACTTGTTCAACGGCAAGGAACTGTGCAAGAGCATCAACCCGGACGAGGCCGTGGCGTACGGCGCCGCCGTGCAGGCCGCCATCCTCAGCGGCGAGGGCAACGAGAAGGTGCAGGACCTGCTCCTGCTGGACGTCACGCCGCTGTCCCTCGGCCTGGAGACCGCCGGCGGCGTGATGACGACGCTCATCCCGCGGAACACCACCATCCCGACCAAGAAGGAGCAGGTCTTCTCCACCTACTCGGACAACCAGCCGGGCGTGCTGATCCAGGTGTTCGAGGGCGAGCGCGCGCGGACCAAGGACAACAACCTGCTGGGCAAGTTCGAGCTGTCCGGCATCCCCCCGGCGCCCCGCGGCGTGCCCCAGATCACCGTCTGCTTCGACATCGACGCCAACGGCATCCTCAACGTCTCCGCTGAGGACAAGACGGCCGGCGTGAAGAACAGGATCACCATCACCAACGACAAGGGGCGGCTGAGCAAGGAGGACATCGAGAAGATGGTGCAGGAGGCGGAGCGGTACAAGGCCGAGGACGAGGAGCTGAAGAAGAAGGTGGAGGCCAAGAACGCGCTGGAGAACTACGCCTACAACATGAGGAACACCGTCAGGGACGACAAGATCGCGTCCAAGCTCCCCGCCGACGACAGGAAGAAGATCGAGGACGCGATCGACGGCGCCATCGGCTGGCTTGACGCCAACCAGCTCGCGGAGGCGGACGAGTTGGAGGACAAGATGAAGGAGCTGGAGGGCGTCTGCAACCCCATCATCGCCAAGATGTACCAGGGCGCTGGCCCGGACATGGGCGGCATGGATGCGGATGCGCCGGCCGGCGGAAGCGGTGCGGGGCCTAAGATTGAGGAGGTCGATTAAGCTGGTGGCGGTGGTGATTTTGGCAGCGGGAGTCTGAAGTCTCTGAATTCTGAAGTGTGATGGATTGTGCCATCGTTTGCAGTCTCTGAATTCCCGACGCAGGTTTTTAGGTGTGGTTGAGACGAGAGGGACATCTTTTGGATGGATGTCAGTGTTGATGTAAATCCTGAAGTTTCGATCGATTTAAGTAGCCGGCGTTGTACCGGTGTTTGCTTGGATCATGTTATCTTTCTTTCTTTTATTTCTGCGAAACACCAACTGCAGATGTGTGCAATCGCTAGCATTATTCTCTACTACACTGTCATGTGTTGAAGCACTGGTTTTAGCAGATGTAATTGTCTGGTCAAACCCATTTAGTTCCAGTAAGATCCTACTGAAAACTTTGCTGATTGATGAGATTTCTGTGGAAGTTTAACTGCTCATAATGTGTCGAGCGGTAGATCACAGCTCGACAAGAATTCTGTGGAGTAGTTGTGTTGTGTTCTTCGCTAGTTTGTCGGTTAAAGCCGGAAGAATTGACAAGTGAGACATAAGATAGTGACATAGTGTGATGTGTTAAACCTTGGCTAGTAGCCTGAAGAATTGACAAGTGAGGCAGGATGCGTCGCGCCGCGACTAATTTCTTCATCTTAACAGAGTGGGAATGTTAGGATGACACTGCTTCTTGGTTCATTGGTCGAGTCAGTATGAATCTTCAACTAGTATTTATCTCAAGGAAGAATATTTAACTACCTCAATGAAACTGTTATTACCCTTCTACCGAAATCTTCAACTAGGACGTTGTAGCCCCGGACTTATTGGCATTTTATTTGAACGGTTTTATGAAGGGAGAATGGATGTGCAAAGGTTGAATTATGGCATTATTACCCTTCTACCGAAATTTGCTGACGCTAGTAAGATCCAGCAATATAGGCCAATATGTTTGCTTCGTTGTCCATACAAACTTATTACCAAGGTTATGGACATTAGGGCCAGTAAGTATGCTTATAAACTATTCAGCATTCAGCAAAACGCATTCATCAAAGGGAGGCATATAGTAGATGGCATATTATCTTTGCATGAAGTTTTGCACCATACTTATGTTAAAAAACAGGTTGGGGTTGTTCTTAAGCTTGATTTCAAGAAAGCCTATGACAAAGTCAATTGGGAGTTTCTACTTAAATGTCATGAAAAACGTGGGTTTAACCAAAAATGGTGTGGTTGGGTAGCTCAAATTCTTAAGAATGGGACGGTTGGTGTTAAAATCAATGATGAGTTGGGTCCTTATATTCAAAGCGCGAAAGGGGTCAGGCAGGGAGATCCACACTCTCCTTTCCTCTTTAATCTTGCGGCAGAATGCCTAACTAAGATGATGACTTCTGCCCAAAAAAATGGTCTCATTAAAGGGTTGGCCTCTGACCTGATTGAGAATGGTGTGGCTATTTTACAATATGCGGATGATACAGTTATCTGCTTCGAGCATGATATTACCAAGGCTGTCAATATTAAACTCCTACTATACTTGTTTGAACTAATGTCGGGGTTGAAAATTAACTTTGATAAGAGTGAGATTGTTGTTATAGGTGGGGATAATGAGATTGATTCAACATACGCTGAGATGTTTGGGTGTCAGGTGGGGAAGTTACCTATGAGATACCTGGGTGCCCTGATCACTTACTCCACTTTGAAAAATATAGAGTTGGATTTTTTGGACGCTAAGATGATAAAAAAACTTGATGCTTGGATTGCATATTCAGCATCATCTGGGGCTAGATTAACCCTGTTGAATTCTAGTCTGGATGGAATCCCATCATATCTTATGTCAATGTTTTTGTTCAATAAAACCTTTATTGACAATGGATAAGCACCGTAGAAGATTTTTTTGGAGGAGAAAAAATAAGAAGCGTGCTTATCATATGGTGAAATGGGCTAGGGTTTGCCGATCCAAAAGTATTGGGGGATTGGGTCTCAAAGATCTTCATAAGCAAAATATTAGCCTCTTAACTAAATGGTGGTGGAAGCTCGAGACTAGTGATGGGTTGTGGCAACATATTATTCGTGCCAAATACTTTAAAAACAGAACTGTAGCTAATATTCGTAGCCGCTTTTCGGATTCTCCTTGCTGGAAGGCTATAATGAAAGTCAAGGAGACATTTATGGCTAGAAGGCTATCCAGATCAATAATGGTAATCTGGCTAGAGTGTGGCACGACCCATGGCTGGATGAAAAACCTTTGCGAGATAAGATGCCTGTCTTATATAGTATATGCCATGATCAGGATGCGACTATTGCTGAGTTTGTGGCGAAAAACTACAAACTGGGATTCAGACGTAGACTATTTGGAGAGGTTAATAATCAGTGGGATTGGGTTGTTGCTGAGGCTAAAAAATATACCCTGAACACCTCCCCTGATGTAGTTACATGGAGCCTTAATAAGAAGAAGAGGTTTTCCACCAAATCAGTTTATGAGTGGCTAGAAAGGGATTTAGCTGGTCCGAATTACAAATGGATTTGGAAAGCCAGTATTCCTTTAAAAATCAAAATCTTCATGTGACAGTTGTTTCAAAATGCTGTGCTTACACGAGATAACTTGCGGAAAAGGAACTAGCCTGGAAATCCTGCCTGCTCCTTTTGCAATAGCATGGAAGATGCTAATCATCTGTTTTTTACATGTCCGCTTGCCCGAACTGTATGGGGGGTCTTGGGTATAACAGTTGGGGCTTCTTGTTGCCCCAGATCTCTGTGCCAATGTTGGGCGTGGCTATATAAATTCTTTCCAGGCGAAAAGAATTTTATATGATGATTATCGCTGTGATTTGCTGGGGGGTTTGGTGCCTCCGAAACAAAGTTACTTTTGATAAGTACAATGCTCATACTCCGCTGGAGGCTGTTTTCAGTGCTTGTTCTTTTATGCTGTACTGGGCAGGATTGCTGAAAGAAGATGATAGGACGAGGTTCCAGGCTGGGGTGAAACGACTGGCGTTTGCGGCAGCGGCTCTGGCAGACAGGTCGTAACACAGGGGAGGATGCTGCTGAGGGATGGAGATGGAGTTCAGATCGGTTAGCTTGGTCATTCTCGCCAGTTTCATCGATACCACTGGGGTTTGATGCCCGTTCTGGTGTTTGTCGGTGGTTGACTCATGGTTGCTTTATGCCCCTCCTGGGTGGCTGCGTAGTTTCATCTTTATATTCTGTTGTCTAGGATAGTAGCTTGTTAGTGTCGTCAGGTTTTCACCCCATGGCGGCTGATCCGTTTTAGGGTCTTCTCGTTGTGGGTTTCCTGGCGATGCTCCAGCTCACTCTCCCCCTTTCAGTCCTATTTGGGTTCTGGTGGTCGTTTTATTTTGGGCTTAGTCCCTAAAGACATATTGAACTGAACTTCTGTATTTCCGTTGATTGCAAAATTAATGGAAAGGGGTGTGAGCCCGGTTGGAAAAAAAACCCTCAATGAAACTGTTAACACCAAAAGTTGAAGACAAGCTTCAACTAATCGACTCCGCTTGATAGAACTTCCTTTTTCTTCCCACTGTCAGGTGTTAATTTGCTCTTGGCACTTCTATTGTAGAAACACGGTATTCTAGAAAAACATGGTATCACACAGTTACCCTAATAGGAGAGAGCTCTAATTCATAAGACAACTAATCAAATACTAACACAGTGAAGTATCATATTCACTTATCAGATACCCATGAGTTGAAGCAACTAACCCTGGTACATCCACTATCAACATAAACACGAGAGTTACACACATATAATTTCCTACAAGGAGTGCTATAAATTCAGTGAAGTCCTGGAGCGCTCCCTTTCACTTCGCTTACCCTCTGATCTCACTTTTTAAGAGGGCGGTATAACTTGCAAAAAAATAATACTCCTTCCGTCTCAAAATAAGTGTCTTAACTTTGTACTAGCTCTAGTATAAATTTGTACTAAGCTTGAGACACTTATTTTGGGACGGAGGGAGTATTTTTTTGCAACATAGCATAACATGCAATTACAGCATTCACCAAAACAATCCTATCATGACTCAACTTAAGCATTTTAATTACCCACTATTCTTATTGTTATAGTCAATAAACATTCTAGCACGATATTAAAGCGGGATTGTGTAAATTATGTTCTACATATAAGTCGGATTGACAACATTGGACATTCTGCTGAAACTTCATATGTGAGGGCAAACAATTACCCAAATCCAACAACAAATAATTAAGGTGGCAAAGCAGAGTACTAACACCAGAGGCAAGTATCAGGGCACTAGTGACGTTATAATATAAACTGTTAGATAGGTTGAAAGATTTATTTGCTCGTGGATTTGTTATCCTACATTAACCATTTTACATACTGAAATACATGGAAAATTGAAACCAGTTGCATAATTCAAAGAAGTTATAAATAGCAGAGGTAATCAGCATTTACATGATTATGAGCACAAATTGTTGAACAAAACAGTACATCACAACATAACATTATTCAAACATACGAAAATATTCCGAAGAGAAAAATAGACTGACGACTACAGTAAATCCTGAATCCCAAATCCCCAGGACGTCCATGAAAACATCTCACTGAAAAAGTTCTGTGTTTGATGCATCTTCAAGTCATGAGTGCTGGTAGTTGTATCTGCTCCATTTCTAAAACTGGTTGCTTGTATATGTGGCCCAAACAAAAATGAATATTATGGGCCAAAATTCCATCAACATGCTGAAAAGGATTCTCGTTGTCACCATTACTAGTGTACGAGTTAGCCCAATTCGGGTACATAATGGTTGTGCCAGAAGAGCCCACTTTAACCAAAGGTCCATTTGTTTGCATATAACAGCAAGAGGGCTAATGACGCAGATAGCAATGGCGGACTTGTGAGCAACCCGTGCTAGCACCATGTACAAACCTAATGCAAAAGTTGCTAGGAAGCATGTGCCCGATGTTGACCCAAAATACAAGGCTGCGATCAAGTAAATTCTACGAGTCTGTGGGTTTAAAATAGAGTATCCAGAATACATGAGACCTATCATAGCCATCACAGACAAGACGAAGGAGAATGTGCTGGCTATTATGAATGCATCAAATGCATACCTCCCGGCAAGTGTTGGTGTTCCTCCATTAATATGTTCATCAGCTCTGTAACCTCCAGGAAGGGCAAAAGTAACAGTAAACGTCGCAGTTGCAACTAGAGCCACACCAATACATAGTGTTTGTGTTGGTTCTTTCAACTTTTCTAATTGTTCCGTTTCATCATATTTTAACTGACGAGTGTAGTTTTCTTCAAAGTGATCACGACGACTGCCACCACTCCTAGCATTAACAACTGTCAGTGCAAAGTGTATCTTCGCTTCACTGTTCTGAAAAAATGAAAAAGAAAAGAAGGTGGAGCCAAACCACACAAATCTCCATTATTTGCTTTCATATCAAACGTGGTGCTTAAAAGTACAATTTAGTACATTACCTGTTCATCAAAAAATCCTGGGGGAACCCCATATGGTGATATATCTAGAGGAGTTTGCCCCATATTATTTGATAAATTCAAATGTGTTTGTCGATTCCCTAACAAAGCACAAAACATTCGAAGACTCCGTGCCTGGATAGCTAGGTGTAGTGCAGTGTTCCCATCATTGTCTTGGATATTAAGAATCCATAAGAGTGATCGATTTCTGCAAGCAGAACTGACTATTCTAACTTTCCTTTTCTCAGCAGCTACATGAAGGAATGTCCTTCCCATACTGTCCTGCAAACCAGCACTGCTTGGAGACTTGTTAAGGAACATAGTTACTGTCCCACTTTCACCAACAGAGGCAGCAACGTGTATTGGAAATAATCCGTTGCAATCTGACTGATACAATGCAGCTGAGTTCGCTTCCAATACTTGCCAACATATACTTCCTCGCTGACTTTGCTGTGCCAGAGCTGCAGCAAAATGGAGAGGCGTACTCCCGTTTTCATCCCTTTGTATAGTGAGATCACTGTTCCATTCCAAGAGCTTTTTTGTAAGCTCTGCAAACAGGTATTTCTATTAAGTTCATCAAGGGGAGAAGACCAACTACTATGGAAATGACACACTCAATTATAATTGGCAAGCAAAATACAAATATCAAAAGTCTCAATAGTCTTTCAGAAGGCAATTTCATTGTGTGTATATCGTATCTTGTGCGCGATCCATGGGTACTTAAATTATAGTTTATACTACTATCACTACTCAACTACTCAACTAATTACATGTGTCCGCAGTTAATGTAAATCTACTCATAAATTCATATACTCATAAACTCATAAATCCGTACTATCACTACTCAACTACATGTGTCCGTACTTCCTTGTAAATCTACTCATAAACTCATATACTAATTACATGTGTCTGTAAAACTTACAGGTGTCCGTATTTCTGTTTAGTAGTTTATACTACTCCCTCCGTTCCTAAATACTTGTCTTCTAGTCATTTCAACAAGTGACTACATACGGAGCAAAATGAGTGAATCTACACTCTAAAATATGTCTACATACATCCGTATGTAGTAGTCATTTGAAATGTCTAGAAAGACAAATATTTAGGAACGGAGGGAGTATATCCTAATTTATTTGTGGGAATGAAACAATACTACTATCATTACTCAACTACTCAACTAATTACATGTGTTCGTACTTCCTGTAAATCTCCTTCTGCTAACTGCACTAGCCAAAGTACTAAATTATAGTTTCACCTTTTCTGCAAACTGGTGCTGGTTTATCTGAGGAGTTAAATATAAGTCATGAGAAATGGATTGTATTATTTGAAAGGGAGGATTATAGAATACATTGGGAGCGGAACTATATTTGCAGCACAGGCTGCCTAGCAGAGGAACTTGAACTTACACTTGGGTAACTACATACTGCATTGTTCAGTAATTCTTACAAGGCCAGACTACTTCCCAACTAGCACAGCATACAAAAACATCGAGTAATAAGCCATTTACTCTTATCTACTATGAAGTTTGAGGCCCCTATCATCATTCGTGAATTTTATTCATTAATTGAGAATTACTCGCTGTTTCTCATGAAGAAATGATGTGCTGTACTCTTTCAGAGAGAATGTTATAAAAAAAGTTATGGCTAGGTGGAATGCACTAGTGAAAGTTTTCAAGTCATATAATGGTATGGAATACTTAAAGACCATTTTGAGCAGCATTTGTTATCTCAGGGGATTGTAGATCAAACTTTCCCATACACACTGGAACAGAACTGGTTAGCTGAAACTAAAAGGCATATGCTAGATGTTGCTCAATGCTTGATGCTTCAGATAAATTTAAAGAAATTTTACTGGGAAAAACTACACATGTACAAATCCAACTAGGAGGTATGAAATGCGAAACCATGCTGAAAAACATGGAAAATATGTGCAGAAAATTGTAGCTTAATCTAGATTTATTACATGGGACGGAATGATGTCTGGTACCTGTGCCTCGGAGAACCGCAGCATGCAGCGCATTCTGTCCATTTTTCCCAGAGTAGGAAAGTTTCATGTGACTCGCATTATAAAGTGTCTCGACAATGATGTCCTCTTCCAGCAAGATGGCCAGGTACAGAGGTGAAGTGCCGTCTTTCGGAAAACTGGCCAACTCCGAGTTTTCCTCCATTAGCAGCTTGACTATGTCATTATTTCCAATACGGACTGCTTGATGCAATGCTGTCTCCTTAAGGCTGTTTTCAATTTCTAGGAGTTCCTTCACTCTGTTAACACCTGTATTCTCGCCTCTGACCAGAGTGATGAGATGACGGACCATTCGGGACATCCCGGCCCGTGCAGCGCAGTGCAGGGGCGTGTCACCGTTCTTGTTACGCACAAACAGGAGATGGCTTGCCTTACTATGGATGATGTCAGCACTCCTCAAGAACCCATCACTCTCGCCATATGTGGCCACCACATGGAGTGCAGTGCCCCCTTCAATGGTGACCCCGTCCAGAAGTGACACGGTAGAATCTGAAGGCAGGTTCAGAAGTGCTTCAACATCATCAGAAGCTTTCTGCATCGATGCGCCTTTGTCGCCGCAGCTGTGGGAGCCATATGCCGTGAGAAGGTCATGAAATTTTGTACTAGAATTCATGGAAGGATGCGGCTGACCGTGTCCCCTGTTGAGAAGAAATTCCAAGTCTTGCCAAGCGCCAGAGCAAGCCGATGATAGCAGAAGGGGGCTCATGACCTCTGGGAGAGACTTCACCGTGGAAGCCTGGATGCTTGGTGCCATCACAACCAGCATTGTCTTCGAATCCTCCGTGCTCAGCAGATCCTTCAACTGCTGACAGTTGCCACGGCCTGCGGCCACCGTCAGTTTGGCATCCACCGACACTTGCACGGCATTTTCCTTCGTGTCGTCGGTGCTGCTCCTCGACGCCATCAGCACCACTGGGTGCAAGCTCTCTCTCTTCCACTTACTGCTCACAAGTTGGATGCGAGGTGTATGATGGCTGCCCTGCCCAGGTCGACACGGGAATACTCTTCACTAGTTCTACAGCTATGTAGAGAGTCGTCTCCCCCCAATGAGAAAAAGTCAGGCTTCTCCATTCCTAGCTTGTTTATCTTTAATTAGCCTGGTCCAAATCAACTAGTAGTTAATTCTGCAACTAGATGTGCTACTTAATTTAGTATCATCACATCACACAGTTGCTGCTACAATATGCTATATGCTCCAAACGAAGTATTCAGCCCTGTCGTTTCTTGGTGTTTATATGGTGGATCTTTCGTTGCAACCATACGCACTAAAAGAAGGGAAGACAGCGAGATTGCAGATGCTAAGCAGTCAAAACAATTCAACAAAGTTGGGATTAGATGGGCTTCGAATCTGTAGAGAGCAAACAAAAGTTGAGAGGGGACTTATCAGATTCGCTGCCAAGCGTACGAGTTCCCGGCAGGCGGCAGCCGTGCGGCGCGACAATGCCGGAGGCCGGCGACTTGCGACCGGCGGAGGAGCCGACGCCAGAGCGAGGCGAGATCCGCGCAGATGCGGCCGCATCTCCGCATGAGGCGTGAGGCGTGAGGCGTGAGGAGCGGCAGGGGGAAGACAGCGGCGGCAACCGGCGGAGAGTCCCCAACGTGGACCACCCCCTCGAAGTTTATTTGTCTCAAGTGAATAATTAGCTGCTCAAAAGTATGCCGAAGATGCAACGCTATTCCTGTCGCGAAACCATACTGAACTCTCCTTTGCTTTGTGTATGGCACTAGCACATACAGTAAATTTCATGTGTGGATGTGCTGTTACTTGTTTCTTGGACTTGGGGATGGGATTTAACGGAATGGTACACAGTTACAAGGATTGTGGGGGAAGGGATAAGTGGGGGATTAGTAGTGTTCGGGTGGGTGAACAATGCCTCGGGGGGTAAAACTTATTGATAGTAAGACACATCGTTGAACGTTGAACGGACGCCAAGGAGGGCGCTCTACTGAATTTTGCTTGGATGCAACTTCCCTCTTATTTGAGGAAGCCGTTCAGTGCCTGACATGGCAACATCTTCAGAGTTAGTAATTGCTTGTATGGTTGCCGTGTTTCCAGAGGAGCAGGAAAATGGAGGTGCTCGAGAAACAGGGAGCTGTGGCTTGGAATCTCAGCAGCGCAGAGCGGGAGCAGGTTCAGGCCCAGAAGGTACTGCAGAATGTAGCACTTTCGTGTGCTTCCAAATTCTTGGTCCCCGTTGCTGAGCAGGCTTTTGCTCCTGTCTGTCTCCTGGTACCATGCTCAAGGTAGTATGAGATTTCTATCTGAACCTAAATCAGAACAGGCAAGTATAAGCAGCAGTTGTTAGGTGTAAGATAGGCTTGATGTTAATAATATCTACTGCCTTGAAACTTCACTCATTCCTTGTTTTCCAGGTATACCGGAGTAGATTTTGTTTCGAAACGGATATACCAGAGTAGATAGAGATCAGCAGTCCACAGTAGAAGACTCAGGGCTATTGGAGATAGTAGTAAGATGTAGTAAGACTCGGGGCTATTGGAGATCAGCACAAGACAGCCTATGTTGAGCATGAGAATTCAGTTTTAGAACCCAGAAAAGATTGATACTACTGCCAAATAGCTATAGAAAAGAGGCATAGAAAAACCAGGTGCTCACCGGCTTCCCGGATGCCAAATCTGTCACAGTTCGGAGGAGCTTTATTTTTCTGTTGTGAAAATCCAGTTTCAAGAGCAAGAGATTCAGTGAGAAGGAGCCAGATGGAAGTTTAATGCAAGGGATGATGTTTCTGTTTTTCAGAAACCAAAGTAATGCTGCTGCATCAACAATTCCAGTATAGTGTATGCTGATTGGGACATGAAAGATGATTGTGACTTGGATACAGACACGTACAGTTCATCACCATAAGCTGAAGCACTGAATCAATTTCTTAACAGCAAAGAACATTGGAAATTTGGGAAGAAGTACAGACTTGTGCTAACAGAAGAGCTACTAATCAAGATCCAAAAATTGAGCAGTAACCCACCAATTATAAATTTTATTCTGTTAACTGAATTTGGTACAGATTCAAGGACAAACAGGCCACCCACAATATGACGCTAGGAGAAGAGAACACGAGGGTTAAAAAGACACCCGTCACATACAAGCTAGAACCAACTAATCTTGAGCAAAAGCTTGTTGCTGAAGAGGCCTAGCACAGTAATCAACAGTAACAGTCCCGGAACAAGATGCTAACAGTAGCCCCTTCGAGCATACCCACGATCTGGTGATCACAGACAAGAAAGATAGGCCTTCCATTACCTATGTCATAAGCAGGTCGTTCACTCCCAGGTGAGGAGGGCGCATGGAGACCCTGACTTCATGTTCTTCCGGCTCGTTCCCCCGTTTGGGGACCATGATCTCAAGAACCGCAGCGGCCTCGTCAAAGCATGCCTCAAGCTTGGCGTCTTCGGGGATACGGGTGGCTAGAGGTATTTCGCGGATGAACTCCCCGGGAGGGCAGTGCTCCGGCATGGCGTCGGTGAGCTTGAAGACCCTGTCATGTCTCCTTATGTATGGCATCCGGGCCGTGCTAACACAGAAGATTTTAACTATGCCGTGAGTGGGGGTGTTCTTCCATGAAACCTTTACCCTCTGCTGATCGACAAATGGTAAGCTGACCATTATCAAGTAGCCCTGGTCATCCTCGTAAATGGACTTGGCAGCAGTTGCCGGCCCGGAGGCTTTCCTCATCACCCCGGTGAACTCGTGCATCCATGAAGGCTGCACTGCTGATTGCATGTCGACATCTTGTTGTGTCCTCCCGTTGCAAGGGTTCAGAGGCAGGAAGCACTCCTCATCCATGGCATGTGGGAATGCCTCCTTCCGGCGCTTGCTGCTCACAGGGGAGAGATCCATGCCGTCCTCTCCTGAATGATTGGATGGTGATGACAAATTCAAGCCAGATCCATTAAGCGTCTTCTTGGGGGGCTGCTGCTGAACATTATTAGTATTGCTCTTCATGGCAGTGTGTGTGTGTGGCCTCTCCAGCTCAAGCTCTGAGCTTGGCATGGTCCTCCATGTCCCAAAATCACTGGCCTCCTGTGGGATGGAGAAATTGAGCTCCCTCCCTGTGAGCTCCGCCCACCTCCTCCGGTCGACATCGGTGATGCCCACGAGATTCGGCGAGCTCACCACCTCGATCCCATGGATGCACTGCGGGTTGGAGAGCCCCCGGTAGTGCTTGCGCTGCATCCGGTGCGACCGGACAAATCCCCTGTCGACACTGAAAGGGAAATGCGGCTCACCGGGGCGTGAGTGCCCATTCATGTAGCTCCGCAGCTGCATCTTGCCGAGGGCGTTGTCCGGCCTCTCCTTGAACACCCACATGTACATGTTCTCCATGTCGTGCTGCACCAGGAACATGTCGAGCCGGAGGTCCGACTTGTCGAACCCCGACACGCCGTTGGCGTCCCGGACGACCTTGCTCTTGGCCTTGTCCGACAGCAGGGGCTTGAAGTAGAAGGTGAAGAAGAACCAGGCGCCCCAGATGCTGTCCCCGCGCTTGGTGGTCTTGCGGCTCCCGGCGGCGGCAGCCTTGGGCGCGGCGCTGAGCACGGCCTCGGCGTCGAACACCTGCGGGCCGAGGCCGACGCCGAGCATGTCGCAGGGCTCCGTCTGCCACGGCTGGTTGATGTCGGGCGGCGGGGCGCCGGAGAGGGACACGGCGTGGGCGTGGGGGCGGCCCCCTCCGGCGCGGGGCTGCACCATGACGCCGACGGCGCGGTCGTCGAGGTGGCCGGAGGGGTCCATGGAGAGCAGGGTGCAGAGGCCGTGGTGGCCCCCGCCGCCGCCGCCGTTCTCCATGGAGAGGGTGGTGACGAGGTCCTCCCCCATGGGCGCCCGGCTGGTGAGTGGCGAGTCGGGCGTCGGGGTGGTGGCAGGGTGGGTGCTAATGGCGGCCTCCTCCTCCTCCTGGTCCTCCGCTCCTCCCTCCTCCTCCCCGGCCGCTATCTAATCGGCGGCCTCCGGATCCCTCCGCATTCCAAGAAGGCGTCCCACAGCAGCCAGTCGTGCGACCACTCCATGTAACCCACCATCAGTTCCCCCGCGGGAACACGCCCACAAATCTGGACCAGCCTCCCCCTCCCCCTCACTCCTCCCCCAGCCAAATCCGGAGCCCCGGAGAATCTCCTAATAATAGGAAAAATCAAGGACTCATGGCGGACGCGGACGGACGACGGGTTACCCGACGGTCACCTCCATTGGGAAAGCTTGGCAATTTAGCGCGGGCGGGGCGGGGAGCAGGGGCGCGAGGACAGGGGCGGGGGTGGGGGTTGGGTGGGAGGTGGAAGAAAGGGAAGAGGTGGTTGTGGGGGGGCGGCCGCTTTTATTGGCCTCCGGGGCTCGGAAGCGGCCTCCACCGGATGCGGCTGGCCCTGAGACGGCGAGGCGGACGGTGCCGTCGTCTCCACGCCCACGCCGTTAGGGCACACGCCACCGCTGCGCTCACCTCCACGCGGACGTTTTTGCCTTCTGCTTCGAGGAAATTGGAAATGCTTTCGTGTAACAGTTTGTCTTCGTGTGATAACTTCATTTCCTTTCATTTGCTTGCGCCTTTTTTCCATGTTGTCTTTTGCTATTGATCTGTTGCCCGAAAAGTTGGTCGGCTCATGGCCTTTCTTCAGTGGCGTATTTGTTGCATTTCCAGTATGTTACGAAACCTTCCTAATGAGGGCTTGTCGTAGTTTTTTCTTTAGAATGTCGTCTGACGAACGTTCGTCAAGGACCTAATCGTGGCAAACGCCTCAAACGATCTGACGGGTGGCAGTTTTCTGCCCAAATCTCGTTGTGGTTAAACAAACTGCGACATCAGGGGTTCGCAAAATGCCACCCCTCTCCCTCTCCAACACACTAAAATGTCACCATGGGTTCTCAAAATGCCACCCAACACATTAAAATGTCATCAAGGGTTCGCAAATGCCGCCCTAGGTGGCGAACTTTCGCTAGCTAGCGGGGGCCTTTTTTATATCAAAAGGGGCAGCCCGAGGCATCCCCCGCGAGGCCGAGCGGGTAACGATGTGGCTGGTCGCGGCGTCACCGACAGAGGGCAGTTTTAAGGGTTGATGCATGTGCGGCTAGGCCGCTAGTGTCAAACAAGAAGAGGGCTTTAGTGGGATGGTCAGGACCGCGGAGGACAAGAGTGAACGATTGACCAGGAAATGGCGGGCGCACGCCAAAGAGGCCTTGGAGAGGAGAAAGGCAATGGTATCAAACCGGGTGGCGCGAAATTGTTTTCTAGGCAACTCACATATAGTCAAGCCCTTTTCGTGTACTATTATTTCACAGTTTAGAAATATAAGCAGTACAAAAAGGGAATAAAATAATATTGTAGTTACAGAACAAGAAAAGGCTACGCACGACGAAGGTATCGTGAGAAAAGCATTAGACTGAATGGATTCTATTTAGTTTAGCATAATATGATAATGGGTCAGAATTTAATATGAATTAGAAGAGGAGTTTATAAGCAACATAGCAAGGAACCACAAACTTGCCATGTTAGTGTAACAGTCGAGTTTGAGGGAGAGCTAACATCGAGAGTCACCTCGACTCGAAGAGCTCGGTCCCCGGTCTGCTCCAATGTCGTCGCCGGTCATAGCCGAGACGGGTGAGGAGCTTGGGATAGTCGTGTACGCAGTAGGCCTAAGACTAGAGTTACCTTATGGGCATCTGGCGAGATGCCGATAGAGAGCATGTCGCTAACGCTTTCGAGCCACCCTCGATGGCTTCCGGTCGATGCACTGTTACCATTATCATTTTAGAGGGAGCTGTCAGACGATAGAGGCAAAGTCGATGTATCCCTAAATAAACTTAGTTAGTTCCTAACCTAACAGAGGGCCTTCTCCTCCTTAAGGACTCAAGTGAGAGGTGGGAGAAATGGAGAGGTGGTTGTGCGTGGGGGGAGGGGGCTTTATTGTCTTATAGGGCTTGGAAGCCCGTGGGGGCGACCACTTTTACTTGCTTCTAGGGCTCGAAAGAGCCCTCCACGGGATGTGGTTGGGCTTGAGACAATGAGACAGACAGTGTCGTTATTTGTCGGAGTAAATGAACATGGGTAGCCTCATCTGCTCTCCGTGGCAACATCGGGGCCGGTTGCGCCCCTCGAACTCCAAGGACGGAGCACCGCCTTTCCTGGGCCGGCTGGTAGCATCGGCCGGCTGACTAGAGGGCGGCGCCCTTCAGAAGAAAGCCATGAGATGCGCCGACTCCTGGCAGGCAGCCTCCAGAGAGGTCGGCCTCTAGCAGGCGGCCCCTCATGCCCTCAAAGTTTGCACCACATTAAGGCGACGAGACGGGTGTGGCTAGCCACCCCCGAATCCAGGGCAGGGCGTGGCCATAGTGCACCGTACCGGACGGAAGCCCCCGTCCGACGTGTCACTGTTGCCACACAGCCCGTGACATCACACCTGGCAGAGAAGACCACGCCTCCACTACGGGCTGTCTGTACGGCTCTCCAATGACGGGCCCTATCTGTCCGTGAGAAGCCAGAAGGCGGCATGCATCGACCAGTCGGTGCAAGGGGAGGCCGACTCCGAGCAGGTGGCCCTCCCTCCCTTAGAGTTTGTGCACCATTAAACCAGAAGAGATGGGGGTGGTTACAGTGAACGCCCGCCAGGCGGCGGCACTGTAGCCACACCTTCCCCGACAAAGCACACATCATCAGTGGCATCACCACAGTATTAAGCTGCCGGCAGGGCCCGCAAGCGGCGGGCGCGGCCTGTTGATGAAGTACAAGACAGCTGGCGGGACCCACCAGACGACTGTCGATGTTCTGGGAACGGGGGTCCCCAGACTTGCCTGCCTGCGGCCTGCGGCGTGGCTCAAAAGGGGCCCAGCGCGGCCCATCTTCATCAACACAGACCCAAGACCCTCGCGAGGGGCCAAGCCTCGTGGGTCGGACGACACAGAGCTTCCTTAGGCACGGCCTCATCAGGCTGGCTCGCGAGGAGGCGGAGAGATCAAGGCGGGGTACCTCACGAGGTGCCCGTGACGCAAGCCATGACGACCAAAGGCGCCAGGCGGGCGCCAGCCGCGTAGTGTCCTCCTTTCCTCTTTGGTGCAAAGGGAGCAAGCGCAGGCGAGAGCATCAAGCAAAGGTACCCGTTTCGGTGCAACGAGACCAAGGCCAGTCCAACGGCAGGGAGGAAGTCATTGTGGAGCCCAAGCCAGCGTCACCACCAGAGCCTTTGGCAGGCGAGGACCAACTTTAGTCAGGATAAGTGTACCAGATGTTCCCCTTCAAAATGGCCAATTGTTGGCGCCCTTCCCGCTCAATATTTGGGAAGAGGCCCAGGGCCTTTGCCTATAAATAGGACTAGCCACCCCTAGGATAGAGGGGCAATCAAGAAGGGAGAATCTAGAAGCCAAGAGAGAAACTAGCTAGGATCGGATCGAGTAGCATCACACACACAGAGAGAGAGAGAAGGGCGACTGAACTCCTCCTAGCAGTTCATCCCCCGGCCAAGAACAGACCCTCGCGAGGCTGTTCTTCCTTGCGAGGCCTGCCGTACAACACCATCCTTGGGTACCCAGCGCTGGCCAAGTTCATGGCCGTAACTCACCACGGCTCCAACGTCCTCAAGATGCCAGGAAGTGGTGGAGTCATCACGGTGCCCTGTGAAGAGAAGTACGCGGTGTGTTCCCTGGAACGAGCTTTTCAGGCCGCATCACTGGAAGACCCGGATCGCGGAAGCAGGAGGCTTCCCGAGACCGCCCCCAAGAAGAAGACATCGTCCGGCCCAGCCCCTCAGGAGGCAGGCCCCTCAGAGCCCGCGCCTGCCCAGGGGGAACCTCCTTCCATCACATAGGAAAGCGCGCCCGGCGCCCTCCTCAGGCAGGGCTCGGGGGCTCTCCCCTGGAGGGCCACCGACCTGGCTAAGGTCACGAGGGAGGCGCTTGGGCACCACATGGAGGCGTGTTTCGAAGCACGTTTCTCTCAAGAAGGAGTAAGGCAAGGAGAGCCAGACCCTCAGGAGTTCGTCAACAAGGCCATTCAGGAGCTACAGGAGTCAAGAGTCATGAAAGACGGCCGCCGCCTACCAGCTATGGCTCCCCATCCAGGCGAGGATGGTGGGCTGCGCGTCTGCATCGACATACCAGGGCTCAATCGAGTCGCCTCTCTGGAGCGCCTCTGGCCCTCGCGAGTGGGGCGCTGCGAAGGTCCACCCCACAGCTACGTTCGCATGCCTTACGGCTTGCCGAACGCGGCCGCCACGTACCAGCGCCTCATGAGGGGCATCATGGAGGCTCAAGAGGCCAGGCGTTCCGCAGCCCTGGCGGAGATGGAGATGGTCCGCGAGGAGCCACCAGCGCCTCCGGAGCCTCCCGAGGCCCCTGGGCCTGGGGGCTCGTGAGGATCGGCTTCCGCAGCCCACCGAGTCTGTTACACCAACACTCCTTCGTCCTCAACATCATCAGGTGACATCTTTCAAGTTTCATTTCCAGCTGGGAGCGCCCCCCAGGGCTGCATTATTCCCAGGCCGCGTGGGTCCATCCCTGCGGCATGTATCCCTTTTATTTCATGTTGTTAGCTTACCTTGTTGGGGGCGCCCCACAGGCTGCATCATCCCCAAGTCGCTCGGGCCTGACCCAGTGATGTCCGCCTTCCCAGCATCTATTTGAATGAATCCACTCCTTCGCGGCTAATGTGTTTGACCTAGTTGCCTACTCAACTGACGCCAACTGACGGAGCTGCTCCCAAACGGCACGACGCTTGCGCATGGGTCCGTCCCTGCAACGCCGACAAACCTGAGTGGCTGAGCTCTGGCCGCGGCAGCCCCGCATGGCGCCACCTCGTCAAGCCTTCAGTGCCTCATCGCCCCTCGGAAGCAACCAACGGCTGACTGTCAATTGTCATGGCAACCCCTCGTTCTTTCTATGATGGGTCTACAGGATCTCCTAAAGGAGCTGCGTCAGGCGAGGCCCTTGCGGTGTCTCCTTCACTCTCATCCGCGCGAACCGCTTGCACGTTAAAGGGGGGTGCCTGAGCATTGCGACTCAGGGCTCCTACTGGCTCTCCAGCCCTCACCCTCTGGCCTTGTCCACGGCATCGTGACCTGGCATACCAGCGATGGCTGAAACTCGCTCGAGGGCCGGGACCCGAGGACGTAGAGCAGAAAGGGGAGCAAAGGCGAGAGGGGAGGGACACGCGAGGA
Organism: Triticum urartu; assembly: GCF_056163025.1. Lineage (NCBI taxonomy): Eukaryota > Viridiplantae > Streptophyta > Magnoliopsida > Poales > Poaceae > Triticum > Triticum urartu. The sequence goes on along the minus strand of NC_141875.1, from coordinate 587,022,677 downwards.
CCTCGCCGAGCAACCTCACGCCTGCCGATGCACGGACCCGGCGACACACCAGAGAGCGGTCCCTGATTCTCGAGATAAGTCACCACCCGGAAGCACCAGCTACCGTGGCACCATCCCCGCACCTAATGCAATCCCGTGTTAGTGACGCCGCTCTCCTTTCTCACCGAACGACGGCTGCTTGAGCGCCAAAGGGGACCTCCTGAGCATCGCGAATCAGGGGCTCTTACTGGACCCCGGGTTGCTCACCTCCTGGCCTTGACCACGGCATCGCGACCTGGCATACCAGCGACGGCTGAAGCCGCCTTGGGACTGGGACCTGTCGGCGCAGAGCACCAAGCCCTCGTGAGGTTCGAAAGGGAGAACTGAGCTAAGACGGAATGAGCAACTCACACAATTCTGCGACAAGGGTTATATTAACAAACAGGATCACATGCACCTTACAAGCCCCCACGGGACGCGTCTTTGATTCCTTGCAGGGAACAGATCCTAAAAGGACGCTAACTACACGCGCCCCTGCAAAAGACGCCATCGTCAACAGCGGGCCGTCAAGCACCGGCACCAACCCCATCCAGATCAGAGTCGGTGACGGCCTGACGAGCCCGCCCTGCTCCAGGAGCGGCGCCGGCTCGGGGGCTCGTAGCTGTCGCCGCTCGTCTCCGGAGTCGCGAAGAGCTCGCCGGAGTCGCTGGACCCTCCGATGCCTCCGCCGCCTGAGCAGCCACCAAGGGAGCGGTCGGCGGGCCCAGTCCTCGCCGTAGCAGGGTCCCGACCACCTCTCCCGGGCAGCACTCCAGCCGGCGCCCGTTCGCATCGAAGACCTTGAAGAACATCACCGAAGCACTGTCGTACTCCAAGTGGATTGCGAAGGCGGCTCTTGTCCTGCAAACCCGGGCGATTTCGCTCCAGCCTCGAGTCATGAAGACCTCGCCCGGGGCAACGACCGCGATCTCTGCCTCGGTCGCGAGGGTGCTGCAGCCGGCGTGCTGCAGCCAAAGCTCCAGGAGTTCTCCCCGCGGGATGATGGAGGCGAAGAAGGGAGGAAGGCGAATCCAAGACTGAGGAGGCATGGCGGCGTGGAGCACGAATTCTCGAGAGGAGCCCTCGGTGTGGACCCCAGGGGGGACGACCCACACCTTCGTGACCCGTCGACGCCGACGGCGGCGCCGCCCGTGGCGATCGGCATCGACTCCTTCAGAGCCCTCAATGTGGGCGTACAAGGGAAGCGGGAACCTCGGCGATGGCTGCTCGCACCAGGGCCTCGACACCACCTGATGGGCCCCCTCGTCCCGGCCGCGGAGGGCGAGCCGTTTCTTCGGCGGGAGCGGGTCTGGTTCCTCTCGGGGAGCCTTTCCCTTCTCTGCCGCCGAGAACCGGCGGATCGGAGCCATCGCAGCAAGACGGAGCAAGGACCGGGAAGAAGGAGAAGCAAGAAAGGATGGACTGGAAGGGCGCGCGCCATTCCGTACTTATGGCCGGCGAAGGCCAACCGCCGACCTCCACGATCACAGGTAATCATGACCCGCTTTGCATGCAGGGACTTGTCCAATCCGTGCAGTTGCTGAGGCGCCGTGGGGAAGTGGAGACGCCCACGTCCAGTCAACCGCCATGCGGCACCCAAGGCCGCAGGCTGTTAGGGCCCGCGGCGCTTTGCTCTTGGCCTTTCGCCTCCCTGAACGGCCAAGTCCGGGCACGCCTTGGGCCCGGGGGCTACTGTCGGCGTTCTGGGAACGGGGGTCCCCAGACTTGCGAGGCCTGCCGTGACGCAAGCCATGACGACCAAAGGCGCCAGGCGGGCGCCAGCCGCGTAGTGTCCTCCTTTCCTCTTTGGTGCAAAGGGAGCAAGCGCAGGCGAGAGCATCAAGCAAAGGTACCCGTTTCGGTGCAACGAGACCAAGGCCAGTCCAACGGCAGGGAGGAAGTCATTGTGGAGCCCAAGCCAGCGTCACCACCAGAGCCTTTGGCAGGCGAGGACCATCTTTAGTCAGGATAAGTGTACCAGATGTTTCCCTTCAAAATGGCCAATTATTGGTGCCCTTCCCGCTCAATATTTGGGAAGAGGCCCAGGGCCTTTGCCTATAAATAGGACTAGCCACCCCCAGGGTAGAGGGGCAATCAAGAAGGGAGAATCTAGAAGCCAAGAGAGAAACTAGCTAGGATCGGATCGAGTAGCATCACACACACAGAGAGAGAGAGAAGGGCGACTGAACTCCTCCTAGCAGTTCATCCCCCCAGCCAAGAACAGACCCTCGCGAGGCTGTTCTTCCTTGTATTTCTCATCATCATCAGCCCAAGAGGCAATCCACCACACCACACACTGGAGTAGGGTATTACACCACAACGGTGGCCCGAACCAGTATAAACCCTGTGTCTCTTATGTTGTTCTTTCCGTAGCTTAGATCTTAGCGAGGCGGAGGGGTGCAGGTAGGTAGAAGGCGAAATCTCCGCGCGCACCTCAGTGTTCGAACCTCAAGGGTCTGCCAGAACCCGAAATCCGACAACGGCGGGCCCCAGCGGTCAGCGGAGAAGCCGGCCACCATAGACATTGACAGCCAGGGCCTACACCCGGCTAGATTACCATTGTACCCCTAGGGGAGGCCTGTATAAACCCCCGAGGACACCCATGCAAAGTGTCGGTGTCAAAACCGGCGGATCTCGGGTAGGGGGTCCCAAACTGTGCGTCTAGGCCGGATGGTAACATGAGACAAGGGACACAATGTTTTACCTAGGTTCGGGCCCTCTTGATGGAGGTAAAACCCTACGTCCTGCTTGATTAATATTGATGACATGGGTAGTACAAGAGTAGATCTACCACAAGATCAAGGAGGCTAAACCCTAAAAGCTAGCCTATGGTATGATTGTTGAATGATGAAGTTGTCCTACGGGCTAAAACCCTCCGGTTTATATAGACACCGGAGAGGGTTAGGGTTACACAAAGTCGGTTACAATGGTAGGAGATCTTGAATATCCGCGTCGCCAAGCTTGCCTTCCACGCCAAGGAAAGTCCCATCCGGACACGGGACGGAGTCTTCAATCTTGTATCTTCATAGTCCTGGAGTTCGGCTGAAGGTATAGTCCGGCTACCCGAACACCCCCTAATCCAGGACTCCCTCAGTAGCCACCGAACCAGGCTTCAATGAGGACGAGTCCGGCGCGCAGATTGTCTTCGGCATTGCAAGGCGGGTTCTCCTCCAAATTCCATGTACCTGCTGAATAATGTCCGATTTTTGTAATGTAGCGCACCTTGGCTTCCACGCCCAATAATGGCCGTCTTCCACGTGTCAAACGAATGTCAAAAGTCAGGGTGTTTTTACATTCACACCCCTAGCCGCATAAACGAGCCACCTATTTAATGGGATGGGGATTCAGATCCAAACCACACCTTCTCCTCTTCGCGAGTAATCATCAGAGCGCCTCCAGCAAAGGTTCATTCCAACATGGCCAGCCGTCGCAGCTCCTCCTCTCGCCCTTCCAGTCCTAAACCTAGAGACTGGGAGAGGTGCTCCATCCCGCACAGCGAGCTAGTGTCGCTTCAGGCCAAGGGATTTCTCCCTCAGGCCTATATGGTCCCGGTCCGAGCCGGACTCGCCACATATAATGGCGGAGAGCAAGCGGAGAGCACCCCCAGTCCCTCCAAAGGAGAGCGGGTGTGCCTCGTCCCTTATCTAGCAAGAGGACTTGGATTTCTAATCCATCCATTTCTCCGTGGGCTTCTGGAGTTCTACGGCCTCCAGCTGCACGATCTCACGCCCGCCTCTATATTGCATATCGCGGGCTTCGTCGCTCTTTGCGAGCTATTCTTGGGTGTTGAGGCTCATTTCGTGCTGTGGAAGAGATTATTCTGTCTGGTGCCCCGCTCTCAAGAGGGGTCTATATATCAAGTGGGCGGAGCCGAAGTGTGGCGTATCGCCGGGACCGGATATCTATCCGGAACCCCAAAGAAGGCGTCCGAGGACAGGCCTTCGGAATGGTTTTATATAGATGATGTCCCGCTACCGGACCCTATCCGGGTCGGTCTCCATGAATTCAACAGTGCTCCCTTAAAGAAATGCCTAAGCTGGCGTCCGCGGAGCTCTCAGAGAGAAAGCGACAGGGACGTCCTTCACCTGATGGGCCGGATAAGACTATTGGCTCATTCCGGACTAACCATGATTGGAGTCATGGCCGCATGCATTATGCGGGGGGTGCAACCGCTTCAATATAGAGGCCACCCCATGTGGGATTTTAACGGGGAGGATGACGCCACCCGTTACGGTCGTAAGGGGCCAGCCTCAGCTGCCGCTCTAGTAAAGATCTTATCCTCTTTGTACAAGGGAGAAGAGGAGGAATTCCTCCGCGTCAACCCGCAGGGCGGATTTAGTATGTACATCCCCCCGAGTTGGGTAAGTGAACAATTGTGCCTGCCCATCCGCTTTATATTCCCATGATTAAATATGTAGTCTAACAATTTCAACGCAGAAACTGCGTCAGGAAGTAAAGGATATAAACAGCCGTCCCCCACAACCCGAGGATCCAGAACGGTCCCTCGATCCGGACTCCGAAGAGGATCCAGATATATTGGTGGAGTTGATTGACGGGGTGTTTGATCAGTTAAGAAAGGACAATACCTTGGTGGCCATTACGGCTGATTACCCAGGGTTAATCCCGGCCTCCCAGGTAACAGAGAGCGGAGTCTCATCCCTTTGAGAAGGAATCATTCTCAAGCATTTCAGTTTTCCTGACAATGACCGTGTTTTGCAGGGGAGGTTTCCAAGGCGGGAGGCCGAACCTGCGGCGGCTAGCCAACGAGGGGCCGCAGGGCCCCGTGGGGCAAAAAGGAATGTAGTCCGGACTGGGACGCCGGCGCAAAGGTATAGCGCATCCTCTTTTTCCCTGGTGTTATTTCTTCAGGGCATATTAACATTCGTGCTATCTTCAGGACGAAGAGACCTCGCCGGACTACATCCAGAGAGGTTGCCAACCGCGCCTCCACCAGCCGGGCTCCAACGCCTGGCCCGGAAGCGGGAGCGAACACGAGGCGCGCATCGGACGCTCCTCCGACAGAGGATGCGGACAGGTTGTCTGCCACCAATTCCGAGGTGGAGAGTGCCATGAACCACAGGCGTCGTCGGACAGTTCTTCGCGACGCTTGTTTCTCCCAAGAGGCATTAGATGCCTTTGTTGGAAATATGCCCTAGAGGCAATAATAAATTAGTTATTATTATATTTCCTTGTTCATGATAATTGTCTTTATTCATGCTATAACTGTATTATCCGGAAATCGTAATACACATGTGAATACATAGACCATAATATGTCCCTAGTAAGCCTCTAGTTGACTAGCTCGTTGATCAATAGATGGTTGCGGTTTCCTAACCATGGACATTGGATGTCGTTGATAACGGGATCACATCATTAGGAGAATGATGAGATGGACAAGACCCAAATCCTAAGCCTAGCACAAAGATCGTACAGTTCGTATGCTAAAGCTTTTCTAATGTCAAGTATTATTTCCTTAGACCATGAGATTGTGCAACTCCCGGATACCGTAAGAGTGCTTTGGGTGTATCAAACGTCACAACGTAATTGGGTGACTATAAAGGTGCATCACAGGTATCTCCGAAAGTGTCTGTTGGGTTGGCACGAATCGAGACTGGGATTTGTCACTCCGTGTAAGCGGAGAGGTATCTCTGGGCCCACTCAGTAGGACATCATCATATGCGCAATGTGACCAAGGAGTTGATCACGGGATGATGTGTTACGGAACGAGTAAAGAGACTTGCCGGTAACGAGATTGAACAAGGTATAAGGATACCGACGATCGAATCTCGGGCAAGTAACATACCGCTAGACAAAGGGAATTGTATACGGGATTGATTAAGTCCTTGACATCGTGGTTCATCCGATGAGATCATCGTGGAACATGTGGGAGCCATCATGGGTATCCAGATCCCGCTGTTGGTTATTGACCGGAGAATGTCTCGGTCATGTCTGCATGTCTCCCGAACCCGTAGGGTCTACACACTTAAGGTTCGGTGACGCTAGGGTTATGAAGATATATGTGTATGCAGTAACCCGAATATTGTTCGGAGTCCCGGATGAGATCCCGGACGTCATGAGGAGTTCCGGAATGGTCCGGAGGTAAAGAATTATATATAGGAAGTGCTATTTCGGCCATCGGGACAAGTTTCAGGGTTATCGGTATTGTACCGGGACCACCGGAAGGGTCCCGGGGGCCCACCGGGTGGGGCCACCTGTCCCGGGGGGCCACATGGGCTGTAAGGGGTGCGCCTTGGCCTATATGGGCCAAGGGCACCAGCCCCTATAGGCCCATGCGCCTAGGGTTTCCATATGGGAGGAGTCCCATAAGTGGAAGGCACCTCTAGGTGCCTTGGGGGGAAGGGAAACCTCCCTTGGGCAGCCGCACCTAGGAGATTGGATCTCCTAGGCTGGCGCACCAACCCCCTTGTCCCTCCTATATATAGTGGGGGAGAGGAGGAACTTCACACACCAGCCCCTGGCGCCTCCCTATCTCCCCGTTACGTCTCTCCCTCGTAGTATAGGCGAAGCCCTGCTACTGTGACGCCCTGCATCCACCACCACGCCGTCGTGTTGCTGGATCTTCATCAACCTCTCCCTCTCCCCTTGCTGGATCAAGGCATGGGAGACGTCTCCGGGCTGTACATGTGTTGAACGCGGAGGTGCCGTGCGTTCGGCACTTGATCATCGGTGATTTGAATCACGACGAGTACGACTCCATCAACCCCGTTCACTTGAACGCTTCCGCTCAGCGATCTACAAGGGTATGTAGATGCACTCTCCTTCCCCTCGTTGCTGGTTTCTCCATAGATAGATCTTGGTGATACGTAGGAAAATTTTGAATTTCTGCTACGTTCCCCAACAGTGGCATCATGAGCTAGGTCTATTGCGTAGATTCTATGCACGAGTAGAACACAGAGTAGTTGTGGGCGTTGATTTTGTTCAATATGCTTGCCGTTACTAGTCTTATCTTGATTCGGCGGCATCGTGGGATGAAGCGGTCCGGACCAACCTTACACGTACTCTTACGTGAGACCGGTTCCACCGACAAATATGCACTAGTTGCATAAGGTGGCTGGCGGGTGTCTGTCTCTCCCACTTTAGTCGGATCGGATTCGATGAACAGGGTCCTTATGAAGGGTAAATAGCAATTGGCATATCACGTTGTGGTCTTTGCGTAGGTAAGAAACGTTCTTGCTAGAAACCCATAGCAGCCACGTAAAACATGCAAACAACAATTAGAGGACGTCTAACTTGTTTTTGCAGGGTATGCTATGTGATGTGATATGGCCAAAAGGATGTGATGAATGATATATGTGATGTATGAGATTGATCATGTTCTTGTCAAGGGAATCACGACTTGCATGTCGATGACGAGACAACTTCAAGAAGACACAATGATGGAGATCATGATGATGGAGATCATGGTGTCATACCGGTGACAAGATGATCATGGAGCCCCAAGATGGAGATCAAAGGAGCTACATGATATTGGCCATATCATGTCACTATTTGATTGCATATGATGTTTATCATGTTATGCATCTTGTTTACTTAGTACGACGGTAGTAAATAAGATGATCCCTCATTAAAATTTCAAGAAGTGTTCTCCCCTAACTGTGCACCGTTGCTACAGTTCGTCGCTTCGAAGCACCACGTGTTAATCGGGTGTGATAGATCCTTTCGTTCACATACAACGGGTGTAAGAAGTTTTACACATGCAAAAACACTTAGGGTTAACTTGACGAGCCTAAGCATGTGAAGACATGGCCTCGGAACACAGAGACCGAAAGGTCGAACACGAGTCGTATGGAAGATACGATCAACATGGAGATGTTCACCGACGATAACTAGTCCGTCTCACGTGTTAATCGGACACGGATTAGTTGACTTGGATCGTGTAACACTTAGATGACTAGAGGGATGTTAATCTGAGTGGGAGTTCATAAGATGAACTTAATTATCCTGAACATAGTCAAAAAGGATTTTTGCAAATTATGTCGTAGCTTACGCTATAGTTCTACTGTTTAGATATGTTCCTAGAGAAAAATTAGTTGAAAGTTGATAGTAGCAATTATGCGGACTAGGTCCGTAAACTGAGGATTGTCCTCAATGCTTCTTAGAAGGCTTATGTCCTTAATGCACCGCTCAGTGTGCTGAACCTCGAACGTTGTCTGTGGATGTTGCGAACATCTGACATACTGTTGGGGAACGTAGCAGAAATTCAAAATTTTCCTACGTATCACCAAGATCTATCTATGGAGAAACCAGCAACGAGGGGAAGGAGAGTGCATCTACATACCCTTGTAGATCGCTGAGCGGAAGCGTTCAAGTGAACGGGGTTGATGGAGTCGTACTCGTCGTGATTCAAATCACCGATGATCAAGTGCCGAACGCACGGCACCTCCGCGTTCAACACACGTACATCCCGAAGACGTCTCCCATGCCTTGATCCAGCAAGGGGAGAGGGAGAGGTTGATGAAGATCCAGCAACACGACGGCGTGGTGGTGGATGCAGGGCGTCACAGTAGCAGGGCTTCGCCTATACTACGAGGGAGAGACGTAACGGGGAGAGAGGGAGGCGCCAGGGGCTGGTGTGTGAAGTTCCTCCTCTCCCCCACTATATATAGGAGGGCCAAGGGGGTTGGTGCGCCAGCCTAGGAGATCCAATCTCCTAGGTGCGGCTGCCCAAGGGAGGTTTCCCTCCCCCCCAAGGCACCTAGAGGTGCCTTCCACTTATGGGACTCCTCCCATATGGAAACCCTAGGCGCATGGGCCTATAGGGGCTGGTGCCCTTGGCCCATATAGGCCAAGGCGCACCCCTTACAGCCCATGTGGCCCCCCGGGACAGGTGGCCCCACCCGGTGGGCCCCCGGGACCCTTCCGGTGGTCCCGGTACAATACCGATAACCCCGAAACTTGTCCCGATGGCCGAAATAGCACTTCCTATATATAATTCTTTACCTCCGGACCATTCCGGAACTCCTCGTGACGTCCGGGATCTCATCCGGGACTCCGAACAATATTCGGGTTACTGCATACACATATATCTTCATAACCCTAGCGTCACCGAACCTTAAGTGTGTAGACCCTACGGGTTCGGGAGACATGAAGACATGACCGAGACGTTCTCCGGTCAATAACCAACAGCGGGATCTGGATACCCATGATGGCTCCCACATGTTCCACGATGATCTCATCGGATGAACCACGATGTCAAGGACTTAATCAATCCCGTATACAATTCCCTTTGTCTAGCGGTATGTTACTTGCCTGAGATTCGATCGTCGGTATCCTTATACCTTGTTCAATCTCGTTACCGGCAAGTCTCTTTACTCGTTCCGTAACACATCATCCCGTGATCAACTCCTTGGTCACATTGCGCATATGATGATGTCCTACCGAGTGGGCCCAGAGATACCTCTCCGCTTACACGGAGTGACAAATCCCAGTCTCGATTCGTGCCAACCCAACAGACACTTTCGGAGATACCTCTAATGCACCTTTATAGTCACCCAGTTACGTTGTGACGTTTGATACACCCAAAGCACTCTTACGGTATCCGGGAGTTGCACAATCTCATGGTCTAAGGAAATAATACTTGACATTAGAAAAGCTTTAGCATACGAACTGTACGATCTTTGTGCTAGGCTTAGGATTGGGTCTTGTCCATCTCATCATTCTCCTAATGATGTGATCCCGTTATCAACGACATCCAGTGTCCATGGTTAGGAAACCGCAACCATCTATTGATCAACGAGCTAGTCAACTAGAGGCTTACTAGGGACATATTATGGTCTATGTATTCACACGTGTATTACGATTTTCGGATAATACAGTTATAGCATGAATAAAGACAATTATCATGAACAAGGAAATATAATAATAACTAATTTATTATTGCCTCTAGGGCATATTTCCAACACATACACATTTTGATAACTACATGATAGTTCAGTTAAACGGTTTAGAGTTGAGGCACCAAAGACATTTTGAAATGTCACGAAACATATGAGATGTTTTGAGGGCTGAAATTGGAATTTCAGGCTCGTGCCCACGTCAAGAGGTATAAGACCTCCGACGATTTTCTTAGCCTACAAACTAAGGAGAAAAGCTCAATTGTTGAGCTTGTGCTCAGATTGTCTGAGTACAACAATCACTTGAATCAAGTGGGAGTTAATCTTCCAGATGAGATAGTGATGTTTCTCAGAAGTCATTACCACCAAGCTGCTAGAGCTTCGTGATGAACTATAATATATCAGGGACATATATGATGATCCTTGAGATATTCGCGATGTTAGACACCACAAAAGTAGAAATCAAGAAGGAGCATCAATTGTTGATGGTTTGTGAAACCGCTAGTTTCAAGAAGGGCAAGGGCAAGAAGGGATACTTCGTGAAACGGCAATTCAGCTGCTGCTCTAGTGAAGAAACCCAAGGTTGAACCCAAACCCGAGACTGAGTGCTTCTGTAAAAAGGGGAACAACCACTGGAGCAGAATTACCCTAGATACTTGGTAGATTAGAAGGCTGGCAAGGTCGATAGAAGTATATTGGATGTACATTATGTTAATGTGTACTTTACTAGTACTCCTAGTAGCACCAGGGTATTAGATACCGGTTCGGTTGCTAAGTGTTAGTAACTCGAAATAAAAGCTACGGAATAAACGGGGACTAGCTAAAGGTGAGCTGACGATATGTGTTGGAAGTGTTTCCAATGTTGATATGATCAAGCATCGTAAGCTCCCTCTACCATCGACATTGGTGTTTGCGTTGAGCATAGACATGATTGGATTATGTCTATCGCAATACGGTTATTCATTTAAGGAGAATAATGGTTACTCTGTTTATTTGAATAATACCTTCAATGGTCTTACACCTAAAATGAATGGTTTATTGAATCTCGATCGTAGTGATACACATGTTCCTGCCAAAAGATAGTAATGATAGTACCACCTACTTGTGGCACTGCCACGTAAGTCATATCGGTATAAAACGCATGAAGAAGCTCCATGTTGATGGATCTTTGGACTCACTCGTTTTTGAAAGGTTTGAGACATGCGAACCATGTCTATTGGTGTATATGCATGAAGAAACTCCATGCAAATGGACCGTTTGGACTCACTTGATTTTGAATCACTTGAGACATGCAAATCATACCACATGGGCAAGATGACTGAAAGCCTCGTTTTCGGTAAAATGGAACTAGAAAGCAACTTGTTGGAAGTAATACATTTTGATGTGTGCAGTCCAATGAGTGCTGAGGCATGTAGTGGATATCGTTATGTTCTTACTTCACAGATGATTTGAGTAGATGTTGAGTATATTTACTTGATGAATCACGAGTCTGAATTATTGAAAGGTTCAAGTAATTTCAGTGTGAAGTTGAAAGATCGTCGTGATAAGAGGATAAAAATATCTATGATATGATCATAGAGATGAATATCTGAATTACGAGTTTGGCACAGAATTAAGACATTGTGGAAATTGTTTCACAACTGATACAGCCTGGAACACCATAGTGTGATGGTGTGTCCGAACATCATAACTGCACCCTATTGGATATGATGCATACCATGATGTCTCTTATCGAATTACCACAATAGTCTATGGGTTAAGCATTAGAGACAACCACGTTCACTTTAAATAGGGCACCACGTAATTCCGATGATATGACACCGTATGAAAGATGGTTTAGAGAAACCTAAGCTGTCATTTCTTAAAAGTTTGGGGCTGCGACGCTTATGTGAAAAAGTTTCAGGCTGATAAGCTCAAACCCAAAGCGGATAAATGCATCTTCATAGGACACCCAAAACAGTTGGGTATACCTCCTGTCTCAGATTCGAAAGCAATAAGGGATTGTTTCTAGAATCGGGTCCTTTCTCGAGGAAAAGTTTCTCTCGAAAGAATTGAGTGGGAGGATGGTGGAGACTTGATAAGGTTATTAAACCGTCTCTTCAACTAGTGTGTGGCAGGGCACAGGAAGTTGTTCCTGTGGCACCTACACCAATTGAAGTGGAAGCTTATGATAGTGATCATGAAACTTTGGATCAAGTCACTACCAAACCTCGTGGGATGACAAGGATGCGTACTACTTCAGAGTGGTACGTAGTCCTGTCTTGGAAGTCATGTTTCTAGACAACAATGAACCTACGAGCTATGGAGAAGCGATGGTGGGCCCGGATTCCGATAAATGGCTCGAGGCCATATAATCCGAGAGAGGATCCATGTATGAAAACAAAGTGTAGACTTTGGAAGAACTACTTGATGGTCGTAAGGCTGTTGAGTATAGATGGATTTTAAAGGGAAGACGGACAATGATGGTAAATGTCACCATTAAGAAAGCTCGACTTGTCGTTAAGATGTTTTCCGACAAGTTCAAAGAGTTGACTACGATGAGACTTTCTCACTCGTAGCGATGCTAAGAGTCTGTTGGAATTATGTTAGCGATTACTGCATTATTTATGAAATCTTGCAGATAAGATGTCAAAACATTGTTTCCTCGACGATTTTCTTGAGGAAAGGTTGTATGTGATACAACCGAAAGGTTTTGTCAATCCTGAAAGATGCTAATAAGTATGCAAAGCTCCAGCATTCCTTCTAAGGACTGGAGTAAGCATCTCGGAGTTGGAATGTATGCTTTGATGAGATGATCAAAGATTTTGGGTTTATACAAAGTTTATGAGAAACTTGTGTTTCCAAAGAAGTGAGTGGGAGCACTATAGAATTTCTGATTAGTATATGTTGTTGACATATTGTTGATCAGAAATGACATAGAATTTCTGGAAAGCATATAGGGTTATTTGGAAAGTGTTTTTCAATGGAAAGTCTGGATTAAGCTACTTGAGCATTGAGCATCAAGATCTATAAGGATAGATCAAAACGCTTAATAGTACTTTCAAATGAGCACATGCCTTGACGTGATCTTGAAGGTGTTCAAGATGGATCAGTCAAAGAAGGAGTTCTTGCCTGAGTTGTAAGGTATGAAGTTAAGACTTAAAGCTCGACCGCGGCAGAATAGAGAGAAAGGACGAAGGTCGTCCCCTATGCTTAAGACATAGGCTCTACAGTATGCTATGCTGTGTACCGCACCTAAAGTGTGCCTTGCCATGAGTCAGTCAAGGGGTACAAGAGTGATCCAAGAATGGATCACGAGACAGCGGTCAAAGTTATCCTTAGTAACTAGTGGACTAAGGGATTTTCTCGATTATGGAGGTGGTAAAAGAGTTCGTCGTAAAGAGTTACGTCGATGCAAGCTTAACACCTATCCGGATAGCTCTGAGTAGAGATATCGGATGCATATAATGGAGCAACAATTTAGAATAGCTCCAAGTAGAACAGTTATTTGGAATAGCTCCAAATAGAGCATGGTAGCTACATCTAGGAGATGACATAGAGATTTGTAAAGCACACACAGATCTGAAAGGTTCGGACCCGTTGACTAAAACCTCTCTCACAAGCAACATGATCAAACCTAAAACTCATTGAGTGTTAATCACATAGTGATGTGAACTAGACTACTAACTCTAGTAAACTCTTGGGTGTTAGTCACATGGCGATGTGACCTGTGAGTGTTAATCACATGGCGATGTGAACTAGATTATTGACTCTAGTGCAAGTGGGAGACTGTTGGAAATATGCCCTAGAGGCAATAATAAATTAGTTATTATTATATTTCCTTGTTCATGATAATTGTCTTTATTCATGCTATAACTGTATTATCCGGAAATTGTAATACACGTGTGAATACATAGACCATAATATGTCCCTAGTAAGCCTCTAGTTGACTAGCTCGTTGATCAATAGATGGTTGCGGTTTCCTAACCATGGACATTGGATGTCGTTGATAACGGGATCACATCATTAGGAGAATGATGAGATGGACAAGACCCAAATCCTAAGCCTAGCACAAAGATCGTACAGTTCGTATGCTAAAGCTTTTCTAATGTCAAGTATTATTTCCTTAGACCATGAGATTGTGCAACTCCCGGATACCGTAAGAGTGCTTTGGGTGTATCAAACGTCACAACGTAACTGGGTGACTATAAAGGTGCATTACAGGTATCTCCGAAAGTGTCTGTTGGGTTGGCACGAATCAAGACTGGGATTTGTCACTCCGTGTAAGCGGAGAGGTATCTCTGGGCCCACTCGGTAGGACATCATCATATGCGCAATGTGACCAAGGAGTTGATCACGGGATGATGTGTTACGGAACGAGTAAAGAGACTTGCCGGTAACGAGATTGAACAAGGTATAAGGATACCGACGATCGAATCTCGGGCAAGTAACATACCGCTAGACAAAGGGAATTGTATACGGGATTGATTAAGTCCTTGACATCGTGGTTCATCCGATGAGATCATCGTGGAACATGTGGGAGCCATCATGGGTATCCAGATCCCGCTGTTGGTTATTGACCGGAGAACGTCTCGGTCATGTCTACATGTCTCCCGAACCCGTAGGGTCTACACACTTAAGGTTCGGTGACGCTAGGGTTATGAAGATATATGTGTATGCAGTAACCCGAATATTGTTCGGAGTCCCGGATGAGATCCCGGACGTCACGAGGAGTTCCGGAATGGTCCGGAGGTAAAGAATTATATATAGGAAGTGCTATTTCGGCCATCGGGACAAGTTTCGGGGTTATCGGTATTGTACCGGGACCACCGGAAGGGTCCCGGGGGCCCACCGGGTGGGGCCACCTGTCCCGGGGGGCCACATGGGCTGTAAGGGGTGCGCCTTGGCCTATATGGGCCAAGGGCACCAGCCCCTATAGGCCCATGCGCCTAGGGTTTCCATATGGGAGGAGTCCCATAAGTGGAAGGCACCTCTAGGTGCCTTGGGGGGGAGGGAAACCTCCCTTGGGCAGCCGCACCTAGGAGATTGGATCTCCTAGGCTGGCGCACCAACCCCCTTGGCCCTCCTATATATAGTGGGGGAGAGGAGGAACTTCACACACCAGCCCCTGGCGCCTCCCTCTCTCCCCGTTACGTCTCTCCCTCGTAGTATAGGCGAAGCCCTGCTACTGTGACGCCCTGCATCCACCACCACGCCGTCGTGTTGCTGGATCTTCATCAACCTCTCCCTCTCCCCTTGCTGGATCAAGGCATGGGAGACGTCTTCAGGCTGTACGTGTGTTGAACGCGGAGGTGCCGTGCGTTCGGCACTTGATCATCCGTGATTTGAATCACGACGAGTACGACTCCATCAACCCCGTTCACTTGAACGCTTCCGCTCAGCGATCTACAAGGGTATGTAGATGCACTCTCCTTCCCCTCGTTGCTGGTTTCTCCATAGATAGATCTTGGTGATACGTAGGAAAATTTTGAATTTCTGCTACGTTCCCCAACAGCCTTCAATTCGGGAGATGCGTACCTCCGTGCCGCTCAAAATGGTTTAACCAGAGCCACGGAGCAATATGTAAAAGACATACGGGTAAGAAAATTTTGGTAAATATATATGTATATACCAGTAGCCCCCGAGACTTGAAACAGTTAGAGTAACTGGTTTAAGGATCATTTGTTATGCAGGTTCTTACAGAGAAGAATACGGTACTGTCCCAGGAGCTGAAAGAGTGCAAAGCCCAACTGGAGGCTGCACTAGCCGCGACAGGGGAGCCTAAAGAGACCCCCTCTGGTAAGATACACTTCGAAAGATTAATATCTTGCGAAGTGCGGCGTGGGTATGAATCTGCCAAATCATATTGCAGATGGCGCCGGACTAGATCCGGAGAGGCAACAACTCTTACGCCGGCTAAAGGCCGGTGAGAGTATGCTGACAAGGGTGAGGCGGGAGAAGAATGATCTTCAGGATGCCAACACCAAGCTGGACGTTGAACTTAAAGATGTTCGTGGCCAGCTGTCGGACTCCACTAAGGAGAATCAGTGGCTTCGACGCGGCATATTTAGTAAGTGCTTAAGCGAATCTTGGAAAAAAAAGAGTTCGGCGAGGAAGTCGACTAACAGAGTAATGTCTGTAGGTATGCTAACGGGTCATCCTGCGGAGGAGATGCCCGGTTCTACGGGTGACCTTCTTCCCGAGCTCTCGCAACTGCACGAGCGAGTTCGGCAGGCGATGCGAGGCGTTGCCCAAGCCTTATGGCCTTCCCACTCCATGCCCGAGGGTCTTGGAGAGCTTTCGGAGAAGCTTAAGGGAGCTCGGCGGCGCTTCCGGTTGTGGAAGATATCGGCCTGCCGACAAGGCGCTAGGGAGGCCTGGGCCATGGTGAAGACGCAGTACACGAAGTCTGACCCGAACCACATGGCCGAGGTCGGACCTATGGGGTCAGACGGGAAGGAGATCCATGTTAGCTTAGTTTATGGTCAAGTAGAATTGGCCGCAAAGTATTCCCAGCAGGACTGTAAGTTAGACAGCCCATTAGATGGTATTGAAGAGGAATACAATCAGTCAGAGTGACTATGTAATTTTTAATTGACATGTGTAATGCCTTCTAGCCGAATTGTAGATCGTTTGTCGTTGCCGACCTTTTCGCTTCCACCTCAGGACTTGACGGTCCGGAGTGTGTCCGAATACCCTACCGGTTATGTAAGAACCAGGGTATGCATGGAGACCAGGCGTAGCGGTCATTAGTGCTTTATCAGACAAGTGCCCAACTAGTTATGTTATATTACATGGTTAGTAAGAAACATCTTCCAGAGAGAATAGTTCCGTTAGGGGTTCCTTTCTCTGGGAGGCATGCCCTAAAGTGCATGTCCAGACTGCAAACGCAGGAAAATCATCTGGGGGCATATATATAAATAAGTAAAAAAGGTCATCTTTTAGTTCACCGACCGAATATTCCCTTAAGAACGCTAGCTTTCGGCTTCACCCAGTCTGAGGTACACATCCGGCTGATCCGGCAGTAACAATTGCAGAGGTGCTCCCTTTACCACCTAGCCGAACAATCGGGAACGTAGGGGTAAGCACAGGAGCCAGGCAACCCAGCTTGGCCAAAACTTAAGTCATATCGATGCATATAATGGTGAAGACAAGGTACATGCGGAAGTTTGACACATGTGGTGGGCGTGAAGCCCGTATAAATAAGCTTCTGTTAAAGAAGCCCCCAGGTTTAATGAGCGCGAGTAGCACTTCACTTGAGGAGCCTTTAAGGGCTATAAAAGAGAAGAGGGGAAGGAGAGAAATGTAAGACAGAAAATGTAAAAAATGGACAGGGGAAGGAGACAAACACCGAGTCCGGCGCTAGGCATAGAATCTTCGGAGACGGGCTGCGTTCCATGGGTTCGGCTCGAGTCGGTTATCCGACGCATCTCGCAGGCGGTATGCTCCACCAGTCAGGACTTGGTCGATTATGAAGGGACCTTCCCACTTGGGCTTCAGCTTGTCCTTTTTCTTGTCCGGCAGGCGTAGAACTAATTCGCCAACGTTGTAGCTTTTGTCCCGCACTTCTCTGCTTTGATATCTTCGAGCCTGCTGTTGGTAGAATGCGGAACGGGCTTTTGCCACGTCGCGCTCCTCCTCTAAGGCGTCCAGACTGTCCTGCCGATCGAGCTCGGCCTCCCTTTCTTCGTACATGCGCACTCGAGGTGAGTCATGAATTATGTCGCAGGGCAAGACTGCCTCTGCGCCCTACACCATAAAAATGGTGTGTATCCGGTGGTGCGGTTCGGCGTGGTCCGCAGCCCCCAGAGTACGGAGTCGAGCTCCTCTACCCAGTGCGTGTTAGATTCCTTGAGGGACCGCACTAATCTGGGTTTGATGCCGCTCATGATGAGACCATTTGCACGTTCGACCTGACCATTAGTTTGTGGGTGATAGACAGAAGCATAATCGAGCTTGATGCCCATGTTTTTGCACCAGAGTTTTACCTCATCGGCCGTAAAGTTCGTGCCATTATCGGTGATGATGCTGTGGGGGACGCCATAACGGTGTACAATCCCGGATATAAAGTCTATCACAGATCCGGATTCGGCCGTCTTAATAGGCTTGGCTTCTATCCATTTGGTGAACTTATCCACCATGACCAGTAAGTATTTTTTCTTGTGGGTTCCGCCTTTAAGGGGTCCCACCATGTCAAGCCCCCAGACCGCGAAAGGCCAAGTGATGGGGATAGTTTGGAGGGCGGTGGGTGGCATATGGCTTTGGTTTGCAAAAAGCTGGCAACCGACGCATCTATGGACCAAGTCCTGAGCGTCCGCCCGGGCCGTCGGCCAATAAAATCCTGTATGGAAAGCCTTGCTTACAAGGGACCGGGCTGCGGCGTGATGGCCACCGAGTCCGGCATGAATTTCAGCCAGCAGGTTCCGCCCTTCCTCTTCGGAGATGCACCTTTGAAGGACTCTGGTAGTGCTTTTCTTGTAAAGTTCTCCCTCGTGGACTTTATAGGCTTTAGATCGCCGCACTATACAGCGTGCCTCGTTTTGGTCCTCTGGGAGTTCCTGCCTAGTAAGGTAGGCTAGGAATGGTTCTGTCCATGGGGCGATAACGGCCATTAGTACGTGGGCTGAGGTTGTTATTTCATTGGCAGAGCCTCCGATTATGTCAGATTGTTCGGCGTCGGACAGTGCGGTTGGGTCCGGTCTAATATTGCCATGTTCCCCTTCCCATACTACGGATGGCTTGAACAGCCTTTCCAGGAAGATGTTGGGGGGAATGCATCGCGTTTTGCGCCGATGCATGCCAGGACGTCTGCCGCCTGATTGTTTTCTCGGGCTATATGGTGAAATTCGAGCCCTTCAAACCGAGCTGACATTTTGAGGATGGCGTTGCGGTAAGCTGCCATTTTTGGATCCTTGGCATCGAAGTCTCCATTTATTTGGGATATCGCGAGGTTCGAATCCCCACGCACCTCTAGGCGTTGAATGCCCATGGATACTGCCATCCGGAGACCATGTAAAAGGGCCTCATATTCGGCTGCATTGTTGGAGTCCGTGTACATAATCTGGAGTACATATTGAACTGTGTCTCCTGTGGGGGACGTCAAAACGACGCCGCCCCTAGTCCGACCAACATTTTGGAACCGTCGAAGTGCATGATCCAGTTTGAATATGTGCCGTACTCTTTAGGGAGTTCGGCCTCCGTCCATTCTGCGACGAAGTCAGCCAAAACTTGCAACTTGATAGCTCGTCATGGCCTATAAGTTATGTCGAACGGGAGGAGCTCGATGCCCATTTTGCAATCTGGCCCGTTGCGTCACGGTTGTTTATAATATCATTGAGTGGTACTTCCAATGCTACTGTGATTGAACACTCTTGAAAGTAGTGTCGTAGCTTCCGGGATGCCATGAATACCGCATATGAAATCTTTTGATAATGTGGGTACCGTGATTTGCATGGGGTGAGGACAGTGGACACATAGTAAACCGGCTTTTGAAGGGGGAGTTTGTGTCCGTCCGTTTCCCGCTCGATGACGAGTACTGCGCTGACAACTTGATGGGTTGCTGTAATGTACAATAGCATTGGTTCGCCGATGTTTGGCGCGGCCAGGACGGGGTTTGTTGCCAATATGGCTTTTATTTCCTCGAGTCCGGCCGTGGCGGCGTCCGTCCACTCGAAGTGTTCGGTGCGCCGAAGGAGGCGATAGAGGGGTAGCGCCTTTTCTCCCAACCGGGAGATAAAGTGGCTTAGAGCCGCCACACATCCGGTTAATTTTTGTATTTGTTTGAGGTCCTTTGGGATATCCAATTGTTGACAAAGCTCGGATCTTGGCTGGATTTGCTTCGATTCCCCTACTGGATACAATGAAGCCCAAGAGCTTTCCGGCTGGAACGCCGAAAACGCATTTTTTCCGGATTTAGCTTGATGTCATATGCTCGGAGATTGTCAAATGTAAGCCTCAAGTCGTCTACTAGAGATTCGACATGTCTTGTTTTTACGACCTCATCCACGTATGCCTCTACAGTTTTGCCGATCTGGTTTGCCAGACATGTCTGAATCATGCGATGATATGTTGCGCCAGCGTTTTTGAGCCCGAAAGGCATTGTGTTGAAGCAGAATGGGCCGCATGGGGTGATGAATGCCGTTGCGGCTTGGTCTGACTCGGCCATCTTGATTTGATGATAACCGGAGTATGCGTCGAGGAAGCACAACGAATCATGTCCTGCAGTGGCATCGATAATTTGATCGATGCGGGGGAGGGGGAAGGGATCCTTTGGGCAGGCCTTGTTGAGGTCTTTGAAGTCAACGCACAGGCGCCAGGATTTGTCCTTCTTTGGTACCATCACCAAGTTTGCTAGCCAGTCCGGATGTTTTATATCTCTGATGAATCCGGCCTCCAATAGTTTGGCTAGCTCCTCTCCCATTGCCTGTCTCTTGGGTTCAGAGAAACGCCGAAGGGCTTGTTTGACAGGTTTGAATCCTTTTAGGATATTTAAGCTGTGTTCGGCCAGCCTGCGTGGGATTCCTGGCATGTCTGAAGGGTGCCATGCAAAAATGTCCCAGTTCTCCCGTAGGAATTCTCGTAGTGCGGCGTCTACATCGGGGTTTAATTGTGCCCCGATGGAAGCTGTTTTATTGGGGTCCGTTGGATGGACCTGGAATTTGACTATTTCATCCGCTGGTTTAAAGGAGGTGGACTTGGATCTTTTGTCGAGTATCACATCGTCCCTGTTTACCGTGGAGCATAGCGTAGTCAGTTCCTCAGCCGCTAGGGCTTCGGACAGTGCCTCAAGGGCCAGTGCGGCTGTCTTGTTTTCGGTGCGGAGTGCTATGTCCGGATCACTAGCGAGAGTGATGATTCCGTTCGGCCCGGGCATCTTGAGCTTCATGTACCCGTAATGGGGTATTGCTTGGAAGATTGTAAATGCTTCCCGCCCCAGCAGAGCGTGGTATCCGCTGCTGAACGGGGCCACTTGGAATGTGACCTCTTCGGACCTATAATTATCCGCGTGCCGACCACCACATCTAGTGTGATTTTTCCTGTACAGCGTGCTTCCTGACTGGGGATTATTCCTCTGAAGGTTGTGCTGCTTCGCTCAATGCGGTTCCAGTCTATTTCCATTTTTTGAAGGGTTTCCTCATAAATGAGGTTCAATCCGCTGCCTCCATCCATGAGTACCTTGGTGAGGCGAAAGCCGTCCACTATAGGACTGAGTACCAATGCGGCTGGTGCTCGAGCTGTTCGGAATTTAGGTTCGTCGCTGGCATTAAAGGCAATAGCCGTGTCACTCCATGGGTTTATTGTTGCTACTTGATAGACTTCGGCGAAGCTGCGGAGTGTTCTTTTTTGCATTTTATTTGATGCGAAAGTCTCAAAGACTGTTAAGACTGTACTGGAGTCCCTGAGGTGGCTTTCTGCGGCCTCCAGAATTAGGAGATCTTCGCCCCTTTTGGCCACCTGCCGGAGTATCCAACATGCTCTAAGGCTATGAGTTGGTATGGTGTCCTCTGTACTATGAATTTTACAGGGTCCATTAAGCCATCCCTCCAGTACGGTTCCATGCCCTGTAGAGGGTTTTGGTTTTTTGGTTTTTAACCCGGGTGTCTGATGATGATGCACCCTTTTATTTCGGACGAGGTTTCTATTTAGGGCCGGATTGTCCCAAAATTTAGTTTCGGTTTTCCGGGCGCTTTCCATTGCACAGTACTTTTGTACTATGGATGCCAAGTCAGCGAAGCGTGTAAGATCACGACGACCTGTGGCGTTGAGGATTCCCTTGTCCGTGCAATTATTGCAGAAGATTGAGATTGCGTTTTCCTCGCGGCAGTCCTTTATCCTGTTCATAACTAGGAGGAACCTTGCCCAGTAATGATGTACTGTTTCTTCGGGCTTTTGCCTGATTTGGGATAGATCGCTTATGTTCGAGCGGGTGGGTGGAATTAAATCCGGAACTTCACCCAATCTAAGACTCAGAGGCCAAGGAGTTTCCGAACTCTGAGGTTTGGATTCTTGGATGTTGTCCAGTGAATCTAGCCCGTTGCCTGATTCTAAGTTCAGGTCTTGAGTTACATACTCCCCTCCGCGGGTATCCGGCTTGGAGGGATCTGGAATCCGGACGTAGCTAGTCCTTAAGATAGATGAAGAGTCGCCGCACTGTGCCTCTACTACGGCAACGTGATGGGTGACTTGGGGAGAATTAATTTCTCTTAGATCGGGTTTAATCCCAACCTGGTCATAATCCGTAGTGACCCCCAAGGCGGCGATGCGATCCAAGAGCTCGTTTACGGAAGAGAGCTCCATTGGATCTAACTGCTCGACGAATTCCGAGCTGACGTGAAGATTGCTTTTGATGACCCGAGAGGTCACCGTCGGCACAACGGCCGAACAGGCGGTCATGAGAAAACCGCCTAGCCGGAGAGTTTGGCCGATAGCCAGGGCTCCCTTAGTAACGGCGCCGTCTTTAAAGACGGGAAGAGGCATCCTTCCTGATTGCGACGACACAGAGGAACTCTCAATGAAAGCACCAATGTCGGTGTCAAAACCGGCGGATCTCGGGTAGGGGATCCCGAACTGTGCGTCTAGGCCGGATGGTAACAGGAGACAAGGGACACAATGTTTTACCCAGGTTCGGGCCCTCTTGATGGAGGTAAAACCCTACATCCTGCTTGATTAATATTGATGATATGGGTAGTACAAGAGTAGATCTACCACGAGATCAAGGAGGCTAAACCCTAAAAGCTAGCCTATGGTATGATTGTTGTATGATGAAGTTGTCCTACGGACTAAAACCCTCCGGTTTATATAGACACCGGAGAGGGTTAGGGTTACACAAAGTCGGTTACAATGGTAGGAGATCTTGAATATCCGCGTCGCCAAGCTTGCCTTCCACGCCAAGGAAAGTCCCATTCGGACACGGGACGGAGTCTTCAATCTTGTATCTTCATAGTCCTGGAGTTCGGCTGAAGGTATAGTCCGGCTACCCGAACACCCCCTAATCCAGGACTCCCTCACAAAGGGTTCAGACTTTACACACATATCCACCCATATAGAGAGGGAGCTAGGGCTAGCCTTGTTCTTCTTCCCCTCTAGAGAAACAGTTCAAGGAGAAAGCTTGTAGCCGCCATTGTTGCTTGAGTGATCACGCGGAGACCCCGTAGAGCAGGACTTAGGGTGTTATATCTTAGGAGAGCCCCGAACCTGGGTAAAGTTTGTCGGCATACGTGTCTACGCCTTATCCCGTTTCCTGGCACTGGCGACGTCTTACTATCCCCCACCATGTCAATCCATCCTTTGGCATATGTCGCACAACACCCCCGACATTTGGCGCTCACTGTGGGGCCTGGCGCACCGTCGTCCGGAGATCTATTTTGGACGGGAATCTTGTTCCTCCCTAGCGAGTGTAGCCAGCCTGACACGCCCGATGGCGCTTGCGCCGACACGCTGCATGGCGCGAAGGTCGCCTGCGCGGCAGCCTGCCTCGCCGACCTTGTTGGCGAAATCCGCCTCTCCGACGAGCCCGCGTCCGTCACGGGCGCACTCAGCTCTGACAGCTGCTTCGTCGACCTCCTTGACAAGCTCCACATCGCCCATGAGCCTGCTACCGACTTGGAGTCGATTGGCTCTACTGACCCGATGCTTGTCGACACAGATACGACCTCCTTCGACTCCTTCCCCACCAACGTGGTGGTCATCGACGACCCGCTCCCTCACGCGGAGAGCGACGGCAGCACCGTAACGGAAGTACTTGTCATCAGCCACAATGGGGCTTCCGAAGGAGCCGGCCAGGACTCATTTGCAGGCGTCAATGCGGGACCTGTCCACGCCCATTGCGGCAGATGCAGCTATCGAGATGCTGGAAGCTTGCCGCGTCTCGCTCGTGGAGAATGCCAAGAAGTTGGCTACCATGAGACGCCTCTCCGAGGCCTTCCTGTGCGAGGTTGACCGCGCTGTTGGCGGCACGCCGACTGCTGGCGGGCCCAGCCGCATGGGCATGGTCCGGCAGCAAGGTGGCGCCGTCACCAGCATGTTTGGAGTAGACCGCCCAGTCTACGCCACGCCTATGGAGAACATACACGCTGCACAGGCAGCGGCAAATGAGCTGGACCACCTGGAGGGCGACGAGCATCGCTACATGATGGAGCGTGTTCGACAGCTTATCGACATGGCGGCCGCCTTGCAAGAGGCCGGCTGCCGTGCGAAAGAACCCCGCCAGCGAGTGGAGAACCCGCCCCTTCGCCAAGAGCATGGCGCAACACCCCGGTCGCCGCAGGTGGCGTCCACGACAGACGAGACAAAGAGCCGGCTACCAGCCGCAGCCAGACTCGCATCACCATCGAGCTCGACCAAGACGGCCGCCCACGAGCAGTAGAACAACGGGGAGACTATCCGCCACCTCCACCTCCTCGAAGGGAGAGGCGCGTTTCCCCGCCGCCTGTTGACCACCCGACACTCGGCGACCACCTAGGCCGCCGAGAGGGAGTCGGAGAGAACGACGCCCGCCATCGGATCGACCGCCTGGCGCGATCCCTGGCGCTGGAAGAAGAAGATGCGATGGGCCCGCTTGCTTCGGCCTCCGCATTCGCGATGAGCCCTTTCCCAAAAGGTTCTCGCTCCCAAGAGACAAGCCCAAATACAACGGCTCCGTGAAGCCGGAGGATTGACTGGTGGACTACTCCACAGCCGTCAGCATAGCAAATGACAACAAGCGCGTTACCGTGAAGTACGTCCCGCTTATGCTCCAGGGCATGGCCCGGACGTGGCTTAACAGCCGGAAGCCCTACAGTGTTAACAAATGGGTGGATTTTACCGAAGTGTTCATCCGCAACTTCACCAGCACCTACAAATGGCCGCCCAAGCCCCGCCAGCTCTCACTGTGCATTCAAGGCCCGGACGAGTCCACTCGCGACTACCTGATGTAGTGGGCCGAGCTGCGCAACTCCTACGAAGGGGTGCATGAGGTCCAAGCGATCGAGTACTTCACAGCCGTGTGCCAAGAAGGCACCCTGCTCAAGCACCGAATCCTCTGCGACGAGCCTGCTACGCTCGACGAACTGCTGATCATAGCAGACAAGTAGGCCACTGCTGACTCCTCCATGAAGTCGGAGCTCCGAGTGGACATTTCTGGAAAAGTGCTCCCTCCGGCCCCCAGAACGCCGGTGTGACGCACCGAGTCCGATGCGCCAGTTGTCTTCCGGTTATTCGCTGTTGTTGCCTTGTCTTTCGCTTGCGTGTTGCATCTTGCCATGTCATCATGTGTATTGCATCATCATGTTTTCAAAACTTGCATTCGTCCGGGTTTACCAGTTCTTTCCGTTGCCCCTTCTGAGCCCAGACACACTTGCACGCGCTCGCGGCATGTCCGAAATAGTATCTTATAAGTGGCCGGAAAATGTTCTCAGAATGGGATGAGAGTTGGCATGCGGTGTTGTTATGTTGTAGGTAGGCCGCCTGCCAAGTTTCATCGCATTGGGAGTTCGTTTGATATCCCAACCGTTAAACTATAGCGGCAATAGTAGCCGGTCTATCGTCGGACATTTTCGGTCTCCGGAACCTGTTGCCGGGCTTTCCCTCTCTTTCCTCCCTAGACCATCTACACGGCCCACTACCAACCGCCAGGCCCCGAAACCCCTCCTTGCACAGTGCATCGGCCCCTCGCGCGCGTCCGAAAGTTGTCCCGAACTCGACTCGGGCAGTCGTCATCGTTGGGTCCGGATCATCCCCAAACGTCTCTAAAACATCACCGTTTCCTTGTTTGGACTCCCTAACCTATTCATCTCCGACCGTCCGATTTTGATCGGATGATCCAAAATACTCCCTCCTATCTATATTCTGGTATATATAGCAGTCCACCCTAGTCCAACCCTAACATTTAGCTCCTTTGTCCCATCACCCGCCGCCACCTTCCAAATCCACCTCGGGATCCTCCCAGATCCGATCGAACCAACCCAGCGCCTCCACTGTTCTCCTCCCGATCCTAATCCTCTCCGACCCCTCCATGTTTTTCAGCACCGCCCAAATCGCAGCAGCAGCAACCGAGGCCCCCCTGCTCCCTGCCTCCTCCTCGTCGCCTTTGAGCCCGAGCGTGCCACCACCTGCAGGCCGACCCCGTCGCCGCTCCTCCTCTGCTCCTTTCCTTCCCCTCATTTCCTCTCCCGTTTCTCTCATCTCTCTCTCATTCTGGACAGGAAGGCAACCATGGTTGCCCCTCCATGGAGATGAACTGCGCCGCCCGGGTCACCTGCGACCTCGGGTCGCCTCTGCTTCGTCCTCACCACCCGTTGGTGCTCCGGTGAGCCCTGCCGCTGCTCTCCTTCCCTCCATATCTCCATGCTGCTCCCTCCTCTCACATCTCTCTCTCTGAACCAGGACGCCGCTGCCATGGCCTCCAGCTCCGCCCGCGCGCCACCTCGCCGGAGAACGCCGTGTGCCCTCTCCTTCTCGTCTCGCGTCGTCCCAGCCACCGCCAAGTCTCGCTGTCGTGGCCTCCTGCATCGCCGGGGTCCTCTGCATCGAAGGAGTTGCAGAGGAGAACGAGCGCCTCAACCCCCCCCCCCCCCGCGTATCACCGCGTGTTGACCGCGCGCCCTGCTTCTCGACCCATCCGAGGCCCAGCATCCCTCCTGCAGCCTCCCTTCCGACCGGGCCAGGCCCAATGTGAGGCCACCCCCCAGCGCCTTTTTTTTCTTTTCCTTCTGGTGGGCTAGCAGTTTGGTCCCGTGTCCTGTTTTTTTCCTGACGAACGAATTTCTCCATTTATCCAGAATTGCCAGTTTTACACTATAGCCCCTCTAGTTCATGCATATCGTAACTCACAAACCGTGCATCGGATTAAAATAAGTTATATATGTAACATGAATAGAATTTCATCTAGTTTCATAATATCCAACTTTCATGCATGTTTAAAATGTTTAAAATGCTGTTTGAGTAAATTTGCCTATTGCCATGCTAAAATGATTTAATTCATAACTAAATAACTGCAGCTCCAAACTTAACAAACTTTATATGTAAATGGGGTAGAATAATGCCTAGTTTAACATGGTGGAATTACTTTGCATGTTTAACAACTCTAAAATTATGTTTAGGGCAGAACAGTATCAAACCTAATATATGCATATGAGGATTTTCCGGATTTGTTGTTTGTTGTTTCCGGCCTCATTTAAACTTGCCTAGATAGGTAGTTTTGTTGTGCTTCACCTCTTGCCATGCTAACCAACATTTAATTTTGTTGAGTACCTAAACGAGAGAGAATAAATAAGTCACGTGGTGTTTCGTCAATATGCAACGGAGTTGCATATTGAGCTCCACTTAATTTGTAGGATTGTTTGTGATTTTTGCCATGCCATGCCTCTTTAAACCGGACATGCATCATACTTGGTTGTGCATCATGCCATGCTTATGTGGTGGTTGTTTACTATGTTGTTTGCTTATTTCCGGTGTTGCTTCTTTGGGTTAGTTTCGATAATGTCGCGTTTGTGAGGATCCGTTCGACTACGTCTGTTTGTCTTCTTCATGGACTCGTTCTTCTTCCTTGCGGGATCTCAGGCAAGATGACCATACCCTCGAAATCACTTCTATCTTTGCTTGCTAGTTGCTCGCTCTATTGCTATGCCGCGATACCTACCACTTGCTATATCATGCCTCCCATATTGCCATGTCAAGCCTCTAATCCACCTTTCCTAGCAAACCGTTGTTTGGCTATGTTATCGCTTTGCTCAGTCCCTCTTATAGCGTTGCTAGTTGCAGGTGAAGATTAAGTTTGTTCCATGTTGGGACATCGATATGTTGGGATATCACAATATCTCTTATTTAATTAATGCATCTATATACTTGGTAAAGGGTGGAAGGCTCGGCCTTATGCCTAGTGTTTTGTTCCACTCTTGCCGCCCTAGTTTCTGTCATACCGGTGTTATGTTCCTTGATTTTGCATTCCTTACACGGTTGGGTGTTATGGGGACCCCTTGATAGTTCGCTTTGAATAAAACTCCTCCAGCAAGGCCCAACCTTAGTTTTACCATTTGCCTCACCACCACCTATTTTTCCTTGGGAGTCGCGCTCCCGAGGGTCATCTTTATTTTAACCCCCCGGGCCAGTGCTTCTCTAAGTGTTGGTCCAAACTAGAGTCCTTCGCAGCGCCACCTCGGGGAAACTTGAGAGCTGGTTTTAGTTGTACGGAGTGCTCATCCGGTGTTGCCCTGAGAACGAGATATGTGCAGCTCCTATCAGGATGTCGGCGCATCGGGCGGTCTTGCTGGTCTTGTTTTACCATTGTCGAAATGTCTTGTAACCGGGATTCCGAGACTGATCGGTCTTCCCGGGAGAAGGAATATCCTTCGTTGACCGTGAGAGCTTGTGATGGGCTAAGTTGGGATACCCCTGCAGGGTTTGAACTTTCGAAAGCCGTGCCCGCGGTTATGGACAGATGGGAATTTGTTAATATCCGGTTGTAGAGAACTTGACATGTAACTTAATTAAAATGCATCAACCGCGTGTGTAGCCGTGATGATCTCTTCTCGGCGGTGTCTGGGAAGTGAACACGGTTCTTGTGTTATGCTTGAACGTAAGTAGTTTTAGGATCACTTCTTGATCATTTCTAGCTTCTTGACCGCTGCATTGCTTCTCTTCTCGCTCTTATTTGCGTATGTTAGCCACCATATATGCTTAGTGCTTGTTGCAGCTCCACCTCACTACCCTTTCCTACCCATAAGCTTAAATAGTCTTGATCTCGTGGGTGTGAGATTGCTGAGTCCTCGTGGCTCACAGATACTTCCAAACAGTTGTAGAAGCCGATGATACCAGTGCAGGTGGTGCAACCAAGCTCAAGTGGGAGCTCGATGAAGATCTTGATCGTTGTTTTGTTTCGTTTCCTGTTGATCAGTAGTGGAGCCCAGTTGGGACGATCGGGGATCTAGCATTTGGGGTTGTCTTCTTTTATTTTGGTTCCGTAGTCGGACCTTGATTATATTCTGGATGATGTATGTTTAACTTGTATTTGTGTGAAGTGGCGATTGTAAACCAACTCTTTATCCCTTTCTTATTCAGTACATGGGATTGTGTGAAGATTACCCCTCTTGCGACAAACCTACCATGAGGCTATGCCTCTAAGTCATGCCCCGGCACGTGGGAGATATAGACGCATCGTGGGTGTTACAGCCGGTGGCAGCAGCCGAACGACAACAAGCGCAAGGCCCCGCTGTCGGTTTCCACAAGCGGGCAGGTGGCGACAGTCGAAGATCAGTAGCCCGAAGGGCAACCTGGCCCCAAACGCCAGAAGGGAGGCAAGCCTGCTTGGCTACCCGCCTCCTCCTACAAGCAGACCCTTGATGCTCCCTGCAAGTTCCACAGCTGCGCGAAGCCGTCCAACCACACCATCCGGAAGTGCCATTGGCTCACCCGAATCTCCAAGGGCGAAGGACTATTGGCCAGCCGCCTCCTCCTCCTCAGCAGCCGGCGGCCCGACCAGCAGTCGGCGCCATTCAAGATGACTACCTCGAATAGCATGGAGCCTATGTCGTCTTCACCAGCATGGCGGACGATCGGCGCAGCCGACGTCAGCAGCACCGAGAGGTGAACGCCGTTGCTTCAAGTGCTCCAGAATTCATGCATTGGTCTGAGAAGCCTATCAGCTGGAGCCGGGCTGACCACCCGGAGGTGATGCCCTCTCCGGGTTCTTATGCGCTGGTGCTGGATGCCACCCTTGTAATGGAGAGGAGAGTTGCTCGTTTCTCCCAAATTCCGATAGATGGCGGCAGCAGCATCAACATCCTATATCGCGATACCTTGGAAAAGTTACGCATTAAAGAGAGGCAGCTCCAGCCCAGCCGGACTGTTTTCCATGGTATTGTGCCCGGCCTGTCCTGCTCACCAATCGACAAGGTCAAGATAGATGTCATTTTCAGAGACAAGGATCACTTCCGCCGCGAAGCGATTTGGTTTGAGGTGGTGGACCTCGAGAGCCCTTATCATGTGCTCCTGGGCCGGCCGGCTCTAGCCAAGTTCATGGCGGTGCCACACTATGCCTACCTCAAGATGAAGATGCCAGGAACCAAGGGCATCATCACGATATCTGGAGACTATGAAAAGTCGGCCGATTGTGCCGCGGCCAGCAGCCGGCTGGCCGAGTCCCTTGTGATTGCTACTGAGAAGAAGATCCTGGACCGGGTGGTGGCCATGACCAGAAAGTAGCCGAACGTGTCCCCAGAGCCCAAAGAGTCGGAGACCCAGGGCTCCTTCCAGCCGGCCAAAGAGACGAAGAAGATTCCCTTGGACCCTGAGCACCCGGAAAGGCATGCTGTCATAGGGGGCCAACCTTCACAGCAAATAGGAAAGCGAGCTCGTTGATTTCCTCCATGAGAATCAGGACATCTTCGCATGGTCTCCCAAGGACATGCCAGGTGTCCCGACAGATTTCACCGAGCACAAGCTACATGTCAGAGCAGATGGCAAGCCGGTCAAGCAACCCCTCTACCGACTTTCGGAGGAGAAAAGAAGAATTGTTGGTGAGGAAATAGTCCGGCTCCTGGCAGCCGGCTTCATCATGGAAGTATTTTTTCCAGAATGGCTCACCAACCCAATCCTTGTATTGAAGAAGAACAACAAATGGCGCATGTGTATTGATTACACTAGCCTTAATAAAGCTTGTCCCAAGGATCCATTTGCTTTGCCTCGGATTGACCAAGTGATAGACTCCACAACCGGATGCGAGCTGTTGAGTTTTTTGGATGCTTATTCAGGATATCACCAGATCAAGTTAAACCTGGCAGACTGCCTGAAGACTGCTTTCATCACACCATTCGGAGCCTTCTGCTACCTGACCATGACATTCGGCTTGAGAAATGCCGGTGCCACCTTTCAGCGTTGCATGTAGAAGTGCCTCCTCAAGCAACTCGGCAGAAATGCCCATGTCTATGTAGACGATATTGTGGTGAAGACGGAGAAGCGCGGCATCCTCTTGGAAGATCTCAAGGAAACATCTGAAAACTTGCGCCGGTTTCAGATCAAGCTCAACCCGGAGAAGTGCGTCTTTGGGGTACTAGCCGGCCAACTCATTGGCTTCCTGGTCTCAGAACGCGACATTGAGTGCAACCCCGTGAAGATCAGGGCCATTGAGAGAATGGAGAAGCTCACCGGAATGCGAGACATACATAAGTTCACCGGCTGCTTGGCATCCATCAACCACTTCATTAGTCGGCTGGGTGAGAAGACTCTTCCCCTGTACCAACTCATGAAGAAAACCGCTCACTTCGAGTGGAACGACAAGGTGGACGAGGCCTTTCTCCAGTTGAATAAGATGCTGACTACCCCGACTGTCCTGGCAGCACCAGCTGCCAAAGAGCCCATGTACCTCTACATCGCCGCCGCCAGCCGGGTGGTCAACACTGTCATAGTAGTGGAGCGCCCAGAGGCCGGCAGGGCACAGCGGTCCAGAGGCCTGTGTATTACTTGAGTGATGTGCTGTCCACCTCAAAACAGAACTACCCCCACTACCAAAAGATGTGTTACGGCGTGTACTTTGCCGCCAAGAAGCTAAAGCCCTATTTTCAAGAGCACCCCATCACGGTTGTCTGCACTGCTCCACTTACCGAGATCATAGGCAACAGAGATGCATCTGGCCGGGTGGCCAAATGAGCCATCGAGTTGGCCCCCTACGCCATCTTCTACCAGCTGCGCACCGCCATCAAGTCCCAAGCACTGGCCGACTTCCTCGTCGACTGGGCCGAGACCCAGTACCTGACGCCTGCTCCAGATTCCACCCATTGGCGGATGCACTTTAATGGCTCAAAAATGCACATCGGCTTGGGATCCGGCTTTGTCCTCACCTCTCCCAAAGGGGAAAAGCTCAGATACACTCTGCAAATTCACTTCACCTCCTCCAACAACGTGGCCGAGTATGAGGCGCTCATACACGACCTCCGACTAGCCAAAGAGACCGGCATCCGCCGGATCCTGTGCTACGACGACTCCGACTTGGTGGTCCAACAGTCGTCTGGGGACTGCGACGCCAAGGATGCAAATATGGCAAGTTACCGCTTCCTCGTTCCGCAACTCAGCGGATATTTTAAGGGGTGCGAGTTCCTTCACGTACCACAGAACGAAAACGAGCCAGCTGATGCCCTGGCACGGATCGGCTCCACCCGTCAAGCAATACCAGTCGGCGTCTCCCTTCAATGCCTCCACAAGCCGTCAATCAAGCCTTCTCTAGAATCCGAGTCTATCTTCGTGTCGGCTGTTCCCGAAGCAGTCGGATCCGGCTCAAGAGCTTCGGCAGCCGGCCCGGGGACTGCCGCAGTCGCACCCGGCCCAGGGACTTCACAGCCCGGCCCGGGGGCTGCGGCAACCAGCTCGGGGACTTCGCCAGACGGCTCGAAAACTACGGCAGCCGCACCCGTCCCGGGGACTTCACAGCTCGGCCCGGGGGCTGCAGCTGTTGGCCCAGAGACTTCAAAAACACAACAAGCGGCGGCCGGCCCCAACCCGCCACCTCCCAACCCAACCGCCCTAGTACAAGTGGCCGTAGTGGCAGTGGAAGAAATTCAAGCACCATCATGGACACAGCCCATCCTCAAGTTTCTGGTGACCAGAGAACTGCCGGCTGACGAGATCTCGGCCCGGCAAGTGCGGCGCCGAGCAGGAGCCTACACAATATAAACAGAGAGCTTGTCAGGCACAACATGACCGGAGTCTTCCAACGCTGCGTAGAACCAGAGAAGGGTCAAGCAATCCTCAAAGATATCCACCAAGGCGAGTGCGGCCATCACGCGGCCTCCAGATCCCTTGTCGCAAAGGCTTTCCGCCATGGTTTCTTCTGGCCGACTGCTTTGGAAGACGCCAAGGAGTTGGTCAAGCATTGCAACGGGTGCCAGAAGTTCAGCTCCAAGCAACATCTACCGGCTTCTGCACTCAAGACCATCCCCCTTACCCGGCCCTTTGACGTGTGGGGGCTGGACATGGTGGGACCATTCAAGACAACACGCGGCGGCATGACCCACCTGCTCGTCGCCGTGGACAAATTCACCAAGTGGATCGAAGCAAAACCAATCAAGAAACTGAATGGTCCGACTGCTGTGACCTTCATTGCCGACATCACCATCCGATACGGTGTACCACACAGCATAATCACCGACAATGGCACAAACTTTTCCAAGGCAGCCTTGGTCTGTTTCTGCGTGATGCAGGGCATCCGACTGGACTTAGCATCTGTTGCCCATCCGCAGTCAAACGGCCAGGTCGAGCGAGCAAACAGCCTCATCCTCTCCGGCATCAAGCCCCGACTGGTCGAGCCTCTAGAGCGATCGGCCGACTGCTGGATCGATGAGCTACCGGTCGTCCTCTGGTGAAGGAAATATGCCCTAGAGGCAATAATAAAGTTATTATTTATTTCCTTATATCATGATAAATGTTTATTATTCATGCTAGAATTGTATTAACCGAAAACTTAGTACATGTGTGAATACATAGACAAACAGAGTGCCACTAGTTTGCCTCTACTTGACTAGCTCATTGAATCAATGATGGTTATGTTTCCTAACCATAGACATGAGTTGTCATTTGATTAACGGGATAACATCATTAGAGAATGATGTGATTGACTTGACCCATCCGTTAGCTTAGCACGATGATCATTTAGTTTGTTACTATTGCTTTCTCCATAACTATACATCTTCCTATGACTATGAGATCATGCAGCTCCCGAATACCGGAGGAACACTTTGTGTGCTACCAAACGTCACAACATAACTGGGTGATTATAAAGGTGCTCTACAGGTGTCTCCGATGGTATTTGTTGAGTTGGCATGGATCAAGATTAGGATTTGTCACTCCGATTGTCGGAGAGGTATCTCTGGGCCTGATGACCCACAAGTATAGGGGATCTATCGTAGTCCTTTCGATAAGTAAGAGTGTCGAACCCAACGAGGAGCAGAAGGAAATGATAAGTGGTTTTCAGCAAGGTATTCTCTGCAAGTACTGAAATAAGTGGTAACAGATAGTTTTGTGATAGGATAAATTGTAACGAGCAACAAGTAACAAAAGTAAATAAAGTGCAGCAAGGTGGCCCAATCCTTTTGTAGCAAAGGACAAGCCGGAACAAACTCTTATAATAGGAAAAGCGCTCCCGAGGACACATGGGAATATCGTCAGGCTAGTTTTCATCACGTTCATATGATTCGCGTTCGGTACTTTGATAATTTGATATGTGGGTGGACCAGTGCTTGGGTGCTGTTCTTACTTGAACAAGCATCCCACTTATGATTAACCTCTATTGCAAGCATCCGCAACTACAACAAAAGTATTAAGGTAAACCTAACCATAGCATGAAACATATGGATCCAAATCAGCCCCTTACGAAGCAACGCATAAACTAGGGTTTAAGCTTCTGTCACTCTAGCAACCCATCATCTACTTATTACTTCCCAATGCCTTCCTCTAGGCCCAAATAATGGTGAAGTGTTATGAATTCGACATTCACATAACACCACTAGAGGCTAGACAACATACATCTTATCAAAATATCAAACGAATACCAAATTCACATGACTACTCATAGCAAGACTTCTCCCTTGTCCTCAGGAACGAACGTAATTACTCACAAAGCATGTTCATGTTCATAATCAGAGGGGTAATAATATGCATATAGGATCTGAACATATGATCTTCCACCAATTAAACCAACTAGCATCAACTACAAGGAGTAATCAACACTACTAGCAACCTACTAGCACCAATCCCGGACTTTGAGACAAGAATTGGATACAAGAGATGAACTAGGGTTTGGAGATGAGATGGTGCTGGTGAAGATGTTGATGGAGATTGCCCTCTCCCGATGAGAGGAGCGTTGGTGATGACGATGGTGATGATTTCCCCCTCCCGGAGGGAAGTTTCCCCGGCAGAACAGCTCTGCCGGAGCTCTAGATTGGATCTGCCAAGGTTCCGCCTCGTGGCGGCGGAGTCTCATCCCGAAAAGTTCCTTCCCATTTTTTTCTCATCGAAAGACCTCATATAGGATAAGATGGGCATCGGAGAGCCACCAGGGGGCCCACGAGGTAGGGGGGCGCGCCTTAGGGGGGGCGCCCCCCACCCTCGTGAGCAGGGTGTGGGCCCCCTGGCCTTCATCTTTGGCGTGGATTTTTCTTTATTTCTTTTAAGACATTCCGTGGAGTTTCAGGACTTTTGGAGTTGCGCAGAATAGGTCTCTAATATTTGCTCCTTTTCTGGACCAGAATTCCAGCTGCCGGCATTCTCCCTCTTTATGTAAACCTTGTAAAATAAGAGAGAATAGCCATAAGTATTGTGATATAAAGTGAAATAACAGTCCATAATGCGATAAATATCGATATAAAAGCATGATGCAAAATGGACGTATCAACTCCCCAATCTTAGACCTCGCTTGTCCTCAAGCGAAAAGCCGATAACAATAAATATGTCCTCATGTTTAGAGGTAGAGGCGTCGATAAAAATAAAATACGGACATGAAGGCATCATGATTATTCTCATAACAGCAACATATATAGATTTTGTCATATGATTGTTGGGGAACGTAGCAATAATTCAAAATTTTCCTACGTGTCACCAAGATCAATCTATGGATTCATCTAGCAACGAGGGAGGAGTGGATCTACATACCCTTGTAGATCGCGCGCGGAAGCATTCAAGAGAACGGGGTTGATGGAGTCGTACTCGTCGTGATCCAAATCACCGATGATCCTAGCGCCGAACGGACGGCACCTCCGCGTTCAACACACGTACGGAGCAGCGACGTCTCCTCCTTCTTGATCCAGCAAGGGGGGAGGAGAGGTTGATGGAGATCCAGCAGCACGACGGCGTGGTGGTGGAAGTAGCGGGATTCCAACAGGGCTTCGCCAAGCGCTGCGGGAGGAGGGAGATGTGTCATGGGAGGGAGAGGGAGGCGCCAGGGCTTGGGTGTGGCTGCCCTCCCTTCCCCCCACTATATATAGGGCCAAGGGAGAGGGGGAAGGCATAGCCTTGGACCTTCCTCCAAGGAAGGGTGCGGCCAGGGAGGAGTCCATCCTCCCCAAGGCACCTAGGAGGTGCCTTCCCCTTTTAGGACTCTCCCTTTCCCTTATCTCTTGGCGCATGGGCCTCTTGGGGCTGGTGTCCTTGGCCCATATAGGCCAAGGCGCACACCCCTACAGCCCATGTGGCCCCCCGGGGCAGGTGGACCCCCTTGGTGGACCCCCGGACCCCTTTCAGCACTCCCGGTACAATACCGATAATGCGCGAAACTTTTCCGGCGACCAAAACAAGACTTCCCATATATAAATATTTACCTCCGGACCATTCCGGAACTCCTCGTGATGTCCGGGATCTCATCCGGGACTCCGAACAACTTTCGGGTTACCGCATACTAATATCTCTATAACCCTAGCGTCACCGAACCTTAAGTGTGTAGACCCTATGGGTTCGGGAGACATGCAGACATGACCGAGATGACTCTCCGGTCAATAACCATCAGCGGGATCTGGATACCCATGTTGGCTCCCACATGTTCCACGATGATCTCATCGGATGAACCACGATGTCAAGGACTTAATCAATCCCGTATACAATTCCCTTTGTCTAGCGGTACGATACTTGCCCGAGATTCGATCGTCGGTATCCCGATACCTTGTTCAATCTTGTTACCGGCAAGTCTCTTTACTCGTTTCGTAACACATCATCCTGTGATCAAGTCCTTGATCACATTGTGCACATTATGATGATGTCCTACCGAGTGGGCCCAGAGATACCTCTCCGTTTACACGGAGTGACAAATCCCAGTCTCGATTCGTGCCAACCCAACAGACACTTTCGGAGATACCTGTAGTGTACCTTTATAGCCACCCAGTTACGTTGTGACGTTTGGCACACCCAAAGCACTCCTACGGTATCCGGGAGTTGCACAATCCCATGGTCTATGGAAATGATACTTGACATTAGAAAAGCTTTAGCATACGAACTACATGATCTTGTGCTAGGCTTAGGATTGGGTCTTTGTCCATCACATCATTCTCCTAATGATGTGATCCCGTTATCAATGACATCCAATGTCCATGGTCAGGAAACCGTAACCATCTATTGATCAACGAGCTAGTCAACTAGAGGCTTACTAGGGACATGGTGTTGTCTATGTATCCACACATGTATCTGAGTTTCCTATCAATACAATTCTAGCATGGATAATAAACGATTATCATGAACAAGGAAACATAATAATAACTAATTTATTATTGCCTCTAGGGCATATTTCCAACAGTCTCCCACTTGCACTAGAGTCAATAATCCAGTTCACATCGATATGTGATTAACACTCAAGGTCACATCCCCATGTGACTAACACCCAAAGAGTTTACTAGAGTCAATAATCTAGTTCACATTACCATGTGATTAACACTCGATGAGTTTTGGGTTTGATCATGTTATGCTTGTGAGAGATATTATAGTCAACGGATCTGAACCTTTTAGATCCGTGTGTGCTTTACAAATCTCTATGTCATCTCCTAGATGCAGCTACCACGTTCTATTTGGAGCTATTCCAAACAACTGTTCTACTATATGAATCCAGTTTACTACTCAGAATAATCTGGATTAGTGTCAAAGTTTGCATCGGCGTAACCCTTTACGACGAACTCTTTTACCACCTCCATAATCGAGAAAATTCCTTAGTCCACTAGTTACTAAGGATAACTTTGACCGCTGTCCTGTGATCCATTCTTGGATCACTCTTGTACCCCTTGACTGACTCATGGCAAGGCACACTTCAGGTGCGGTACACATCATAGCATACTGTAGAGAGCCTATGATAAAAGCATGGGCGACGACCTTCGTCCTTCCTCTTTCTTCTGCCATGGTCGAGCTTTAAGTCTTAACTTCATACCTTACAACTCAGGCAAGAACTCCTTCTTTGACTGATCCATCTTGAACACCTTCAAGATCATGTCAAGGTATGTGCTCATTTGAAAGTACCATTAAGATTTTTGATCTATCCTTATAGATCTTGATCCTCAATGTTCAAGTAGCTTAATCCAGGCTTTCCATTGAAAAACACTTTCCAAACAACCCTATATGATTTCCAGAAATTCTACGTCATTTCTGATCAACAATATGTCAACAACATATACTCATCAGAAATTCTATAGTGCTCCCACTCACTTTTTTGGAAATACAAGTTTCTCATAAACTTTGTATAAACCCAAAATCTTTGATCATCCCATCAAAGCGTACATTCCAACTCCGAGATGCTTACTCCAGTCCTTAGAAGGATTTCTGGAGCTTTGCATACTTATTAGCATCTTTCAGGATTGACAAAACCTTCCGGTTGTATCACATACAACCTTTCCTCAAGAAAATCGTCGAGGAAACAATGTTTTTTTTGGCATCCTATCTGCAAGATTTCACAAATAATGTAGTAATTGCTAATATAATTCCAACAGACTTTTAGCATCGCTATGAGTGAGAAAGTCTCATCGCAATCAACTCCTTGAACTTGTCGGAAAACATCTTAACGACAAGTCGAGCTTTCTTAATGGTGATACCTACCATCATTGTCCGTCTTCCTTTTAAAATCCATATGTACCTAACAGCCTTACGACCATCAAGTAGTTCTCCCAAAGTCTACACTTTGTTTTCATATATGGATCCTCTCTCGGATTATATGGCCTCGAGCCATTTTGGAATCCAGGCCCACCATCGCTTCTCCATAGCTCGTAGGTTCATTGTTGTCTAGCAACATGACTTCCAAGATAGTATTACGTACCACTCTGAAGTAGTACGCATCCTTGTCATCCCACGAGGTTTGGTAGTGACTTGATCTAAAGTTTCATGATCACTATCATAAGCTTCCACTTCAATTGGTGTAGGTGCCACAGGAACAACTTCCTGTGCCCTGCCACACACTAGTTGAAGAGACGGTTCAACAACCTCATCAAGTCTCCACCATCCTCCCACTCAATTCTTTCGAGAGAAACTTTTCTTCGAGAAAGGACCCGATTCTAGAAACAATCCCTTATTGCTTTCGGATCTGAGACAGGAGGTATACCCAACTGTTTTGGGTGTCCTATGAAGATGCATTTATTCGCTTTGGGTTCGAGCTTATCAGCCTGAAACTTTTTCACATAAGCGTCGCAGCCCCAAACTTCTAAGAAATGACAGCTTAGGTTTCTCTAAACCATAGTTCATATGGTGTCATCTCATCGGAATTACGTGGTGCCCTATTTAAAGTGAATGTGGTTGTCTTTAATGCCTAACCCATAAACTATCATGGTAATTCGATAAGAGACATCATGGTATGCATCATATCCAATAGGGTGCAGTTATGATGTTCGGACACACCATCACACTATGGTGTTCCAGGCTGTATTAGTTGTGAAACAATTTCCACAATGTCTTAATTCTGTGCCAAACTCGTAATTCGGATATTCATCTCTATGATCATATCATAGATATTTTATCCTCTTGTCACGACGATCTTTCAACTTCACCCTGAAATTACTTGAACCTTTCAATAATTCAGACTCATGATTCATCAAGTAAATATACTCAACATCTACTCAAATCATCTGTGAAGTAAGAACATAACGATATCCACTACACGCCTCAGCACTCATTGGACTGCACACATCAAAATGTATTACTTCCATCCAGTTGCTTTCTAGTTTCATTTTACTGAAAACGAGGCTTTCAGTCATCTTGCCCATGTGGATATGATTTGCATGTCTCAAGTGATTCAAAATCAAGTGAGTCCAAACGATCCATCTGTATAGAGTTTCTTCATGCATATCTACCAACAAACATGGTTCGCATGTCTCAATCCTTTCAAAAATGAGTGAGTCCAAAGATCCATCAATATGGAGCTTCTTCATGTGTTTTATACCGATATGACTTAAGTGGCAGTGCCACAAGTAGGTGGTACTATCATTACTATCTTATATCTTTTGGCATGAACATGTGTATCACTATGATCGAGATTCAATGAACCATTCATTTTAGGCGTAAGACCATTGAAGGTATTATTCAAATAAACAGAGTAACCATTATTCTCCTTAAATGAATAACCGTATCGTGATAGACATAATCCAATCATGTCTATGCTCAACGCAAACACCAAATAACAATTATTTAGGTTTTAATACCAATCTCGATGGTAGAGGGAGCGTGCGATGCTTGATCATATCAACCTTGGAAACACTTCCAACACAAATCGTTAGCTCACCTTTAGCTAGTCTCCGTTTATTCCGTAGCTTTTATTTCGAGTTACTAACACTTAGCAACCGAACCGGTATCTAATACCCTGGTGCTACTAGGAGTACTAGTAACGTACACATTAACATAATGTATATCCAATATACTTCTATCGACGGTCTTCTCATCTACCAAGTATCTAGGGTAATTCTGCTCCAGTGGCTGTTCCCCTTTATTACAGAAGCACTTAGTCTCGGGATTGGGTTCAACTTTGGGTTTCTTCACTTGAGCAGCAACTG
Source organism: Triticum urartu (assembly GCF_056163025.1). NCBI lineage: Eukaryota > Viridiplantae > Streptophyta > Magnoliopsida > Poales > Poaceae > Triticum > Triticum urartu. The sequence continues at coordinate 586,982,359 of NC_141875.1, read as the reverse complement.
ACTGTCGTTTCATGAAGTATCCCTTTCTTTCCCTTGCCCTTCTTGAAACTAGTGGTTTCACCAACCATCAACAATTGATGCTCCTTCTTGATTTCTACTTTTGTGGTGTCAAACATCACGGATATCTCAAGGATCATCATATATGCCCCTGATATATTATAGTTCATCACGAAGCTCAAGCAGCTTGGTGGTAATGACTTCGGAGAACCATCACTATTTCATCTGGAAGATCAACTCCCACTCGATTCAAGTGATTGTTGTACTCAGACAATCTGAGCACAAGTTCAACAATTGAGCTTTTCTCCCTTAGTTTGCAGGCTAAGAAAATCGTCGAAGGTCTTATACCTCTTGACGTGGGCACGAGCATGAAATCCCAATTTCAGCCCTCGAAACATCTCATATGTTTCGCGACGTTTCAAAACGTCTTCGGTGCCACAACTCTAAGCCGTTTAACTGAACTATCATGTAGTTATCAAAATGTGTATGTCAGATGTTCGCAACATCCATAGACAACGTTCGAGGTTCAGCACACTGAGCGGTGCATTAAGGACATAAGCCTTCTATGAAGCAATGAGGACAAACCTCAGTTTACGGACCTAGTCCGCATAATTACTACTATCAACTTTCAACTAAATTTTCTCTAGGAACATATCTAAACAATAGAACTGAAGCGCGAGCTATGACATAATTTGCGAAGACCTTTTGACTATGTTCAGGATAATTAAGTTCATCTTATGAACTCCCACTCAGATAGACATCCCTCTAGTCATCTAAGTGATTACATGATCCGAGTCAACTAGGCCGTGTCCGATCATCACGTGAGACGGACTAGTCAACATCGGTGAACATCTTCATGTTGATCGTATCTACCATACGACTCATGCTCGACCTTTCGGTCTCTTGTGTTCCGAGGCCATGTCTGTACATGCTAGGCTCGTCAAGTCAACCTAAGTGTTTCGCGTGTGTAAATCTGTCTTACACCCGTTGTATGTGAACGTTAGAATCTAACACCCGATCATCACGTGGTGCTTCGAAACAACGAACTGTCGCAACGGTGCACAGTTAGGGGGAACACTTTATTGAAATTATTATGAGGGATCATCTTATTTACTACCGTCGTTCTAAGTAAACAAGATGCATAAACATGATAAACATCACATGCAATCAAATAGTGACATGATATGGCCATCATCACTTTGCTCCTCTTGATCTCCATCTTCGGGGCTCCATGATCATCATCGTCACCGGCATGACACCATGATCTCCATCATCATGATCTCTATCATCGTGTCTTCATGAAGTTGTCTCGTCAACTATTACTTCTACTACTACAACTAAGGGTTAGCAATAAAGTAAAGTAATTACATGACGTTTATGTTGACACGCAGGTCATAAATAAATTAAGACAACTCCTATGGCTCCTGCCGGTTGTCATACTCATCGACATGCAAGTCGTGATTCCTATTACAAGAACATGATCAATCTCATACATCACATATATCATTCATCACATCCTTCTTGGCCATATCACATCACATAGCATACCCTGCAAAAACAAGTTAGACGTCCTCTAATTGTTGTTTGCATGTTTTACGTGGCTGCTATGGGTTTCTAGCAAGAACGTTTCTTACCTACGCAAAAACCACAACGTGATATGCCAATTGCTATTTACCCTTCATAAGGACCCTTTTCATCGAATCCGATCCGACTAAAGTGGGAGAGACAGACACCCGCTAGCCACCTTATGCAACTAGTGCATGTCAGTCGGTGGAACCAGTCTCACGTAAGAGTACGTGTAAGGTTGGTCCGGGCCGCTTCATCCCACAATGCCGCCGAATCAAGATTGGACTAGTAACGGTAAGCATATTGAACAAAATCAACGCCCACAACTACTTTGTGTTCTACTCATGCATAGTAACTACGCGTAGACCTAGCTCATGATGCCACTGTTGGGGAACGTAGCAATAATTCAAAATTTTCCTACGTGTCACCAAGATCAATCTATGGAGTCATCTAGAAACGAGGGAGGAGTGGATCTACATACCCTTGTAGATCGCGCGCGGAAGCATTCAAGAGAACGGGGTTGATGGAGTCGTACTCGTCGTGATCCAAATCACCGATGATCCTAGCGTCGAACGGACGGCACCTCCGCGTTCAACACACGTACGGAGCAGCAACGTCTCCTCCTTCTTGATCCAGCAAGGGGGGAGGAGAGGTTGATGGAGATCCAGCAGCACGACGGTGTGGTGGTGGAAGTAGCGGGATTCCAACAGGGCTTCGCCAAGCGCTGCGGGAGGAGGGAGATGTGTCATGGGAGGGAGAGGGAGGCGCCAGGGCTTGGGTGTGGCTGCCCTCCCTTCCCCCCACTATATATAGGGCCAAGGGAGAGGGGGGAGGCGCAGCCTTGGCCCTTCCTCCAAGGAAGGGTGCGGCCAGGGAGGAGTCCATCCTCCCCAAGGCACCTAGGAGGTGCCTTCCCCTTTTAGGACTCTCCCTTTCCCTTATCTCTTGGCGCATGGGCCTCTTGGGGCTGGTGTCCTTGGCCCATATAGGCCAAGGCGCACACCCCTACAGCCCATGTGGCCCCCCGGGGCAGGTGGACCCCCTTGGTGGACCCCCGGACCCCTTTCGACACTCCCGGTACAATACCGATAATGCGCGAAACTTTTCCGGCGACCAAAACAAGACTTCCCATATATAAATCTTTACCCCCGGACCATTCCGGAACTCCTCGTGACGTCCGGGATCTCATCCGGGACTCCGAACAACTTTCGGGTTACCGCATACTAATATCTCTATAACCCTAGCGTCACCGAACCTTAAGTGTGTAGACCCTACGGGTTCGGGAGACATGCAGACATGACCGAGATGACTCTCCGGTCAATAACCATCAGCGGGATCTGGATACCCATGTTGGCTCCCACATGTTCCACGATGATCTCATCGGATGAACCACGATGTCAAGGACTTAATCAATCCCGTATACAATTCCCTTTGTCTAGCGGTACGATACTTGCCCGAGATTCGATCGTCGGTATCCCGATACCTTGTTCAATCTCGTTACCGGCAAGTCTCTTTACTCTTTTCATAACACATCATCCCGTGATCAACTCCTTGATCACATTGTGCACATTATGATGATGTCCTACCGAGTGGGCCCAGAGATACCTCTCCGTTTACACGGAGTGACAAATCCCAGTCTCGATTCGTGCCAACCCAACAGACACTTTCGGAGATACCTGTAGTGTACCTTTATAGCCACCCAGTTACGTTGTGACGTTTGGCACACCCAAAGCACTCCTACGGTATCCGGGAGTTGCACAATCTCATGGTCTAAGGAAATCATACTTGACATTAGAAAAGCTTTAGCATACGAACTACATGATCTTGTGCTAGGCTTAGGATTGGGTCTTTGTACATCACATCATTCTCCTAATGATGTGATCCCGTTATCAATGACATCCAATGTCCATGGTCAGGAAACCGTAACCATCTATTGATCAACGAGCTAGTCAACTAGAGGCTTACTAGGGACATGGTGTTGTCTATGTATCCACACATGTATCTGAGTTTCCTATCAATACAATTCTAGCATGGATAATAAACGATTATCATGAACAAGGAAATATAATAATAACTAATTTATTATTGCCTCTAGGGCATATTTCCAACAATGATTACTTATGTTCAAGTGATGATCTATTTACAATACAAAAGTATAAATCATAAACCTTATTGGGCTCCGACAAACTATAATCTCAGTCATTGAAGCAATTGCAATTTATCATAACATCGGAAAGAGTCTATGTCAGAGCTAAAAAGCAAGTCTACATACTCAACTATCATTTAGTCCTCCATAATTGCTAACACTCACGCGATACTTGTGGTTACGAAGTTTTAATCGGACACAGAAAGATAGAGGCTTATAGTTTTGTCCCACAACCTTTTACCTCAAGGGTAATGTCAACAATAATGGTTCATGCTCCCCTACATCCAATTATATATATATATATATATATATATATATATATCATGTTCTTTCCAACATGCTGAGCTTGCCAAAGGATAAAATATATAAAAAAGGGAAAGATCACCCTGACTCTTGCATAAGGTAGAAGATAATAATAAAGGATTGGCCCTTCGCAGAGGGAAGCAGAGGTTGCCATGCGCTTTTATGGTTTGATATATAAAATCTCAATGCAAAAGAACGTCACTTTATATTGCCCCTTGTGATATGAACCTTTATTATGCAGTCCGTCGCTTTTATTACTTCCACATCACAAGATCGTATAAAGCTTATTTCTCCCACACCAATCAATCATACATATTTAGAGCAATTTTTATTGCTTGCACCGATGACAACTTACTTGAAGGATCTTACTCAATCCATAGGTAGATATGGTGGACTCTCATGGCAAAACTGGTTTAAGGGTATTTGGAAGCACAAGTAGTATTTCTACTTGGTGCTGAGAATTTGGCTAGCATGAGGGGGAAAGGCAAGCTCAACAAGTTAGAGGATCCATGACAACATACTTTATCTCAGATATAAGAAATACATAACTCATTACGTTGTCTTCCTTGTCCAACATCAACTCTTTAGCATGTCATATTTTAATGAGTGCTCCCAATCATAAAAGATGTCAATGATAATATATCTATATGTGAAAACCTCTCTTTCCTTATTACTTCCTATTAATTGCAACAATGATCGAAGCTATGTCTACCAACTCCCAACAACTTTTAATCATCATACTCTTTCTATGTGAAGTCATTACTCTCAATAAGATCAATATGAACTTTTTGTTTCTTTTTATTCTTTTCTCTTTTCTTTTATTCACCCAAGATCATGGCAAAATAATTAAGCCCTTGACTCAACACTAATCTTTATTATATATAGCTCACGGACTCGATTACATAGAGAGATCATAAAGCAAAACTCAAAACTAGATCATGCCATAAACTTTATTCTACTAGATCAAGATATTATCAAAAGGATCGAACTAAGAAAACGGTAAAGGTAAAAGTGATGGTGATACGATACCGGGGCACCTCCCCCAAGCTTGGCAGTTGCCAAGGGGAGTGCCCATACCCATGTGATTATATCTCCTTGGTTGGTGAAGAAGGTGGAGATGACGGATAATCGCACATCAAGCGTAAGAGGTCCTCCAGCTTGCGAATAATGCCCTTGAGTGCGACAATATGCTCATTCAACAAAATATTTTCTTGTGTGAGATACTTGTTTTCAACACGAGCTAACTCAATCATCTTGAAAGCTTCGATCTCAGTTGGGGTAAGAAGGTTATGATCAATTTGAAGGGTGTCTTTTGCTGCTGGAGCTTGATCCTCCGTGGCCTTCTTGATCCTTTCATCCTTGTTGACCCTCGTGGGTTCTTCCCTCTTCAGATCTATCTTCATTAGCCAAGCATCGTTGTCACCATTGTTGGAGGAGGGAAACGACATGATGCCTAGCCTGGAGAACCCTGACAGAAAACAGCTCGAAACAAGAACAGAGGAGGTTTGCGTGATACGGGAGTCAAAACCTTCGGGAGAATATATAATGAATTTTTATCGAGAAAAATACGTAACGTGCAAGAAAACTGAGTCCGGAAGGCACACGAGGTGCTCACGAGGTAGGGGGGCGCGCCCAGGGGGGTAGGGCGCGCCCACCACCCTCGTGGGGCCCTCGTGTCCTTCCCGGACTGCTACTTATTTTTCTATTTTTCTAAATAATCCAAAACGGAGAAATATTGCCTTAAAATTGTTTTGGAGTCGGTTTACTTACCGTACCACATACCTATTCCTTTTCGGAGTCTGAAACGTTCCGGAAAGTGTCTCTTATGTATTCCTCCGGGGTTACGGTTTCAATAATATTGGTTTCAACATTTATGGGATTACCTGAGATATAATGTTTAATTCTTTGACCGTTTACCACCTTCGGATTTGTGCCTTCGAAATTGTTGATTTTTATGGCACCAGAACGATAGACCTCCTCGATAACATAGGGGCCTTCCCATTTAGAGAGAAGTTTTCCTGCAAAAAATCTTAAACGAGAGTTGTATAGCAATACATAATCACCTACATTAAACTCATGCTTTTGTATCCTTTTGTCATGCATCTTTTAACTTTTTCTTTAAACAACTTGGCATTTTCATATGCTTGGGTTCTCCATTCATCAAGTGAGCTAATATCAAATAACCTTTTCTCACCGGCAAGTTTAAAATCATAGTTGAGCTCTTTAATAGCCCAATATGCCTTATGTTCTAGTTCGAGAGGTAAGTGACATGCTTTTCCATAGACCATTTTATACGGAGACATAACCATAGGATTTTTGTATGCGGTTCTGTAAGCCCATAACGCATCATCAAGTTTCTTAGACCAATTCTTTCTAGACCTATTAACAGTCTTTTGCAAAATTAATTTGAGCTCTCTATTACTCAACTCTACTTGACCACTAGACTGTGGGTGATAAGGAGATGCAATTCTATGATTAACATCATATTTAGCAAGCATTTTACGGAAAGCACCATGAATAAAGTGTGAACCACCATCAGTCATTAAATATCTAGGGACTACAAACCTCGGGAAAATAACTTCTTTAAGCATTTTAATAGAAGTGTTATGATCAGCACTACTAGTTGGAATAGCTTCTACCCACTTAGTAACGTAATCAACAGCAACTAGAATATGTGTGTATCCATTAGAGGCAGGAAAATGTCCCATATAATCAAAGCCCCAAACATCAAATGGTTCAATAACAAGTGAACAATTCATAGGCATTTCTTGACGTCTACTAATATTACCAATTCTTTGACATTCATCACAAGACAAGACAAACTTACAGGCATCCTTGAAGAGAGTAGGCCAATAAAACCAGATTGCAATACCTTATGTGCAGTTCTATCTCCAGCGTGGTGTCCTCCATAAGATTCGGAATGACACTTGCGTAGGATCTGTTCCTGTTCATGCTCAGGTACACAACGTCTAATAACACCATCTACTCCTTCCTTATAAAGATGTGGGTCATCCCAAAAGTAATGTCTTAAATCATAGACAAACTTTTTATTTTGCTGGTATGTGAAGCTAGGTGGTATAAATTTAGCAACAATATAATTAGCATAATCAGCATACCATGGAGTACTACGAGAAGTACTTATAACATTTAATTATTCATCAGGAAAGTTATCATTAATAGGTAGTGGGTCATCAAGAATATTTTCTAACCTAGACAAGTTGTCTGCAACGGGGTTCTCAGCTCCCTTTCTATCAACAATATGCAAATCAAATTCTTGTAGCAAGAGAACCGATCTAATAAGTCTAGGTTTAGCATCTTTCTTTTCCATAAGATATTTAATAGCAGCATGATCAGTTTGAATAGTTACTTTAGAATCAACAATATAAGATCTGAACTTATCACAAGCAAATACAACTGCTAAAAGCTCTTTTTCAGTAGTAGCATAATTTCTTTGAGCATTGTCTAGAGTCTTACTAGCATAATGAATAACAGTTAATTTCTTATCAACTCTTTGCCCTAGAATAGCACCTATAGCATAATCACTAGCATCACACATAATTTCAAAGGGTAGGTTCCAATCAGGTGGCTGAACAACAGGTGCAGAGACTAATGCTTTCTTAAGTATTTCAAATGCTTCTACACAATCATCATCAAAGACAAATGGTATATCTTTTTGCAATAAATTAGTCAGAGGCCGAGAAATTTTTGAGAAGTCCTTAATGAACCTCCTATAAAATCCGGCGTGACCAAGGAAACTTCTTATACCTTTGATGTCCTTGGGACATGGCATCTTTTCAATAGCATCAACCTTGGCTTTATCAACTTCAATACCTCTTTCAGAAACTTTGTGCCCCAAGACAATACCTTCATTAACCATAAAGTGGCACTTTTGCCAATTCAAGACAAGATTAGTTTCTTCACATCTCTGCAAAACTCGATCAAGATTGCTCAAGAAATCATCAAAAGAGGAACCATAGACGGAAAGTTGTCCATGAAAACCTCACAAATCTTTTCATAAAAGTCAGAGAATATAGCCATCATGCATCTTTGAAAGGTAGCAGGTGCATTACATAAACCAAGAGGCATACGTCTATAAGCAAAAGTACCAAAAGGGCATGTAAAAGTAGTCTTTGATTGATCTCTAGCCGACACAGGTATTTGAGAGAAACCAGAATAACCACCTAGAAAGCAGTAATGTGTATGTTTGCATAATCTTTCTATCATTTGATCAATAAAAGGTAAGGGGTAATGATCTTTCTTAGTAGCTTTATTTAATTTGCGGAAATCAATTACCATCCTATAACCTGTGATAATTCTTTGTGGAATCAATTCATCTTTATCATTAGGAACAACATTAATACCTCCCTTCTTAGGGACACAATGGACAGGACTTACCCACTCACTATCAGCAACGGGATAGATTATACCTGCCTCCAGAAGCTTTAGTATTTCTTTTCTTACCACTTCTTTCATTTTAGGATTCAGACGTCGTTGAGGATCACGAACTGGTTTGGCATCTGCTTCCAAATTTATTTTATGTTGACATAGAGTGGGACTAATGCCCTTAAGATCATCAAGAGTATATCCAATAGCAGCACGATGCTTCTTCAGAGTTTTCAATAATCTTTCTTCTTCATGCTCTGAAAGGTTAGCACTAATAATAATAGGATATATCTTCTTTTCATCAAGATAAGCATATTTAAGATTATCAGGCAAAGGTTTGAGCTCAAACACGGGATCACGCTTGGGTGGAGGTAGATCCCCTAAAATTTCAACAGGCAAGTTGTGATGCAGAATAGGTTCCTGTTTAAATAATACTTCATCTATTTCCCTTCTTTCATTCATGAACATATCATTTTCATGGTCTAGCAAATAGTGTTCTAAAGGATCACTAGGAGGTACGGCAATAGAAGCAAGACCAATAATTTCATCCTTACTAGGTAATTCTTCCTCACGATGTTGTTTACTAAATTTAGAGAAATTAAACTCATGAACCATATCATCCAAGCCAACAGTAACAACATTCTTAGTGCAATCTATGGTAGCATTGACAGTATTTAAGAAGGGTCTACCAAATATAATGGGACAAAACCTATCTTGCGGAGAAGTAAGAACAAGAAAATTAGCAGGATATTTAGTTTTCCCACACAAGACTTCAGCATCTCTAACAATTCCAATTGGTGAAATAGTATCTCTATTGGCAAGTTTAATAGTAACATCAATATCTTCTAACTCAACAGGTGCAATTTCATTCTTAATTTCTTCGTATAAAGTATGCGGTATAACACTAGGACTTGCACCCATATCACATAAGCCATGATAACAATGATCTCCTATTTTAACAGAAATAACAGGCACGCCTACCACAGGTCTATGTTTATCTTTAGCACAAGGTTTAGCAATTCTAGCAGTTTCACCTTCGAACTGAATAACATGCCCATCAATATTATCAGACAAGAGATCTTTAACTATAGCAATATTAGGTTCTACTTTAACTTGCTCAGGAGGTGTATAAGTTCTAATATTGATTTTATGAACAACAGTTGAAGGTTTAGCATGATCCTTTATTCTAACAGGGAAAGGTGGTTTCTCAATATAAGAAGTAGGAACAATAGGATCATTATAAGTGACAGTCTTTTCTTCAACTTTAATAGGTGCAGCTACTTTTACTATTGCTTTTACGAACCACAGTTGAAGCTTTAGCATGATCCTTTATCCTAACAGGGAAAGGTGGTTTCTCAACATAACAAGTAGGAACAATAGGATCATTATAAGTGACGGGATGTTCTTCAACTTTAATAGGTGCAGCTACTTTTACTTCTATGGGAGGATGATATTTAAACCACTTCTCCTTAGGGAGATCAACATAAGTAGCAAAAGATTCACAGAAAGAAGCTACTATCTCAGAGTCAAGTCCATATTTAGTGCTAAACTTACAGAAAATATCGGTGTCCATAAAAGATTTAACACAATCAAACTTAGGTGGCATACCTGACTCCTTACCTTCGTCGAGGTCCCAATCTTCAGAGTTGTGTTTAATTCTATCCAATAAATTCCATCTGAATTCAATAGTCTTCATCATAAAAGAGCCAGCACAAGAAGTATTGAGCATGGTGCGATTGTTATCATAAAGCCGAGCATAAAAACTTTGCATAATTATTTCTCTCGGGAGCTCATGATTGGGGCATGAATATAACATTGATTTAAGCCTCCCCCACGCTTGAGCGATGCTTTCTCCTTCGCGAGGCCAGAAATTATATATATAATTGCGATCACGATGAACAAGATGCATAGGGTAATACTTTTGATGAAATTCCAGCTTCAATCTTTTATAGTCCCACGATCTCATATCATCACATAGCCTATACCATATCAATGCGTCTCCCTTCAAAGATAAAGGGAAGACCTTCTTCTTAGCAACATCATCGGGTATACCTGCAAGCTTAAATAATCCACAAACTTCATCCACATATATTAAGTGCTCATCAGGATGCTTTGTTCCATCTCCTGTAAAAGGATTAGCTAGCAGTTTTTCTATCATACCCGAAGGATACTCATAAGGAATTTCATTTTCAATAGGTTTAGTAGGTTGAGGAGCAACTCTTTGCTCTACTGGACGGGGTGAAGATACCCCGAACAAGCCCCTCAGAGAATTACTTTCCATAGTAACAAGTGACAGTAAATTTCAGCACACTATATAAATTTTTCCTTACCAAATTCCACCTACCAAAGGCGCTACACTCGCCGGCAACGGCGCCAGAAAAGAGTCTTGATGACCCACAAGTATAGGGGATCTATCGTAGTCCTTTCAATAAGTAAGAGTGTCGAACCCAACGAGGAGCAGAAGAAAATGATAAGCGGTTTTCAGTAAGGTATTCTCTGCAAGTACTGAAATAAGTGGTAACGGATAGTTTTGTGATAGGATAAATTGTAACGAGCAACAAGTAACAAAAGTAAATAAAGTGCCGCAAGGTGTCCCAATCCTTTTGTAGCAAAGGACAAGCCGGAACAAACTCTTATAATAGGAAAAGCGCTCCCGAGGACACATGGGAATATCGTCAAGCTAGTTTTCATCACGTTCATATGATTCGCGTTCGGTACTTTGATAATTTGATATGTGGGTGGACCAGTGCTTGGGTGTTGTTCTTACTTGAATAAGCCTCCCACTTATGAGTAACCTCTATTGCAAGCATCCGCAACTACAACAAAAGTATTAAGGTAAACCTAACCATAGCATGAAACATATGGATCCAAATCAGCCCCTTACGAAGCAACGCATAAACTAGGGTTTAAGCTTCTGTCACTCTAGCAACCCATCGTCTACTTATTACTTCCCAATGCCTTCCTCTAGGCCCAAATAATGGTGAAGTGTTATGTAGTCGACGTTCACATAACACCACTAGAGGCTAGACAACATACATCTTATCAAAATATCAAACGGATACCAAATTCAAATGACTACTCATAGCAAGACTTCTCCCTTGTCCTCAGGAACGAACGTAATTACTCACAAAGCATGTTCATGTTCATAATCAGAGGGGTAATAATATGCATATAGGATCTGAACATATGATCTTCCACCAATTACACCAACTAGCATCAACTACAAGGAGTAATCAACACTACTAGCAACCTACTAGCACCAATCCCGGACTTTGAGACAAGAATTGGATACAAGAGATGAACTAGGGTTTGGAGATGAGATGGTGCTGGTGAAGATGTTGATGGAGATTGCCCTCTCCCGATGAGAGGAGCGTTGGTGATGACGATGGTGATGATTTCCCCCTCCCGGAGGGAAGTTTCCCCGGCAGAACAGCTCTGCCGGAGCTCTAGATTGGATCTGCCAAGGTTCCGCCTCGTGGCGGCGGAGTCTCATCCCGAAAAGTTCCTTCCCATTTTTTTCTCATCGAAAGACCTCATATAGGATAAGATGGGCATCGGAGAGCCACCAGGGGGCCCACGAGGTAGGGGGGCGCGCCTTAGGGGGGGCGCCCCCCACCCTCGTGAGCAGGGTGTGGGCCCCCTGGCCTTCATCTTTGGCGTGGATTTTTCTTTATTTCTTTTAAGACATTCCGTGGAGTTTCAGGACTTTTGGAGTTGCGCAGAATAGGTCTCTAATATTTGCTCCTTTTCTGGACCAGAATTCCAGCTGCCGGCATTCTCCCTCTTTATGTAAACCTTGTAAAATAAGAGAGAATAGCCATAAGTATTGTGATATAAAGTGAAATAACAGTCCATAATGCGATAAATATCGATACAAAAGCATGATGCAAAATGGATGTATCAGGGCCCTCTCGTTAATGCACATCACTATAAGCCTTGCAAGCAATGTGACTAATGAGTTAGTTGCGCGATGATGCATTACGGAACGATTAAAGAGACTTGCCGGTAACGAGATTGAACTAGGTACTGAGATACCAACGATCGAATCTCGGGCAAGTAACTTACCGATGACAAAGGGAACAACGTATGTCATTATGCGGTTTGACCGATAAAGATCTTCGTAGAATATGTAGGAGCCAATATGAGCATCCAGGTTCCGCTATTGGTTATTAACCGGAGATGAGTCTCGGTCATGTCTACATAGTTCTCGAACCCGTAGGGTCCGCACGCTTAACGTTCGGTGACGATCGGTAATATGAGTTTATGTGTTTTTATGTACCGAAGGTAGTTCGGAGTCCTGGATGAGATCGGGGACATGACGAGGAGTCTCGAAATGGTCGAGACGTAAAGATCGATATATTGGACGACTATATTCGGACATCGGAAAGGTTCCGAGTGATTCCGGTATTTTTTGGAGTACCGGAGAGTTACGGGAATTTGCCGGGGAGTATATGGGCCTTATTGGGCTTTAGGGGAAAGGTGCTAACAAAGTGAGCAAGCTCCAGTGATCCATCTATGGATTGGTGCAAGCATTTCGGAAGTTGAAATATATGCTTTGATAAAGTGATCAAAGCATATGGTTTTATACAGACTTGCGGTGAAACCTGTATTTACAAGAAAGTGAGTGGGAGAACTACAGCATTTCTTAGAAGTATATGTGAATGACATATTGTAGATCCGAAATAATGTAGAATTTTCTGGAAAGCATAAAGGAGTGTTTGAAAAGAGTTTTTCAAAGAAAGACCTCGATGAAGCTGCTTACACATTGAGCATCAAGATCTATAGAGATAGATCAAGATGCTTGATAAGTTTTTTCAATGAGTACATACCTTGACAAGATTTTGAAGTAGTTCAAAATGGAACAATCAAAGAAGGAGTTCTTGCTTGTGTTGCAAGGTGTGAAGTTGAGTAAAGACTCAAAACCCGACCATAGCAGAAAATAGAAAGAGAATGAAAAGTCATTCCCTATGCCTCAATCATAGGTTCTATAAAGTATGCTATGCTGTTTACCAGTCCTATTGTATACCTTAGCATCTTTCTGGCGAGGGAGTACAATAGTGATCTAGGAGTAGATCACTGGACAACGGTCAAAATTATCCTTAGAGGACTAAGGAAATATTTCTCGGTTATGGAGGTGATAAAAGAGTTCGTCGTAAAGAGTTACATCAATGCAAGCTTTTTACATCGATCTAGATGACTCTAAGTCTCGATCTGGATACATATTGAAAGTGGGAGCAATTAGCTAGAGTAGCTCCATGCAGAGCATTGTAGACATAGAAATTTGCGAAATACATACATATCTGAATGTTGCAGACCCGTAGGCAAAACTTCTCTCACAAGCAAAACATGATCACTCTTTGGGTGTTAATCACATAGCGATGTGAACTAGATTATTGACTCTAGTAAACCCTTTGGGTATTAGTCACATGGAAATGTGAACTAATCACATAAAGATGTGAACTAGATTATTGACTCTAGTGCAAGTGGGAGACTGAAGGAAATATGCCCTAGAGGCAATAATAAAGTTATTATTTATTTCCTTATATCATGATAAATGTTTATTATTCATGCTAGAATTGTATTAATCGGAAACTTAGTACATGCATGAATACATAGACAAACAGAGTGTCACTAGTATGCCTCTACTTGACTAGCTCGTTGAATCAAAGATGGTTAAGTTTCCTAGCCATAGACATGAGTTGTCATTTGATTAATGGGATCACATCATTAAAGAATGATGTGATTGACTTGACCCATCCGTTAGCTTAGCACGATGATCATTTAGTTTGTTGCTATTGCTTTCTTCATGACTTATACATGTTCCTATGACTATGAGATTATGCAACTCCCGAGTATCGGAGGAACACTTTGTGTGCTACCAAACGTCACAACGTAACTGGGTGATTATAAAGGTGCTCTACAGATGTCTCCGATGGTATTTGTTGAGTTGGCATGGATTGAGATTAGGATTTGCCACTCTGATTGTCGGAGAGGTATCTTTGGGCCCTCTCGGTAATGCACGTCGCGGGATGATGCATTACGGAACGAGTAAAGAGACTTGCCGGTAACGAGATTGAACTAGGTATGGTGACACCGACGATTGAATCTCTGGCAAGTAACATACCGATGACAAAGGGAACAACGTATGTTGTTATGCGGTTTGACCGATAAAGATCTTCGTAGAATATGTAGGAGCCAATATGAGCATCCAGGTTCCGCTATTAGTTATTGACCGGAGATGTGTCTTGGTCATGTCTACATAGTTCTCGAACCCGTAGAGTCCGCACGCTTAACGTTCAATGACGATTTGTATTATGAGTTATGTTATTTGATGTACGGAAGGTTGTTCGGAGTCCCGGATGAGATCACGGACATGATGAGGAGTCTCGAAATGGTCAAGATGTAAAGATCGATATATTGGAAGGCTATATTCGGACATCAGAAAGGTTCCGAGTGATTCGGGTATTTTTCGGAGTACCAGAGAGTTACGGGAATTCGCCGGGGGAAGTAATGGGCCTTAATGGGCCATACATGAAAGGAGATAAGGGCCTCAAGGGGTGGCCGCGCGCACCCCTATGGCAAGTCCGAATTGGACTAGGGAGGGGGCGGCGCCCCCTCTCTTTCCTTCTCCCTCTCCTACTCCTTCCCTCTTTTCCCTCTTGGAAAAGGAAGGGGGCTCCAACTAGGATTGGGAATCCTAGTTGGACTCCCCCTATAGGCGCGCCCCTCCTAGGCCGGCCTCCTCTTCCCCCTCCTTTATATACGTGGGCGGGGGGGGGCACCCCAAAGGCACGCACTCCAAGATTTGTCTTAGCCGTGTGCGGTGCCCCCCTCCACAGTTACACACCTCAGTCATATTGTCTTAGTACTTAGGCGAAGCCCTGCGCCGGTAACTTCATCATCACCGTCGCCACGCTGTCATGGTGATGGAACTCTCCTTCGGCCTCAACTGGATCAAGAGCCTAAGGGACGTCATCGAGCTGAACGTGTGCTGAAAGCGGAGGTGCCATACGTTTGGTACTTGGATCGGTTGGATCGAGAAGACGTTCGACTACATCAACCGCGTTACTAAACGCTTCCGCTTTTGGTCTACGAGGATACGTAGACACACTCTTCCCTCTCGTTGCTATGCATCTCCTAGATAGATCTTGCGTGATCGTAGGTAATTTTTTTGAAATACTGCGTTCCCCAACAACTAGATGGCTTCTTCTCTCTCTCTCTTTGGATATCAATACAAAGTTCTTCTCGATCTTCTTGGAGATCTATTCGATGTAATTCTTTTTGCGGTGTGTTTGTCGAGATCCTATGAATTGTGGATTTATGATCAAGATTATCTATGAACAATATATTTTTCTTCTCTGAATTCTTAAATGCATGATTTAATATCTTTGCAAGTCTCTTCGAATTATCAGTTTGGTTTGGCCTACTAGATTGATCTTTCTTGCAATGGGAGAAGTGCTTAGCATTGGGTTCAATCTTGCGGTGTCCTTTCTCGGTGACAGTAGGGGCAGCAAGGCACGTATTGTATTGTTGACATCGAGGGTAAAAAGATGGGGTTTATATCATATTTCTTGAGTTTATCCCTCTACATCATGTCATCTTGACTAATGCGTTACTCTGTTCCTATGAACTTAATACTCTAGATGC
Organism: Triticum urartu; assembly: GCF_056163025.1. NCBI lineage: Eukaryota > Viridiplantae > Streptophyta > Magnoliopsida > Poales > Poaceae > Triticum > Triticum urartu. The sequence goes on along the minus strand of NC_141875.1, from coordinate 586,966,317 downwards.
ATGCTGGATAGCGGTCGATGTGTGGATTAATAGTAGTAGATGCAGAATCGTTTCGGTCTACTTGTCACGGACTTGATACCTATGTTTATGATCATGCCTAGATATTCTCATAACTATGCGCTTTTCTATCAATTACTTGACAGTAATTTGTTCACCCATCGTAATATTTGCTATCTTGAGAGAAGCCACTAGTGAAACCTATGGCCCCCGGGTCTACTTTACATCATATAAGTTTCCAATCTACAATTCTAGTTTACTATTTATTTTGCAATCTTTATTTTTCAATCTATACAAAAAAATACCAAAAATATTTATCTTATTACCTTTATCAGATCTCACTTTTGCAAGTGGCCGTGAAGGGATTGACAACCCCTTTATCACGTTTGTTGCAAGGTTCTTCATTGTTTGTGCAGGTACTAGGCGACTTGCGTGTAATATCCTACTGGATTGATACCTTGGTTCTCAAAAACTGAGAGAAATACTTATGCTACTTTGCTGCATCACCCTTTTCTCTTCAAAGGAAAACCAACGCATGCTCAAGAGGTAGCAAGAAGGATTTCTCGTGCCGTTGCCGTGCTGACGGAACTCACCCTCGGCCTCAGCTGGATCAAGAGTATGAGGGACGTCACCGAGTTGAACGTGTGTATATCGCGGAGGTGCCGTGCGTTCGGTACTTCATCGGTTGGATCGCGAAGACGTTCGACTACATCAATCGCGTTACTAAACGCTTCCGCTTTCGGTCTATGAGGGTACGTAGACACACTCTCCCATCTCATTGTTATGCATCTCCTAGATAGATCTTGCGTGATCGTAAGAATTTTTTTGAAATACTGAGTTCCCCAACAGGTCGCTAGTGTCAGAGAAGAAGAGGGCTTTAGTGGGATGGTCAGGACCGTGGATGGCGGCAGCGAATGATTCAGTCGGAGGCGGCGGGCGCGCGATAAAGAAGCCTTGGAGAGGAGAAAGAGACCAGTAGCAAACCGACTTACGTGAAATTGTTTTCTAGGCAGCTAACATATATTCAAGCCCTTTTAATCTACTCTTGGTTCACGGTTTAGAAATATGAGCAGTACAAAAATGAAATACATGAGTGTTCTAGTTAACAAAACATGAAAAACTACACGTGGCAATACGATGAAGGTATCGTAAAGAAACATTAGATTGAATAGATTGCATTTAGTTTAGCATAATATGATATTTGATCAAAATTTAGTCTAAATTGAAAAAAGGGAGTTTATGGAGCATAGTGAGGAACCACAAATTAGTCTTATTAGTGAAACTAACGAGTTTGAGGGAGAGCCTTCACGAGAGAGCGAACATTAAGAGTCGCCCTGAAGAGCCCGGTCCTCGATCTGCTCTGAAGGCATCGCCGGTCATAGCTGAGATGGATGTGGAGCTTGGGATAGTCGTTTCCATGGTAGGTTTAAGAATAGAGTTACCTTATGGACGTCTGATGAGATGCCGGTTGAGAGCATGCCGCTGACGCTTTCGAGCCTTGCTCGATGACCAATGGTGGACGCACAGGGGGGCTGGCTGGCAGACCATGGAGGCAACGTCGGTGTATCCTTCAATAAGCTAGTTAGTTACCTAACACAACAGATGACCTTCTCCTTGTTCATGACTTAGGTGACTGCTATGGTGGTTGAAACAAAGGAGAGAGAGAGAGAGGATCTGCAGATCCTGACGACTAGGAAGGATCTTATCTACATCGACGACTGCAGATGATCTATGACACCTGTCGTGGCCTTCATGTAGCGTCATGATAGGGTTACAATTAAGAGGCAGTAATTCCACGATACATGGGGGGTCGCTGGCCGAGCCACACAATAGTGCACATTTCGTACGATTGTATAAAGCCAGTCGATCTGCTACCCTATTATGTTCTCGCCTAATCTTTTGAGGAATATGCTCCCAGCCTTGCATAAGTGACTTGATCTAAGCAACTAGGTGCCCATACATTGATCTACTTCACCTGTTGTCAAAGAGGCATGACAATGCTTCAGAAGATCAGATTGCACAATGATATGACCTTTCGAATGTTGCGAAGGCAGAGTCATTCCTTGCATCAAGGCATGCATTTCTGCTTCCAAAGCGTCATTGCAATTAAATATAAATTCATACGCTTGTCAACATGACGACGAAGAATCATGTATGCCTAAGCAATGCCATCTTGTGCCGAAAATGACCAATCCACGGAGAGTGCAACCGTGGTCCATTCACGATTGTAGCCTAAGTTTACACAACCCTACCATGTATAATATGCAATAATTTATATTTTTTGCAATTATCAAAATTTTGCGGCTGTGGGCCGTTCTAAATTTGTTGTGCCGAAATTTTTGATAATCAGACCCAAATTTAATCTCACCTACCTTTATTGAGGTTCCAACATAGGTTTTTTTTACCTTTTTACGTGACATACCGTATATGTGTTTAAAACATAATAGTCCCTTCGATCCATATTAATTATCGTTGATTTAGTACAATAAGGAAATACTGTATCTTGGTGGGACCGGGATAAGAGAGCTTTGTATCTCCTCCTAGGTGCTTTTTCTGAAATAACATGATCAATCGGCCACAATTATGCAGGTTCTATTTTGTGGGTCAAGTCCGCGATACTTGTCCCCTTCCCATTACTTTTCAGCAAAGCGTGTGATCCCGCTTGCAAAAGCCATCGCTTTCTAGCGTGCCGTGACCAAAGCTGCATATTTGGTCTAGCAGGTTGCTTAGCCCCCCATGAACCACCAAAGTTCACGTCATGTCACCGTATGGCGTTCAGATATCTCTCCTAGATCAGATCCCATGTGAATATGTGATCCTTCTCGTGGCAGAGGTCAGTTAGGGGATCTCCAGCCGCGCCCCCAGAAAGGCATCCCAAACGTTTTTTTACACCGGCGTCGAAAAAACGGTCCAGTCGCGTCCTCAGAAGCCCGATTTTCGCCGGCCTGGGCCGAAAACAGCGCCGGCAGACTCAGACCGAACTCGGCGTGCTGGGGGCCGCCCGGGGGCGCCCGAACGAACTGTTTTGGCGCGAAAAAGCCGCGGGCCAGTCGCGTCAGGGACACGGCGGCTCGTCTTCCCCCAACTGCTTCAGTTCCCGCGGGGAATCAATGGCAAGGCTACCGCCGGTCAGCCTTGCCATTGATTCCTCACGGGCGGCGCGTCACGGGACGGCGCGCCGACGCCTCCCCTCCCTCGCACGCGTACACACGGGCGCGGAGCGGCTATAAAAGCCGGCGGTCTCTCAGTCGCCTGTGCCCACACCAGACTCGCCCCTCGCCGCTGCCCAGGCCCTCTCTCTCCGTCTTCGTCTTTCTCTCCCGAGCGCCACCGACAGCCCCCCCTCTCTCCCTCTCTATCACCGCCGAGCCCGTCGCCATGGCAGAGCGCTTCCCCGGAGACGAGGCGGCGGCGAATGGCTTCGGCCACCATTCGCTCCGCGAACAGGAGTCCTGACTCCTGTTTCAGGCGAACATCCCGGCGCCGCCGGACATGCGCGCCGGGCCGACGGGGTGGCGGCTCAGCGACGGGGGAGTGCCCGTTCCCTCGTTACCCGACGCCGTGGCGAAACCCAGGTATTTCGCTGAGGAGGTCGAGGTCGCGCGCGCCTCCCTGACCGACGAGGAGCGCTCCCTCCCCCAGTACGCCGCCGGCAATCACGCGGCTTGGGCGGCGTACTTCCAGCGCCGCCAGCAGCAGTGCCTGGCCTCCACCAACGGCGCGCCGGTGGTCGGCGGCGTGAAGAACAGCGAGGGGCGCCACCTGTGGTGGGGCGTCCCCGGCCGCACGCTGGATGGCGTGCTGGCGTACCTCGACGGCGGCAACAACCCGTCGTTGACCTATCCTGCGACGGGGGCCGCCCCGTCGCAACACCGACGCGCATGGGCGCCAAGGAGGTTTGCCTCCTCCTCGTCTTTCTCCTCTCGCTCATCTTCCCACTCCTCCGGTTCTCCGGCGCTTCTCGGCGTAAAGGCCGAGCCCGCGGCGGAGACGCCAATCGGTCGGTGCACTCGCAGTGTCGGCATCGTCATCAACGAGGGCGGCCGGCGCGCCTCCTCCTCGTCGGCTCCTCCGCGCTTCGTCAAGCCAAAGATGGAGCCGGGGCTGGCGCCGGTGAAGACGGAGCCGGGGCTGGCGCGTGTGAAGGCGGAGTTCGACGACGACGACGCGACCCTAAAATGGACGCGCCAGGACTCCATTGCGATGGAGAAGGCGCGCCAGGAGAAGGAGAAGGAGCGCCAGCGCGCCGCCCTGCGCCGCTTCGAGGGACCGCCGACGCGGCCGCGATGAAGACGGGGTCGTCGTCTTATGCGACAGCGACGACGACGACGACGCGTCGCCGCCAGTCCGCCATGGCGATGCCGGGCAGGGGTCCAGCAGAGGCGCCCGCGTCAAGGAGGAGAAGGCCGCCGACGACGATGGCGGCGACGACTTCAGCCCCTTTCTTTTTTAGATTAGATTAATGTAATGAAAATGCGCGAATTTCATCGAAATTTGCCATGTTTGACCGAAATTTAACTAGTTTTTATCATAACTTCGTCGAACGGTCCTTCTTTTTTTATTTTAATACGCGCCTGGGGGCGGCCCTGAGGGCCGACGACTGGGAACCGACTCGCCCTCAGGACCATTTTTTGTGCCGGCTCATTCCCAGACGGCGCTTTTAGACGAGATGCCCTTAGCTAGTCACGCATTGCTCTGCCTCCACGGATCCACTTCCGCTAGTTGCCAATTTGGTTAGGCCAAATATATCATTTTCGACTGGTTTTGGGGGTATGTATTCTGTTGGTTTCTGCTGGATATTTCAGCTGACTGGACAGACTTCCTCTGCATGCTTAGCTTCAGTTTCCTCCAAAAAGTTAAACGGATTTGCTCATTCTAATCTTAGATGAGAACAAACAATGCCTCGTCTAACACCCATACCACATGATAAATCAAACAAAAAATTCACACGCATCTTCGTGAGATCAAATGGTGTAGGAGTTACATGAGACTTGGTTAATTCTCATCTAAAATTAAACTCCGTTCTACTAAAAAAAGTCTGTTTTTGAATAAAAAAGGCTGGAAACATTTTGTCAAACAACTTCAAGCCTTACTTCGTATACTGAAATTTTGGAAGGAAATGTAGACACGACTTCACACCAGTAAACAAGTCTAAGATGGTACTGATAAGCTCACGGTTTCATGTTCGTGGCTCCATTTCCGTGGTCCTTGTGGCAAGAGATTAGCTGTCTAATGCTAATAGAGTAGCACCGGCCACTACCAGCCATGCTCACACAGCTACGCAACACGGAAAAGTCATTGCCCGGCTGTTGGGATCTCGCTAGGGCCAGCACCAAAAGATTGAAAATTGTATATATTGCTTACACCAAGAGATGAGAAGCCTTCATCCTTGACTCGCATGGTGGTCTTATCTCCTTGCCCAAGGTTGTCTCCTCGTTTATTTATCAAAGGGAAAAAACGAAAGCAACCTATCGCATCTCCCCGGCCCTCTCTTATCATGGTGGTTGGTAGGGTAGAGATTGGTGGTGGGTGGGTCTTCTCCTAAGGCTAGTCATAGTGAGGGTAATTTAAGTAACTTAACACATCCCAAGACAGTTTTGTTTATGTGGCAAGTATTTAATGAAGAAAAAGGTGCTTGTGGTAATATAATATGTTACTGTAACATAGCACTTCCCGAGGCAAAATGAGTCTATGAGCTAATAAATGAAACCATCTATGACACTATTAATATGTTACTTTGCACTATGAAGATGGTAACTTAGAGTAGTATCATGCATATAACACTAGTCTAAATTACTCCCCACTATGACCAGCCTAATACCATGATTAACTTGTCATGGTACTAGGATTAAATTAACGGAATGATTTGCTTTATTCAAAGCCGGGGACAGTTCTTCTGTCTCAAAATTCCTTTTTTTTGACGGATCAACCGGGGCTTGGCACAAATTCTCGATGACGGGCTTGACGGCGATGTGTTCCACACTTCCATCAGAAACATGCCAACGATATGTACGCATATGTTATGCAATTATGCAGCTGGAGGTGTTTTTTTCCCTGAGCAAAGTCACATTGGTGAAAATGTCAACGTAATGAAAAGGTCCTTCCGAATCTCTTCCCTCCGCCGCCCCCCCGCGCGGGCTGCCGAGGGCCCCCAACCTTAGCCGCCGGTCACTCCCCATCCCATCCCCCCCTCCGCCGCCGCTGGAGGAAGACGCCGGGCTAAGCATGGGCGTCTGACAGCGGTGGCGGAGGAGCCTCTCCTTCTCACGCGCGAGGGTGGCACGGGGCATTCGGGCGAGCGGAAGTGTGTCCCAGACGACGACTGATGACTAGCGGTGGAGCTGCTGCATCTGGCCGCGGCGCTACGACACCTCGGATCAGGGGCGGCGTGAAGGGCTTTGGTGGGCTAGCCAGCTGCGGGCGTGGTTCGCTCTCCGGTCAGATCTAATCTAGCCAGAGTGGCTTGCTCGCTCCACGATGGTGAAGATCGGTGGTGGTCCGTGCGCACGATGCAAGACGGATGTTCGTTGAGCGGATCTGGGTGAAAACCTTGTTCTCAGCTTGTTGCCAAGACCGGCGATGGCGACACTCTTTTGTATTGTTACCTTCTTGAGGGGGTCGCCGTGGAGAAACTCAAGACCTCTATCCGCTACCTCCCGGGGAAACCCTAAATCGGTAGATCGGATGACAGCGGCACTCTGGTGCCGTTTCCCCCTTGGGGGCATCATTCTTGAAGGTGTACACGGGCTCCAAGGACTAGTGGACGGCTTCTTTGGTGGAGCGGTGCTTCATCTTACTCATTCATGGTGGCGGATCTCGGCGGCTTGGTGCAGTGGAGACTCGGCGTCCGATGCGCGGAGATGGACTCGTGCAGGAGGAGGACGTTGTCTGGCGTCATGGTGGCGTCGATGGCACAGAGGCCTAGCAAGGTCTGTGTGTTAGTTTTTACTGTGAAGATGGATTGGTGGAAGATGGCGGCGACGACACATGAGAGTGCGTCGGACCGGCTTGTACCCCAAACCCAGCATGTGGCTCGGTTGGGGACTCCGGCTTTAGATATTAGGCTTTGCTACGATGTCTGTTTGGTATTAGGCTCGGACTATCGGCACCCGTTCATCAAGTGGTTAGGAGTAGCGACAGTTGTTGCTAAAATGATGGCTTTGGAAAAACGGATATACTATTTTGTAAAGTCTTTATAAATAATTAATAAAATGGTTGCATGCATTGCTCAGATGCAGAGGCCGGAGCAATCCTCCTTTTAAAAAAGTTATTTTCTACAAATAATGCTTTTCGTCTGGCTTCAAGTTAATGAAACTCTTAACACTGAAAAGTACAACATAACACCACACAGGACACAAACGGATACAACATGTTGAACGAACAACAACAAAATTACAACAAATAGGCATCAAGTGAATGATGGTGAAAAATTAGAGTCATCCGAGACCTCATTCGTTACCAAGACCGGAGCAAAGGAAGAGGCCATCTCAAGATGGAGACTAGCTCACTAGTAGAAAATAAGCCATTTGTCCTGGTCCAAGAGGGCCTTCTAAAGGCCCCCTTTCCCTTTAGTCCCGATTCTTATACGAACCGGTACTAAAGGCCCTTCATGTGGCCGCTGGCTAGAGCTCCATCTTTAGTCCTGATGGTAACACCAACCGGGACTAAAAATAATTTTATGAAATTTTTTCTCTTTGATTTGTTTTAAAATTTTCCCTGATTTTCAAATTTCTAAATTATTTTACAATTTAATCTCTAATCACCCCCCCTCATCACTGCTCAATTTAACCTTTAATCTCTAATCACCCATCATCATTGCAAATCATCTAACTTCCCGGCCGGTCACCCATCGTCTCACTACTCCAGCCCGAGCACGCTTAACATTCGGGTTCTATTCTCCCTTGTTTCCAAGTCTGCATTTGTTGTTTTCCTGACAATAAGATGTCAATCCTGTTAACCCTCAGGAGTTTAGCTTGAGCATTAAGTCACACATTTCACTGTTTGAGTTTGAAACTATTATTCTAAAAAAACAATAATTATTTAGTAACACTAATATTTCTTGAATAAGTAGTTTGACCATAGTTTGACCAAAATTAAAAAAAACTAAAATAATTATTTAGTAACAATAATATTCTTGAATAATTATTTAGTAACACTAATATTCTTGAATAATTATTTAGTAACACTAATACTTCTTGAATAGGTAGTTTGACCATAGTTTGACCAGATTTAACTAAAATTCAAAAAAAACTAAAATTTGAGCATAACTTTTTTTCCTTTTAGAATTTGAGGATTCTAAAAAATTGCAAACAGGTCATAGGCGGTCAAAATCGGATGCCGATTTTTGTGCTGAACATTTTGATATATTATACGTTTTTTCCCGACATCGTATGCAAAAGTTATAGGCGTTTTACTTTTTCATAACACTTTTTTGCAAAACATGTCCAAATTTAAGTTTTAAAAATTTTCTAACTAGTAGATGTAGTAATATAACTACATCTCGAAGGATTTTATTTTTTCGAGTTTTTATCATTTTCTTTTGTTTTTTCAAAACTGAAATGGCGACACATGGGGGGGGGGGGGTAGAGTTTGAGAAATGGGCCCTTTAGTCCCGGTTTGAGACACGAACCGGGACTAAAGGGCATCACACCATTTAGTCTCAAACCGGGACTAAAGGGCTTTAGTCCCGGTTCGTGTCTCAAACCGAGACTAAAGGTCCCACTTGAACCGGGACTAAAGGTCCCATTTGAACCAGGACTAATGCCTTTAGCCGCTCGAACCGGGACTAATGCTCACATTAGTCCTGGTTCGTAATGCAACCGGGACTAATGTGTATATTGAGCTGTGACCAAAGCCCTGTTTTCTACTAGTGGCTCTCAAAGGAGAGCATGCCAATGTCATCGGTGTCACGCAAAGCAATGCTATCCAGTTCCATCGCCGAAAGGAGCCCCCTGTCCCTTCGCCTTGGATCGGAGGGTGTCACACCGTCGACTGATGAGGATGCTCATCAAAGAGCTTGGATGTAAACGGATATCGGGACCCTAAGGGGAGCTTCTCAGCACAACTACCTTGCCGAACCTAGCTCACCTTGAGAAGACCAACTTCGGGGCCATGAAACTATCAACTCGAAGAGAAGAAGCTGATGGATAGACCGATCAAGCAGACAAAGGGGACACATATGTGAGGATGGAAGAAAGCAGATGAAGCAGGACGGAATTTGTCGAAATAAGCATGTTGTTTTTCATCCCTTGGCGCTGCTCTATTGCTAACGACTGTTAGAACCCCTATCTCTAGCCGCCCAAGCTCATGAGCAGCGGACACCACCAATAAGGAAAGACCCACAACACAAACAAGGGCACTTAGGAAAAAAAATACAATGACCTATTTGTTGTCGATGATGAAGTCGTGACTCGAACCACCCGTCGTCCACAGTCCACCATTCATACCCCACAAATCGGATGCCCACAATTGCACCCACGCTCTCAGGACGGCACCTTCAAGAAGATTGTGACACCTGATGGCGCGACAGACATCCGATCTGGGCAATTAAAGGTTTTCACTCGGAAGGTGATAGGAGGGAGGGGTGTCATGTACCCCAGGGAGGGAAGCGACGCCTCGCTAGGGGTTTTCCCTGACTTAGATTCCCTCGACCAACACCCAAGCATGGGATCTCGCGCTGCTACGCCACCACGAGCCAGATCTCGCGGGGTGCGGGTGCAAAAGAGGGGTTGTTGCCTCGGCGGCCAAAGCCCTCCGTGTGAATGACAGAGTGGCGAGATCCCCCACCGCCACCTTCAACGACCCCGTGAGCTTCGGTGGCGTTGAGGAGGTGAGGCACGAAGGGAGACCGACGCGGGCTAGCCGGCTAGGGTTTAGCTGCCAAAAAGGGTTTTCAGCTCCACAATCACTGTTTTTCCAAAATACATGTCTTCCTTTACCAAGTCCATAGTCCACACTAAAGGAAAAAAAAAACTTGAGCCTGAAAAATCGTGCACCCTCCGACGCACCGCATGACAATAGAAGCCACTCCCGGGCATGCATGCATATTCCCCTGGGCACTACACCCCCAAAGTGAAAACCACTCCACCTAGCTAGTTGAGTGAATTATTGCACTCGCGTGCCACGATAGGGCTTGACTATCTTGCCCGCGATAGTAAACCATCGCCCCATCGGCCTCAATTATCATGCCCAGACAAGACCATATAACCACACTTTTGAGCAAACATGATAGACACGATCGCTGGTCCCGGTTCCGCTCCCAGCCATCCGATCACGAGCGGGAAAAAGGACTACCCTGAGCTCACCGGCCACCGCACATAGTTAACAGTTTTTTAGCCCCATAATTGAGCGCGGCTATTACATCAACCCGCCGTCGTGCCGTGCCATAAGCATCGCAGTCTTGGAATCTAGACGCTAGCTAGCTAGCTAACCGAGGGCATGCTTCTGGTCAACAAGTTTTTGTTTTTGCGTCTTCGTGCTGGCGATCGCCAGGAAACAAGCGTTGATTAGGGCAGAAACAGTAATCTACTGCCTCGAATACGGTGGCAGGTGCAAAGGAGAGAGGACGGCCAATCTAAAACTCCATGTTTTGCGTCTTGCGGCCTGGCACGTCTCGAGATTCTCTTCCTCTCGGGCAAGTGGAGGGGACAGTGTCACGTTGCTCTCCTCTCCTCGGATAGTAGTATATCGGCAGCGGCAAGTGGAAGCGGGGCGTCAGCTAGCTAGCCATAGCTATAGCTAGCTCTCTGACGTGTCGTCCACCTGTGGACGGACGGAGCAGCCGCTGCTGCAGCGGTCGATCGCGGCGTGCATGTTGGATGGACGGTGCGCGCCGGCGGCGACACATCGTCGTCCACTCCGAGTCGAAATAATGGAGCTGCAATTGCGCGTAGTTTTCAGCCCGGAATGATTTGCCCTAAAAGCGCCCGACGCCCACGGCCGGCGAAAGCGAAAAGCGCGGCGGTGCAGTGCGGTGCGGATCGCTCTCCGACATGCCCCCGAACAGAGCCCGGCACTCCCAAGAAATAATGAGCCGAATGCGGAGGGTGACCTGACCGGAGCTAGCTAAGCTAGAACGAGTGCGGTGCGCTAGGGTTTCTCTGAACCGTCGCCGCGTTCCTCTATCTATCTATAAACAAAGGGTGCATTATTGGCTAGTGGTGCTGCATGTGCATCTCGATGGAAGAAGCTTCAGGTTCAGTTCAGATGATAGCTACCCCGGGTGCGAACGAGCTATTGAGAGGGTATGCTGGGCAGTGGGGCTTGTGTGATCTGCGCTTTGTTTTCTCGCCTTCCCTCATTGCTGACCACATCTCGTCTAGACTAGACTAGACGTCTGCTGATGGTTGGCTGATAGGTTTTCAGTGTCTTTTTTACCCCTTGGATTAGATTCGTGCGTTAACGTGCAGAGACGGCGTCTCTGCTTTCTCGCTGCCTGCCAGCGTTTGACGCTGTCCCAGAATGGTTATATCTTCTCTTGTAAACATGGCAGATAATAGTAGAGTTCCGGCTATATATAAGTCGGTTCAAATTTCACAGGATATTGTTCCTTTCCAAATAAAAATATATATAGAAGATAAGTGTTGTTTTCAGATGCAAAGCTACATGGCTGCGTGGAATCAGATGCCGGGGCGATCCATCGCCATCGCAGATCGCAATTGCTTATGTCATGGCCCTCCTCTCTTTTCCTTGTGGAATATACCTATCAAAAATCTCAACAGCAAATCCCCTGGCGCAGCATCCACGGACACTTGAGAAGAGAAGAGAACAGTTCAAGTTGGACACGTTTTTGCCAAGGAAGCCGACACCGAAATGCACGCAGCTCCGAACAGGGGAACGAACGAATGGCCATTGTCGTTGCGGTTTGCGATCATGCTCCGTCTTTCCGCTTCTTTTTCTGTGGCCTTGAGATGATGGTGGGTTTTATATGGGCAATTATTGGGGAGAATCTTCCGCGCAGTGCTTGGCCGGGGGAGAAGGAGATGCAGTTGCAGTTGCCGCTGCAGCGTGCGTGCCCGCCAATGCCGTGGCCACACCACCGTTCAGGTGCTGCCAACGCCAAAGCAGGCAATAATTGCCTAGTTTATAACCACGCCGGTTGAATCTGATGATTTCATGAGACAATGAGACCCCCAGCGACCCCTCCTTTTCTCTCTGGCCGTCTATCGTCTCGCCAGTTTTTGCCTCTGAAGAAAAGCTCTGCTCGGTTCGCGGTGGGGGTACCAAACTGCCAATCGCTTCTTAGTACTATTTCAGATGATTTTGGGTGTCAAACACTGACGATTTAGTAAATGAAACAAGTGTGCATACTATGGTTTTATTGCAAACTAGTAATGGATTGTCTATAGTTCAGTCGTCTCAATTCATTTTTCTTCTGAAGCCATAGTCGATTTTGATTGGACGTTACATCCAATGGCTTGCCTCTTTCTTCCTTCTCTCTTACTGATTACAACGGCTGCCACCACCGTCCTGTTAGGAAAAACCAACCGTGACTCAAGAAAATTTCAGTGAGCTCTAACAAACGTGAACCAGTAAGATGCAAAAGTAAAATAAAAGGAGAGGAAGATTTTCTCGCAATAACTCCGCCATGGTGTCGATCATAAAAAAATGAAGCTAAGAATTGGATCATCTCGGGGCGAAGCACCTGAACTCTACAATGCCGTGGGAGTAAGCTTTTTCTTTTAAAAAAGAAGGATATCCCCAGGCTCTGCATCAGGATGATGCATGCATTCATATATTATTAATAGTATAAAATCCAACAGCTGAACATCATTGATCTGAAAAAAAAAACAAAAAACAAACCCTGAGGCCGTATACCTCGCGACAGTAACTTCCCCAAATAGCCATTAACCTCATGATACAAGACACAATATAAACGAAAAATATACAACTCCTAGGCTACGCCTTCAAAAAAGAATCGTCGCACGTGCGCTAATGATGGCGAGTCCATCACAAGGTTGAACTTCGGATTCTCATCCCCAAAGCAAAGCTTTAATCCATCACCTTCAGCAAGGACACAACGCAGGCGCGCGGCGACATAGCCCGATCAGAGATCTTGTGTTTTCCATCAGAGTGCAAAAGCTCGTCGTTGAAGCCGTCTGTACCATCCGCACTTATCCGGCTAGCGACGCCTTGATAGCTGGATACCTCTGGAGGAGACAACGGAAGACAAAGACGTCCCATACTGCATGCCTCGCGCTACTGATGCACCACCTTCAATCCAACAAAAACAGGCTAAACTTGACACCTTTGCCAGAGCCACTGTGCATCACCTGCCGACAACATGCATGACTTGACATCTCCATATAAGACGCCGTGCGTAGCATCCGCCGGTAGCACATCCACCGGTGACTTCACCTGCCAATGACAGGCACCGCCCAACAACTCCGAAAGAGGCACATGTGTTACCTGCCGAGCCGGATCAAACCCGGTCTGTTGATGGAAGGGATGTCCCATACCGCCACCAGCCTCAGAAGCCCGTCACCATCTCGAGACCCACACGACCCCGAGGGGCCGTCGCCCCGATTCCGGGCGCTATAGGGAGCACCCACTGCCACGCCAGCAGCTATCGTTACCCATACAACGACAACCGCCGCCGCGATTCCGCATCAAGCGCCGTCGATGCCGGAGGAAGCTTCGACCGCCACGCGCGTCCTGCAACGAGCCCGGACACGGGATCCCAAGATCCGCCGCCACCGGTGCCGCCACAAGGACCCACCACTTGGCCTGTCATCCTCGGCGGAGGGGACGCCGCCACCACCATGATCGAATCCGGGCCAGCCGTCGTTGTCGCCAGTGCCACCGCCAAGACCAGATCTGGGCTAAACGTCACCACCGCCGCCACCGGCACCGGCCATGCCCAGCCCCACCTTCATCTTCTAGCCACGTCCAGCCGACCGTCACGCCAAGCCCAACCGATCTCCACCCGCACCGCCAATCGTCGCCGCCGTGCCTTGGATCCGCATGACGCAATCGCAGAAGGCATCACTCTTGTTTTGCCATTTGTTGGGGAGTAATAAACCTCGCCTAAAAACTTTGTTAATGAGGTGAGGCAAAACTTTTGCCTCCGTTCCGAGAATGAGAGACAGATATTACTATTCATTCCCAACATATCTGACAACCAAACCTGATCTTCGCCGTTACAATCGATATTTGCAAGTGAAAAAGCATTGCCCTTTTTATTCTTTTATATACGATTCACGTCGTCGGCATTAACAAAAGTAGTGGAATATATTATCAACACTGTAGAATGGACTTTCCGCACATGAAGGGCACAAAAAATACTATATCTTGTGTACAATCTCTTGCTTTCTTTTCGGGAAGAAACATATCCTTATTTTAGTAACATGATTGAGGGGCACTCTAGCACGCAGAAGCTCCAGAAATGATGGAGATCTGAAGGCATCTCTGATGCCACTCTTTTTTGTTAAACAAAACGCATCAACTTCTGTTTTACTCCAAAGCAGATGCGCGCGCATGCAGGTCGGCAAGTACTGCTGACAGTACTAAACAATCATTAATTCCTGCCATTTTTGCTTGTCGACAATCTTTTGTCATTGTTCCCAGAAACAAATCTTGTTGCTCTACTACGATCGATGATGGCGGCTAGGCCAGTTGTCAGTTGTCACCCCCTCCCTGGCCCCTGATGCGATCCGTGTGCAGGGGAACTATTTTCATCAGACTGTTTACGCTTTGGTTTCTTGCTGAAAAAATCTTGTTCTCGCAGGAGTGGGATCAATGCAACGGAAAGTTGGACGGGAGCACATGCGCGTGGTCGGTTATTACGGCTTGATGTGGATGACACTGCACCGACGTCTCATTTGCTATACCTCTCTAGGAGAATCATCATGTGAGTGCCCCACTTGTTTCTGCTGTCTAGCTTTTCCCTCTTGGAAACAAAACATCTTCAGGCCAGTTCAGTTCAGTCAGACAGTCGCAAAGTGCAGCATGCACCAGAATTTCTTCAGAGACAAATTAGACATGAGCAGGACAGCCGGTTTTGCCTGGTCCTGAACTCCTGAATCCTGATGATGCAAGTTGCAGGGGCCAATCTGAAACAGCCACGGGAGGCCATGCCATGAGCACGCAGAACCAGAAGGTGGTGGACATCGCGACACACTTTCAGTTTGGAAAGTACGTCGAGATCTTTTGGCCCTGTCTTAGTTGGTCGCCCTCCAACTCCAACGCGCGTGTCAGGAGAAGCCGAGAAGCGAAATACGGCTGCTCAGGTTAGGTTCCCATCGCCGTCGCCGAAAGCTCTGCGTCCGCGTGCCCGTCTACCGCGCGACATTTGCGTCTCCCCGCCAATGCATGAAGCGGCCTCGTTTCTTTTCCTTCTCCTACGGATATGACCTTCAGCTTCAGGCCAACGACAGTCATGTCATGATGTCAACAACCAGCCCCCAACTAGCTACGCATCGACTAATAAGCGTGCTTCCTTTTCTCATCTTGTTTTCATTATATGGTTCATGTATGATGATGACTGTGTGGTGCGGCTGGTCCGGTGTCGTGCTTCGCTTTGCGTTTACTGCTTTTGAGCATTTTGACATGCCCGGTGATCTGCAGTATCTCGTTACAGGTGTTTCTCTTGTATTGTAGTACTAGTAGTAACAGCCCTGGATACGAACATTGACGGACGCAACCGATCGATCTTCCACCACCAGCCAGTTAGCCAACAATTCACCGCCGCGGATGCAGGGGAAGATTCCGCACCGCTGTGACCTGGTGGTGGAAGATCTATCGGATAGCTTATCGCAACAACAAAAAAGACCGACGCGTCTTTCAACTGCTGGGCATCATTTGACGTTAGGAGGACTACTCCTTGTCCGTTAGGGTGGATTATGTGAATGTGAAGCCGGGCCGCCTTAATCCCGTCTCAAACGTCCGGGCGTACGGTCTGATCACTGATGAAGAAGGAGTGGTTCTCCTATGCGTAATCGCATCTATCGAGTCTTTTCCCCTCAAAATTCCTGGAGCGCTCCACCATGGGCGATTAGGGTTCACGGGTGGAGTCTGGTGGCGCGTGCTGATCTTTGGCTCGGCGCACAGGATTTCTGGCTTGAAGATGGCAATATCGTCGGGCCATGGCAACCGGAAGGGGCCCTTGTCGCCTCGTGCGTCGAGGGCGACGAGGTTAGCGGAGGTTCTAGGTAAACTGGATATCACCGAGGAGGAGGCCACACCACTTGTTCTTGATATAGGGATGAAGGGGTGCAAGAGAAGTGGATGCTGGCCGAAAAAGTGATGCACAGGAAGATTCTACACATCCAAACAATTATCAGCGCACTCCGTCCAGCTTGGGGAAACATCACTAAAGGTTTGGTCTTTAGATCTATTGGAGAAAACATGTTTGTGGCTGAGTTTGCTAGTCAAAGAGATCAGGGTCATGTCTGGGAAGGGGTATCGTGGCATGTTAGTAAAAACACCGTCGTCTTGGCGGAGTTTGATGAATGCATGCGACCATCTGAATTGAGGTTTGACAAGATTCATATGTGGGCGAGGGTTGTTAATCTGCCCTTTAACCTGCGTGATGACAAGTGGTGTGGTGCTATAGCCAAGCAGATTGATAAGCAGGCATCTCGCGTGCAGTTTGATCATGCTAATGGCTATCTTAGAACCAAAGTGTTAGTTGATGTGGAAAAACCACTAAGGCTTTGGATTCTGATTGAGTCAGCGCGGAGGAAGAGGACAGATCTCTATTATATTCAATATGAGAATGTTCCACACTTATGCTTTTCATATGGATGTTTGGGCCACTCTGACTTGCCCTGTTTGTCCCCTGGGACGAGGGATGCTAATGGGGATCTCCCCTTTGGGAAAGGATTGTGGGTACCCGATGATCGTAAAACACCTGCCTCCAGTGAGAACATGTCCAAAGAGCACTCGTGCAACTAGAATTATACAGTCGAGACAAAGGGTTCAAGTACTGCAGTCAAGAAAGGAACCGAGGTTACTTCCCCGACAAAGAATACAAATCAGAACAAAAGAAAGGAAGGGCCACAGAGAAAGAAACAGGAGTACAGGAGGGTTTTACCCTTGCTGATGAACGAGTCACATGACCAAGGGGGAGACAAGAAGGATGCCGACGAGGACCCTACTGACTCCTCTGAGAAGATTGTAGATGGTGAGAGGATGCCAAAGAAAAAGAAACCCACCCCGGTTAACTTCGGGGCATCGGCAGAGGCTGCGGCGCAGCCCTGCGCAGCGCAATGAATTGCCTCAGCTGGAACTGCTGTGGGCTTGGGAACCCAGCGGCAGTTCGTGAGCTTCGCAGTTTAGTGAAGCAAGAAGGGCCCTGTCTTCTGTTTTTGATGGAGACAAAGATTGCGGCAAAGAGGGTGGAAAGCCTAAAGAATCAACTTGGTTTTCTAGACTGTTTTGCAGTGGACAGTGTGTTGGGCTGAGTGGAGGCATCGGTCTGTTTTGGTCAACCAAAGTTCAGGTTGATCTTTAGAATTATAGTTTTGGCCACATTGATGTAATGGTGCAGAAAAGTGATCAGAGTTCTAAAAAATGGAGACTCACGGGTTTCTATGGAGCCCCACGAGCAGCTGATAGACACCATAGCTGGAGGTTTCTTTGAACTTTATTTTCCATCCAGCACCCAACATGGTTATGTGTTGGGGATTTTAATGAAACACTATATGCCTCGGAGCACTTTTCACGGGCTACCCATCCCGAGTGGCAGATGCAGGCGTTGTCGTGGTTCTAAGACTGACAGTAGAGTAGGGGGGTGAGAATGTAGAGGCAAGATCCTAGCTATGGAGGAGTTGTACACACAAGTTTTACGAGTTCAGGCCCTTCTCGGAGGAAGTAACAGCCCTACGTCTCGGAGCCCTGAGGCGGTCGATTGAATATATGTGTGTGAATTACAGAAAGTGCGAACCCTTATCCCAGAGGAGGGGGGTGGCTTATATAGAGTGCGCCAGGACCCCAGCTCCCCTCCGTTACACAGGGTTCAATGTTCATAAAGGTGGGGGCGTTACTGGTAACGTCTACAATAAAGTGTTATAAATGCCATAAAGCTATGGTTTAAGTCATGACCGTTGCAGAGTGGAGGGTTTCTCATCTTCTGGTGGTCGAGTGTCTTCAAGGTGGTCGAGTGAGCACATCTTCATGGTCGAGTGGATGATGTTTTCTCTTCGACTGCTTCTGATTCTTTGTAGAGATGTCCTTGGGGAGGGTATGTTGGACAGATCCATGACCCTACCCTAGGTACATAGCTTCATCATTAGCCCCCGAATGGATCAGGGTTTGAGTGGGGAAGGAGTTGGGAACACTTCCGACCCATTCTTTGTGCTATGAGTATATCTTGTTCTGGAACAACGAGTTGAGGTGAGGACGTCGATTCCTTTCTCAGTCGCCTTGGTCCATTCTTGGTTTTTGTCGAGTGAATTTTCACGGTAGGATTCCGAATGATGATGTAGAGGATGTTTGTCTTCAGTCTGACAGGTTGTTCTGCTCTCCGCGGATCTCGCGGGATTCAAATTTTGGGAAGTGCGCCAGACGGACGGAACCAAGGTTATCGGGACGGATTAGGCAAGTCTCCTCGATCCCCGCGCCACCTTTTTCGCCACGTACTGCGCGCGCGACTGTTGCGGGATTTGTTTAGATCGCCTGGGTCCACCAGTCAGTCACTCGGGTGACGACCTTATAAAAGGCCCCGGACCAGGCCTCTGCCCCGTGCGCTCCCATTCTCTCTTCTTCTTCTCCCGATCTCTCCACCACGCTCGCCTCCGCCCTCGTCGCCGGACCTTTGCTCGAGCTTGACCCGTCGCCATGGGGAAGGAGATGACGGTGGCGCTGGAATGCGCAAAGAAAGCGACAGCGAAGGCGAAGGGCAAGCGGACCAGCCGGGGCGGATCCTCGTCGAGATCCGGCCTGCCGACGGGCTGGATCCAGGGCGACTGGATCCGCTCGACAATCACCCAGGACGACCTCGACGACCTGGTGGAGGGGGGACTGATCCCCCACAAGTCGGCACGGCTCCCGAGGAACGAAACTGAGCCGCAGCCAAGGGAGGGTGAGTGCGTTCTCCTCGCCACCCACGTAGACCGCGGATTCTCACTACCTCCCCATCCTTTCTTCCGGGGTTTTTTGAACTTCTTTGGGGCTCAACTCCACCATTTCACTCCGAACACCATAGTCTATCTGGCCGCTTTTGTGTCGATGTGTGAAAACTTCTTGGGCTATCGACCGCACTGGGGTCTTTTCAAACACATCTTCACCTGCCACTCCCAGTCGGTCAAAAAGGCCAAGTCGAGTGACGAGAAGACTCAAGTGATCCAGATGTGCGGGGGTCTGGGGATCCAGATGAGGAGCAAGAGTACTTTCCCAGCCATGATTCTTTCCGACTCGGTCCAGGGCTGGCAGTCGACTTGGTTCTACTGCAAGGATCAGCCGACCTCGGGTCAGTCGACTGGACTTCCTCCCTTTTCCTTGGCTCGAGTGGAGAAGCCCGTCCCCCTGAAGGTAGTTCCAGAAGAGAAGGCGCAGGTCAAGGTGCTGGTCGAGCGGGTCGTCCAGCTTGTCCGCGAGGGGGTGACCGGGATGGACCTGCTGCAGGTCTTTCTCGGTCGACGCATCCAACCTCTTCAGGCGCGTGATCATCCAATGTGGATGTACTCTGGGCTCAAGGATTCCACTCGGATCCACCCGGAGGACGTCAGCGAGGATACCTTGGAGAAGTGGTTGATGGGGATCACCAGCAACAAAGACAACCCTCAGGGGTCTAGGAGGGTGATTCCATTCGATAACTCGCACCAGCCGGAGCAGGTATAATTCTGTCTTATCAAGTATCTTTCTGATTCACCGAGTGATATCTTGTTTATGGTCGATTGAATTTCCTTTGACTGTTGTCCTTTCAGGCCCTCATCGACATGTACTCAATGCCCAACGGAGTGCAGGACCAAGAGGCCGAGGAAGAAGGGAGCGGTGGCGAGAGCGGCGAGGAGCATTCGGATGCCGAGAAAGAAGAGGAGAGTGACGAATCGACTGATGATGAAGAAGTCGACTCGCCTCCTCGCAGGGAGAGGAGATCCAAACACGCTCATGACCCGGCGAGCGCTCCGGACTTGGTGGCCGCACCGATTGGTCAGTCTTCGAAGCGCCCCAGGACGTCTTCTCCAACGCCGATTGAGAAGGCTCCAAAGCAGTCCAAAGTTGCGCCGCCCCCAGCGCCGAAAGCGCCAAAAGCCACCTCCTCCAAACTGCCAAAAGCTTTGCCCAGGATCAAAGTGACCATTCCTACTATCTCCGGGTAACCATCTGACTTGTCCTTTTCATCGACTCGATTAACCGGACGTAACCGATTGAATGCGGGTCTTTGCAGTGCCGCTACGTCAGGAACTTCTTCTTTCCAGTACCGGGACGAAGAAATGGAAGATGCGGTAACCTCCAACCCAGGTATCAACTCTTGCGATTTTGTTATTGATTCATTGGTCGATTGCGTTCTAGTGGTTCACTTGGGGTTGAATGATCTGCCTTGCAGCTCCACCCAACATCATTGATCTTCCAGATGACGATGAAGATGTGGCTCTTAAGCCCAGGAAGAGCAAGAAGGTAGCAGCTGGCAGGATGGCTCAGCAAGAACCAACTACAGCACCTCGTTTCCGTCAACCTAAAGACGCGGGCAGGGCCTCCGTGAGCTTCGCTGCACCCTTGTCGAGCGGGCATCCCGCACCGTCGACTGCACCTGTGATTCCTTTAGCTGTCCAACTCCACGCCACGGAGCTCCAAGCCGCCGCACCTGGGTCGACTGCTCACTTTTTCACCAGCTACCCGTCCCGGACAACCAGTCGGAAGCGGCTGCGGAAGCGATCCGACATGCTGACATGATGATGGAGCGGGTGAAGATGGTGCATGAGAATAGCTAAGCTGCCTACGACGCTAGTGCTGCCCTTCGGGCCAATGTCCAAGTGAGTAGACTTTCCGACTGTTTTTGCTCTGTGAGGAAGTGTCACTCGAAAAAATCTTCTTCTACATAATCTGCTGTTGTTTGCGTCGAATTAGAGCACCCACTGGGTGTTTTGTTGTTTTTGGTAGTTTCGTTCTTCCACTCGGTCTGGGCGAGTGGGATCTGAACCGGTGGGGGCACGCTAAGTGCACCCACTGGGTGTAGTCCTCGAGACCGCGGTCGACTGCTGGCAGTCGACTGGGGTCTGAGTTCTTCTTTCCTTTCTTTTGTACTCCTTACACTCGACTCAGGCAGACCGGTCGAGTAGTTTCGTTCGTCCACTCGGTCTGGGCGAGTGGGATCTGAACCAGCGGGGCACGCCAAGTGCACCCACTGGGTGTAGTCCCCGAGACCGCAGTCGACTGCTGGCAGTCGGCTGGGGTCTGAGAAGGTTTTTTTGGGCTGGGCGGACCAGTCGAGTTGAGTCTTAGTCAGCGGGGGCACGCCAAGTGCACCCGCTGGGTGTAGCCCCTGAGACCACAGTCGACTGTGTGTAGTCGGCTGGGGTCTAAGCGAACTTCTTTAGGTTTTATTCACTCGGAAGTAAACAACTTTTTGATCTTATCGACTGATCCGTCTTTTGCCTTCTGCAGAAGTCTTGCACTCTCATTTCTAAGTTTGTTGAACTTGAGGAGAAGCAGAGGCAACTCAACCTCGACTTGGAATTAGCCCAGCAGAATCTGAAAAAAGCTCAAGACGAAGCCGCTGGTATGGAAGGTAACTGACTGTCGACTGATTTTCAATACATTTCTTTGATCTCTTCTTTGATTCAATTGCTTCTTTTGCAGAGAAAATGAAGTTGGCTCTGGAGAAGAAGGACTCGGACCTCGCCGCCGCGCAAAAAGCAGCCCAAGATAAAACTGCTCTTGCAGACCAGAAGCTTGCTTCAATCGGAACGCTCGAAGGAGAGGTGACCAAACTGAAGTCTTGTCTTAATGAAGCTAACCGCGAAGTGACCAATCTGAAGAAGGACAAGGTCGCCCTGAATGAAAAGCTGGAGTCTGCGATCCGCAAGAGGAATGACACGGAAGCTTATCTAAGGACTCTTTCCAAGAAGCTTTATCTCATGCTGGAAGGTATTTCTTTTAATCCGACTGTGTTGATGCTTGCGATCGGATCTTGCTCGGTCGATTGACTAATTTTTGCTGCAGAATTCTGTCAAGACTTCGATGAGGAAAATGGAAGGGTCGAGACAGGTCTGGACCCTATCGCTTCTCCAGTCTGTGATGAAACTGCGATGAACGTGCTCCGACTGGAGTCCCGTATCGCCAGCGCCATAAGATACCTCGCGCGCCTGAAGGAGGTAGTCTCCCGAATCGACTCATCGCTTAGGCCGGAGGCGACACTTCAGAACGACCTGGAATCCCTGATGACTCAACTGAACGAAATCCCTGACCAAGTGCAAGAATGGAAGAAATCCTCCGCCCCGTGTGGTGCTGACGTGGCGCTGTCCTTGGTGCGAGTCCATTGCAAGGAAGTTCGTGAAGACAAGCTGGCTGCGATCAAAGTCGCTAACACCAAAAAGCATGACTTCCAATCCTTCATGGAGACTTTCATTGATGCCGCCACTCGGATAGCTGATGGGATCGACCTGGACTCATTCGTGGAGCCTGCCAGCCCTCCTCCGGCCGAGTGAACACACTTATGAAACTTGAATCTGCTTTAAATTTGCCTCGGAATACCGAGTGATTGCTGTAACCGTTGAACTCCTTCGGGCTTGGTGCCCGAGTACTTTTGATTTTTTGCTTGGAACTTTTAGGATTTATCTGAATTTAGTTTATTTCCGAATGTGCTTGTGTTTGCCTTCGAATGGACTTTGCTCACCGCTCGGAACGCTTTGTCGTCCTTGCGGATAGGGATAGAGCAGACGTTGTACTTGTGCCGTAGCTCCGAATGAGAAGGTTGTAGTCACCCTGCACCTCGTCATCGTTGCGGATAGGGATGGAGCGGATGTTGTACTTGTGCCGTAGCTCCAAAGGAGAAGGTTGCAGTCGACCCGCACCTCGTCATCCTTGTGGATAGGGATGGAGCGGACGTTGTACTTGTGCCGCAGCTCCGAAGGAGAAGGTTGCAGTCGACCTGCACCTCGTCATCCTTGCGGATAGGGATGGAGCGGACGTTGTACTTGTGCCGCAGCTCCGAAGGAGAAGGTTGCAGTCGACCTGCACCTCGTCATCCTTGCGGATAGGGATGGAGCGGACGTTGTACTTGTGCCGCAGCTCCGAAGGAGAAGGTTGCAGTCGACCTGTACCTCGTCGTCTTTGCGGATAGGGGTATGTTTCAAACTTAGGCGAACACTGGCCTGCAGCTAAGCCCCCGAGTGAAAGGATTGCTCTCCACTCGGTAGGATTTTCTTCAAACTTAGGCGAGTACCGGACTGCAGCTAAGCCTCCTAGTGAGAGAACTTAGGCGAGTGCTGGACTGCAGCTAAGCCCCCGAGTGGGAGGGTCGCTCTCCACTCGGTAGGATTTTCTTCAAACTTAGGCGAGTACCGAACTGCAGCTAAGTTTCCTAGTGAGAGAACTTAGGCGAGTGCTGGACTGCAGCTAAGCCTCCGAGTGGGAGGGTCGCTCTCCACTCGGTAGGATTTTCTTCAAACTTAGGCGAGTACCGGACTACAACTAAGTTTCCTAGTGAGAGAACTTAGGCGAGTGCTGGACTGCAGCTAAGCCTCCGAGTGGGAGGGTTGCTCTCCACTCGGTAGGATTTTTTCAAACTTATGCGAGTACCGAACTGCAGCTAAGCCTCCTAGTGAGAGAACTTAGGCGAGTGCTGGACCGCAGCTAAGCCCCCGAGTGGGAGGGTTGCTCTCCACTCGGTAGGATTTTTTTCAAACTTATGCGAGTACCGGACTGCAGCTAAGCCTCCTAGTGAGAGAACTTAGGCGAGTGCTGGACCGCAGCTAAGCCCCCGAGTGGGAGGATTGCTCTCCACTCGGTAGGATTTTTTCAACTTAGGCGAGTACTGGACTGCAGCTAAGTCTCTTAGTGAGAGAACTTGGGCGAGTACTGGACTGCAGCTAAGCCCCCGAGTGGGAGGATTGCTCTCCACTCGGTAGGATTTTTTCAACTTAGGCGAGTACCGGACTGCAGCTAAGTCTCCTAGTGAGAGAACTTAGGCGAGTGCTGGACTGCAGCTAAGCCTCCGAGTGGGAAGATTGCTCTCCACTCGGTAGGATTTTTCAAACTTAGGTGAGTACTGGACTGCAGCTAAGTCTCTTAGTGAGAGAACTTAGGCGAGTACTGGACTGCAGCTAAGCCCCCGAGTGGGAGGATTGCTCTCCACTCGGTAGGATTTTTTCGAACTTAGGCGAAACGGATTCGCGACTAAGTAAGCCCACCCACTGGGGGATTTCAGAAGTAAATAAGAACACAACAATCAAATGATAGGACCATAAGCTCTTGTCTTTGATAAACAAATTACAAAGGTGTTTCTTATTACGTTTTATTCAAACGAGTGCTTAAGTATAAAAGGGGCGGAGCAGCTCCGCGTTCCAAGCCCGTGGCTCGTCTTTTTGATGCTCAATGCTGTAAAGATGGTATGCTCCGTTGTGGAGAACTTTGGTGATGATGAAGGGGCCCTCCCAAGTCGGGGCAAGCTTGTGTGGTTTCTGTTGATCCACTCGAAGAACCAGGTCCCCTTCTTGAAAGGCTCGACCCCTCACATTTCTGGCATGGAATCGATGCAAGTCTTGCTGATAGATGGTCGAGCGGATCAAGGCCATCTCTCTTTCCTCTTCTAAGAGATCGACTGAATCTTGCCGGGCTTGCTCTGCTTCCTCTTTGGAGAAGAGCTCAACTCGGGGTGCACTATGGAGCAGATCACTTGGCAGAACAGCTTCGGCTCCATAGACTAAGAAGAAAGGAGTTCGTCCGGTCGACCAATTGGGAGTTTTCCTCAAACCCCACAGAACTGACAGAAGTTCATCAACCCAAGCGCCTGCTGCATGTTTGAGATCACCCATCAGTCGGGGTTTCAGTCCTTTGAGAATTAGGCCATTGGCTCTTTCTGCTTGTCCGTTCGACTGCGGGTGAGCGACAGAAGCATAGTCGACTCGAGTGCCCTGAGAGGCGTAGAAAGCTCTGAACTCATCAGAATCGAAGTTCGATCTGTTGTCCGTGATGATGCTGTGTGGGATTCCATATCTGAATGTCAATTCTCTGATAAAACTAACAGCGGTGCTAGCATCAAGGTTCTTGATAGGTTTAGCTTCGATCCATTTGGTAAACTTGTCGACTGCAACGAGCACATGAGTGAAGCCGCTCCTGCCAGTTCTCAGTGGTCCAACCATATCCAGTCCCCAAACAGCAAAGGGCCAGATGAGGGGGATGGTCTTCAGGGCTGACG
Source organism: Triticum urartu (assembly GCF_056163025.1). NCBI lineage: Eukaryota > Viridiplantae > Streptophyta > Magnoliopsida > Poales > Poaceae > Triticum > Triticum urartu. Next base: position 586,941,020 of record NC_141875.1, on the reverse strand, counting down.
CTGGCTTGTGAGACATGTCAGAGTAAAACTGGCAGCCTTCACATCTGTCGACTATATCTTTCGCCATTTCATTTGCGCGTGGCCAATAGAATCCAGCTCGGTATGCTTTAGCCACGATGGCCCGAGAGGACGCATGATGACCACAGGTCCCTGAGTGGATGTCATTGAGGATCATTCGACCTTCTTCTGGTGTTATGCATTCCTGATCGACTCCAGTCACGCTTTCCCTGAACAGCTGCCCTCTTATCACAGTAAAGGCCTTGGATCGACGGACGATCTGCCGAGCCTCTTCTTCATCCTCTGGGAGTTCTTTCCTGAGGATGTACGCAATGTAGGGCACCGTCTAGTCAGGAGTAATGGCCAGAACCTCCATGACCAGGTCGACCACGGCTGGGACCTCGACTTTAGTCGGATCTGTGGCGCTCTTAGGTTGCGTAGGCTCTTCAGTAAAAGGATCTTCCTGAATTGTCGGCGAGTGAATATGCTACAAAAACACATTGCTGGGAATGGCTTCTCTCTTGGAACCTATCTTTGCCAAATCGTCGGCTGCTTGATTTTTCAGTCAGGGTATGTGGTGGAGTTCTAACCCCTCAAACTTCTTCTTAAGCTTTCTCACCGCATTGCAGTAACCAGTCATGGCTGGGCTTCTGACATCCCACTCCTTCATCACTTGATTAACTACCAAATCTGAGTCGCCATAGACCATGAGGTGACGGACGCCGAGTGAGATGGCCCTGCGTAACCCATACAGGAGTGCTTCATATTCTGCTTCATTGTTGGAGGAATCAAAGTGAATCTGGAGGACATATCTGAGCTTGTCTCCTCGGGGGGATACTAGAACTACTCCAGCACCAGAACCGTTCAGCATTTTGGATCCGTCAAAGAACATGGTCCAGTGCTCAGAGTGAACTTGAGTCGGCAGTTGCTGTTCGATCCACTCGGCGAGGAAATCTGCTATTGCTTGGGACTTGATAGCTTTCTTTGCCTCAAACTTGATATCCAAGGGAAGGAGTTCAATCGCCCATTTGGCCACTCGACCAGTTGCATCTCTGTTGTGCAGAATCTCGCATCTCTGTTGTGCAGAATCTCTGACAATGGAGCGTCGCTGACGACTGTAACAGAGTGATCCAAAAAATAGTGTGCAACCTTATTCGTGGTCATGTAAATCCCATAGACAAGCTTCTGATAATGAGGATATCTCTGCTTTGACGGGGTCAGGACTTCAGAAATATAATAAACTGGACGTTGAACCTTATAAGCTTTTCCTTCTTCTTCCCGCTCAACCGTAAGTACTGTACTGACGACTTGTCCAGTGGCTGCTATATAAAGCAGTAGAGGCTCTTTGCTGATTGGAGCAGCAAGCACCGTCTGGGTGGAAAGCATGGCTTTTAGCTCTGCAAACGCTGCATCAGCTTCTGGGGTCCACTCGAACTTGTCTGATTTCTTCATCAGTCGGTAAAGAGGCAGCACCTTTTCACCGAGGCGAGAAATGAATCGACTTAGGGCGGCCAAGCAACCAGTAAGCTTCTGGACATCATGCACACACACAGGGCGTTTCATTCGGAGTATAGCGCCTACTTTCTCTGGGTTAGCATCGATTCCTCGTTCAGAAACAAGAAAACCGAGTAACTTTCCGCCTAGAACTCCAAACGTGCACTTTGATGGATTGAGCTTGATATCATACCTACTGAGGTTGGCAAAGGTTTCAGCAAGGTCAGTCAGTAGGTCGGAACCTTTACGTGACTTGACCACAATGTCATCCATGTATGCTTCCACATTCCGACTGATCTGAGTGAGCAAGCACTTCTGAATCATCCGCAGGAATGTGACTCCGGCGTTCTTCAAACCGAATGGCATTGTGACATAACAGAAGCACCCAAACGGGGTGATAAAAGCTGTCTTTATTTCATCAGGTCCGTACAGACAGATCTGGTGGTACCCGGAGTAGGCATCCAAAAAGGACAAACGCTCGCACCCTGCAGTCGAGTCGACTATCTGATCGATGCGAGGGAGAGGGAAGTGATCTTTCGGGCAGGCCCGATTGATATGCTTGAAATCAATACACATACGAAGTGAGTCATCTTTCTTTGGGACCATGACAACATTGGCTAACCACTCGGAGTGATAAATCTCTTGGATAAACTCAGCTGCCAAAAGTCGAGCCACCTCTTCACCGTTTGCCTTTCTTTTCTGGACGGCGGACCGTCGAAGATGCTCTTTAACTGGTTTCACCTTCGGGTCGACTCGCAAACGATGCTTAGCCAGTCCCCTGGGAACACCCGGCATGTCAGAAGGCTTCCATGCAAAGATGTCCCAGTTCTCACGGAGGAACTGGATGAGCGCTTCTTCCTATTTGGAGTCGAGTGAGGTTGAAATGTGAGTCGGAGCAGCATTGGGATTTGTCGGGTGAATGTGAATCGACTTCGTTTCACCAGACGACTGGAATGCTGAATCTGTGGCTGGCTTCTTGGCTCGCAGCAAGTCACTCGGATCTGCATTTTTCTGGCATTCTTGCAATTCTACCACGGCCATCTAGGCATCGGCGATCTTTGAGCCCTTCTGGAAGCACTCTTCTGCCTTCTTCCGATTACCAGAGATAGTGATCACTCCTCTGGGACCAGGCATCTTCAGTTTGAGGTACACGTAACATGGTCGAGCCATAAATCGCGCATAAGTTGGCCTGCCCAGAATTGCATGATAAGCACTCTGGAAATCCACAACTTCAAACGTCAACTTTTCTTTCCGGTAATTTTTAGAATCACCGAAAACCACATCGAGTGCAATCTGACCGAGGGATGTAGCCTTCTTGCCTGGAATGAACCCATGGAAACTCATATGGCTTTCACTGAGTCTGGACATCGGAATGCCCATTCCCTTCAACGTTTCTGCATACAGTATGTTCAGGCCACTGCCACCGTCCATCAGGACCTTTGCCAGTCGAGTGCCTTCGACCACCGGGTCGACCACCAGTGCTTGCCTCCCAGGGGTGGCGATGTGCGCTGGATGATCAGACTGGTCGAATGTAATGGTAGTCTGTGACCACTTCAAGTAACTAGGTGTCGTCGGAGCGACTATGTTCATTTCTCTGTTGATGACTTTCAATCGACTTTTACTCTCAACGTCAGCAAAAATCATCAGAGTGGAATTCACGTGGGGATAACCATCATCATCCTCTTCCTCATCCTCAGCCTTGTCCGCTTCTTTCTCCTTTTCCTTGGGGCTGTTTCTCTCGGAACTGCTGGATTAGGAGCCGACACTGCCGAGTGGTGTGCCTCGGGTAAATGAAATTACCTTCTTCATCTTTTTGGCGTGGATATGGCACGGCAGATCCAACACGTCATTCCCATCTTGATCTTTTACTTTCTTGGGGTTCCACGGCCCTTTGGGCTTCTGCTTGAACTTTCCTTGAACCACAGTCAAGGCTTCACCCGGAGCAGCTGGCTCGGCCTTGCGCTTCTGTTTCCGACCGGAGTGTCCTCCTCCGGTTTCATGGGCGACTGCTTTGTGCTTGTCGCTCTGGAGTTGCTCTTCTTCTTCACCATTGGCATACTTGGTGGCAATTTCTATCATCCGAGCCAGAGTCATATTTCCTGTCTGGCCGAACTTCATATTCAACTCTCGATACCTGACGCCTTCCTTAAAGGCACAAATTGCCTGATGATCTGACACATCTTCTACCGTGTGGTGCAGGGTGATCCATCTCTGGATATAATCCCTCAAAGTTTCATTCGGCTTCTGAACACAACAATGCAACTCTGTCAAACCTGCCGGCCGTTTGCAAGTGCCCTCGAATGTTCTGACAAACACTCGGGCGAGATCTTCCCAAGTATAGATGCTGCCAAACGCTAACTGATTCAGCCATGCTCTAGCTGAGCCCTCCAACATCAGAGGAAGGTGTTTCATGGCCACTTCATCATTTCCGCCACCAATCTGGACAGCCACTCGATAGTCTTCAAGCCAAGTGTCAGGCTTGGACTCTCCGGTGAACTTACTAACTCCAGACGCCAACTTGAAGTTGGGGGGAATCACCGCAGCTCTGATAGCTCTGCTGAAGCACTCTGGACCAGATACATGCACCCTGTTGCTGGTTTGTGGATCTCTATCATGGCCCTCTTGATGAGCTCTGTTTCTGTCGACCAAGACCTGCATGAGAATAGATCTCGCATCAAAGCCTGGCTCTCTGGGGTCGATTGGAATACCTCGCCCGACACTGTGAGGGCGTCTGTCTTCATGCTGCCGAGGCACGTACGACCCGCTCCTTGGGGGAGGCATGAGCACTCGACGACGATCATCACGATTGACTCGGCGATCATACTGCTCTCGGTTTCTGTACTGATCTCGTCGATCCCCACGTCCCTCACGCCTCGGAGGCGATCTTGGGCTATGGGCCGACTGAACTGTGTCTGCCATCATGGATCTGCTGTGGATCCTATCCCGCGACTGAGATACAACCGTATTCTGTTATCCCGCCGCCCGGAGCAACGCTCGGATCTGCACCAGACCTCGACCAGCTTCTGATTGGGAGGGTTGGATCGACCCCGCTATTCGGGCAGCAGCAGCCAAATTCTAGATCGGGGTTCGGTATACCTGAGTCGGAGGAGGAAAAAGCTGGCGTCGACTGGATTCAGGAGCGCGCTGCCGAGCGCGATCGTCCAGTGCGCGCTGGAGGTTCTCCAGTCGAGTGCGCTCAGCCAGGTTGGCCAAGCGCACCTGCTCCAAGTCCTGGGCCTTAGGGGTTTCTCCAACTATAGGAGTATGCAATGCATCCATGTTCCGGCGGCGAAGTTCCTCCCTCTGGTGCGAGGAGAGGGGTTCAGGGCGGTACTCCTCGTGAACGCGCGACAGATCGCCGTTCCCGTCGCCTCCGTCTTCACGATTGAAGCCAGGAGGGCTGCATGGTCCATTTACCATAAGAACTTCAGCCGCTGGGTCGCTGCTGTCGCACTCGGATGCGGTCTCTATGGAGCCAGTCGACAGATCGAACAGGCCGTAGAGAGTTTCATCGGGCTCGATCGCCGTGACTTGAGGGGTGGCCGACTGGCGGGCCACCGCATGCCTCACCCACCGCTGAAGCCTCGACCGACCGGAGCGTTTTCTCCGGCGAGCCGCAGGTAGGGGGAAGGCTGCTGGAGTCGACTGGTACTGGGTCGACGGTTGCCGCAGGAGGACGCCGCGGACACACGCGCGAAAGTGCGTCACCCCGCGGGCGGGGAGCGCGTCGGCGTCGAGTGGAGCCTCCTGAAGCCAAGCGGAGTCATCGGCGACAAACACGAGCGCACCGAGATGGATCTCGCGGCCCTCAACCAAACCTCCGCCTGGAACCATGATGAAGGGGATCGGAAAAATTGCAACTTCTCCCACAAGTCGCTAAGACACCTGCCCCATGGTGGGCGCCAACTGTCGTGGTTCTAAGACTGACAGTAGAGTAGGGGGGGTGAGAATGTAGAGGCAAGATCCTAGCTATGGAGGAGTTGTACACACAAGTTTTACGAGTTCAGGCCCTTCTCGGAGGAAGTAACAACCCTACGTCTCGGAGCCCTGAGGCGGTCGATTGAATATATGTGTGTGAATTATAGAAAGTGCGAACCCTTGTCCCAGAGGAGGGGGGTGGCTTATATAGAGTGCGCCAGGACCCCAGCTCCCCTCTGTTACACAGGGTTCAATGTTCATAAAGGTGGGGGCGTTACTGGTAACGTCTACAATAAAGTGTTATAAATTCCCATAAAGCTATGGTTTAAGTCATGACCGTTGCAGAGTGGAGGGTTTCTCATCTTCTGGTGGTCGAGTGTCTTCAAGGTGGTCGAGTGAGCACACCTTCATGGTCGAGTGGATGATGTTTTCTCTTCGACTGCTTCTGATTCTTTGTAGAGATGTCCTTGGGGAGGGTATGTTGGACAGATCCATGACCCTACCCTAGATACATAGCTTCATTAGGCGTTACGAGACGTAATAGGTGAGTGCTTGTTCCAGGACCTAGGGTGGTCTGGAATGGAGCATACATGGGATAATGGCCAAGCAGGTGATGACAATGTAAAAGCTCGACTGGATAGAGCCTTCGGGAATCCGGCGTTCATTAATTGTTTCGGTCATACTAGAGTTTGGTACATTAGTACCACGAAATCTGACCATGTCTTTGTACTGGTTGAGCTGCAGGAATATGTGGTTGACGGAAGAAGAAGAGGAGCGAAACAATTTCGCTACGAGGATGTGTGGCAGACACATGCAGACTATGATAGTGTTGTCCTGAATAACTAGCAAAAGGGGGCCGATCCGCAGGGTCTGGCTGGAGTTCTTCATGCGCTCCATGGCATGCAGAGCTCATTAACTGCATGGGGTGCATGAGGTAGCTTGACGGCCACAGTTAGGAAACTTCATGAAAAGTTGAATCGTCCGAGGAGTCGAGCTGCTGGAAGAGGTCCCACTGACGAAGAAAAGGCCACAGTTAAAAAGCTTCATGAGGCAATTCATCAAGAGGAAACATGGATGCGTCAATGGTCTACAGTGCCGTACCTGCGCGAAGGAGATCAAAATATGTAATTTTTTCACGCACAAGCAGCGCAACGAAGAACAATGAATAATATTGAACGACTTGTGCGTGCAAATGGGTCAGTTTGTCAAACACTGGAGGATGACAGGATTGAAGTGCAGCAGTTCTATCAGGAGTTGTACACATCTCAAGGGTTTAAACCACTTGACGAGCTGATGGATTTGGTTCCAACTCGGGTGACCGCCCCAATGAACGCATATCTTGATATCACTACAAAAAAAGACACATCCGTGACATTTTGGGCCGAACGAATTTTTTTTCTGTCATACTTATGACACTTCTATGACGATAATTGTGACAAAACCCGGTATCATCATAGATGTGGTGGGGTCCTACTTCCATGACAAAAAATCATGATAGAAAATGGGCTTTTCATCTTGGGCGGGCCGGAGACGCAGCTGCATGACATTCTTTGGGCCGTCCATGACGGAAAAAACCGTGGTAGAAGCGAGGGCGAGGAAAATATCGGGGTGTTCCCGGTTACAGTGGGTGGTCAGGGCCGACCGATGCGTGTTTCTCTCATACACGCACGCGCATGGGTGCGAGGCGTTGGGCTCTAACTAAACCTGAGCGATTGCACTGCAGGCTACGTGTTACTGAACCTGAGCGATCGATCGATGGCTGTTAACTGAACCCGATCGAGTGATTCCTTCGCTACTGCTGCTAACTGAAGCCGATCGATGCTGCCTCTGGATGAACAGTGAGCGTTGCTGAGGGGGGGGGGTTGGATGAATAGTTCCCGGTGGGGGTGGATTAGGGGTGGGCATAAAAACCGACGAACCGAAGACCGAACTGAAAAACCGAATTTTCGGTTTTTCATGCTGCTACAGTAAAATTCGGTTTCACTTATACTAACCGAACTAAGTTCGGCCATTTCGGTTTTATACCGTTCACCGAATAAACAAATCGAAGTAAGCTGGTCGAACACACAAAATCCTAGCGCCCATGTTACCACGTACATACAACTACTTGGGCCTAGCAACTACGTGCATGCGAGTCAGGGGTGGCCTTGCTCCTCTCCTAGGCCTGCCACACGTTACATGCAACTCTCCAAGGCCCACACTTTGTATAATATAGTTTCTCCCAGCCAGCGCCAGTAGCCGCACATCACTTCACTTGGTTTTATCCCACCTCACCTAGCTACAGGGGATGAGACAGTGAGCTTGGTTACTTAAGAAGGCGGGCTCTAATAGGAATAAGAATAAGGAGTACAACAGTTAGCTCACGCCTAGAAAATGCATGCTGTAAAAAATATTTCCTGTATATGGTCCCTAATTCGGTTAAAACCGAAAACCAAACCGAAAAATTGGTTAATCGAATTTTTGGTTAGTTGATTTTTGCTGTCTATTTCGGTTTTCACCCTTGCTAACCGAATTCATAAAATAACCGAACAGTAGAAAGCGAATTTTCGGTTTCTACCGAATGCCTAGGCCTAGGGTGGATGAACAGGACCCCGTGGTGTTGCCTCTGGATGAACAGGACCCCGATCGATCGAGCCGGTTGGGGCTGGATGAATAGGACCCCGTGGTGGGCAGGATGAACAGGACCACCCCGTGGAGGGCTGGATGAGCATTAGACGGTGGAGGGCTGGATGAACAGTAGCCCGTGGAGGGGTGGTTGAATAGGAGCCAGTGGAGAGGGCTGGTTGACTAGTAGCCGGTGGAGTAGCGGGCGGTGGAGGCTGGATGAACAGGAGCCCGTGGATGAACAGTCGCAGGTGGAGGCTGGAGGAGGTCGACGGTGGATGAACAGTAGCCCGTGGAGGCTGGAGGGGGTCTACGGTGGAGGTGAACAGTGTCCTGTGGAGTCCCGTTTTGCGGTACGCCACACCCCTCCCGATGAATAGGACCCCCGTTTTGACCGTAGCGCTCCAACACAAGTCCGTTTCCTCCATTTTGCGGTACGCCACACCCCTCCCGATCAATAGGACCCCCATTTCGACTGTAGGAGGTCCGTTTCCTCCGTTTTGCGGTACGCCAGACCCTTCCCGATGAACAGGATCCCGTTTCGACCATGTCCGGTCGAACACAAGGCCATTTCCTCCGTTCTGCGGTATGCCAGGCCTCGTTTCCATCGGCTGTTCCATCCAAGCCCTCCCGATGAACACGACGACGCATTCCATTCCGACCCAGCCGGTTGGCTCCCCATGAACACGACGACGACCCTGTTTCTCCATTCCGACCCAGCCATGTACACGAGCCCTGGCCATACGTATGCGCGAGTAGGCGTTCCAGACCCTGCCCGTATGTACCTACGTGGCTATATTTTCTTTCTTGCACACTGGCCGTTGTACGTACGTGTACATGCTACGTGCGCGCCTCTACTATGACACGTGCACGCCTCTACATCGACCAGTATGTACGTACACGCTCGTGACCAGAATGACAACGCTACGTACGCTTCGATCAGGTGGGTCCCGATTGTCAGGCACTTCCTTATGTGCGAAGATGTAGCTGGTGGGTCCCAGCAGTCAAGGGGGCGAATCGTTTTTTGCCTGGACACACTTCCTTGCGTGCGAAGATGTAGCTGGTGGGTCCCAGCAGTCAGAGGGAAACGTTTTTTTCCGCAAAATATGATGTCCCGTCCGGTGGGTCCCCGCTGTCAGGTGGAGGAATAATTATTTTGCACGTAATAAGGAGGTACTTCCTTGCTGCGGTCTTGGACCCAGCTGTCAGCCTCTCCACGTACAATCCACGTCCGATGGAAGCCGTTCCTTGACCACGTTGACCACGCCGCGCCGAGAGCACCAGGGCGGTGGACGACGGCCAGGCCTAGGAAGGGGACGATGCGGAGCCGGGGAAGACGCGACAGTGGAAGCCCGCGCGAAGAGGAGTACGAGGGTTCACTTGTTCGACTGCGGTGTGAGGCTGCCGTTGCCGCAGGGCTTGGCCAGCGGTGGGAGTAGTAGGGGGCGGTGAGGCCTCCGCGGCAGCACAGCCGACCACGGGAGGCAGGAGCATACGGCATGACCGGCGCTGCGTTGGGCGGCTGGAGCAAGAAGACCAGAGGTTGAAGAAGCACTACGGCCGTTGGATGGACATCGTACGGTCACTTGAGCTAGAATCGTTCATATTGACTAAGTTGACAAAGCACTCCGTCCCAGTCAACTTAGTAGGCCCACAAGTCAGCCACCCACCAAGGTGGGTCCCAACTAGCAGGGGGAGTATTCATTTTTTTGTGCATAATAAGGAGGCACTTCTGATGGGTCCAAGCTGACAGTGGGGGGACGTTTTTTTTCATGAAATACGATGGCCCGTCCGGTGGGTCCCAACAGTCAGGGGGGAAACATTTTTTTGCCAAATACGGTGGCCCGTCCGGTGGGTCCCTGCTGTCAGGTGAAGGAATAATTATTTTCCGCATAATAAGGAGGCACTTCCTTGCGGCTGCCGTGGACCCAGCTGTCAGCCTCTCCACGTACAATACTCTTTCGATGGAAGTCGTTCCTTGACCATGTTGACCACGCTGCGCCGAGAGCACCAGGGCGGCGGACGACGGCGAGGCCTAGGAAGGGGACGACGTGGAGCCGGGGAAGACGCGGCAGTGGATGCCCACGCGTAGAGGAGTATGAGGGTTCACTGGTTCGCTGCGGTGTGAGGCTGCCATCGCCGCAGAATAACAGGGGGTGTGGGTGAGTAGAGGGATGGCCTGGGTAGCGGTGGGAGTAGTAGGGGGCGGTGGGGCCTCCGCCGGATCGTGGCCGGCCACGGGAGGCAGGAGCACTAGGCACGACCGGCGCTGGTTTGGGTGGCTGGAGCAAGAAGACCAGAGGTTGAAGAAGCACTATGGCTATTGGATGGACATCGTACGGTCACTGGATCTAGAATCATGCATATTGACTAAGTTGACAAAGCCCTCCGTCCCCGTCAACTTAGTAGGCCCACAAGTCAGCCTGCCACTATACTGGGTCCCAGCTAGCAGGGGGAGTATTCATTTTTTGTGCGTAATAAGGAGGCACTTCCTTGCGTGCAAAGATATAACTAGTGGGTCCAAGCTGTCAGCGGTGGTAACTTTTTTTCACGAAATACAGAGGCCCTTTCGGTGGGTCCGAGATGTCAGGTGGAGGAATCATTATTTTGCGCGTAATAAAGAGGCATTTCCTTGCGTGCGGCCGTGGACCCAGCTGTCAGCCTCTCCACATACAATCCACTTCAGATGCATGTCGGTCGTTGACCAGGCCGCGCGGAGAGCACTAGGGCGGTGGACGGCGGCGAGGCCTAGGAAGGGAACGACACGGAGGCAGGGAAGACTCGGCAGTTGTTTCTCACGCGGAGGGGAGTACGACTGTACGAGGGCTTACTGGTTCGTCTACCGTCGCCGGAGAATAACAGCAGGTGTGGGTGAGTACAGGGATGGCTAGGCCAGTGATGGGAGTACGGTAGGGCGGTGAGGCCTGCGCGGCAGCACAGCCGGCCGCAGGGAGGAGAGAGCAGGCAGTTCCGCCGGTGCTTGTTTGAGCGGCTGGAGCAGGAAGAGCAGAGATTGAAGAAGTACGATGTCCGTTGGATGCACATCTGATACGTCCATTTTGCATCATGCTTTTACATCGATATTTATTGCATTATGGGCTGTTATTTCACATTATGTCACAATACTTATGGCTATTCTCTCTTATTTTACAAGGTTTACATAAGGAGGGAGAATGCCGGCTGCTGGAATTCTGGGCTGGAAAAGGAGCAAATATTAGAGACCTATTCTGCACAACTCCAAAAGTCCTGAAACTCCACGGAATACCTTATAATAAATAATGGAAAATCCTCGCCAAAGATGAAGACCATGGGCCCACACCCTTTCCATGAGGGTGGGGGGCGCCCCCCTAGGGCACGCCCCCTACCTCGTGGGCCCCCTGGTGGCTCTCCGATGACCATCTTCTCCCATATGAAGTCTTTTGTCGAGAAAAAAGGATAAGAAACCTTTTGGGACGAAACTCCGCCGCTATGAGGCGGAACCTTGGCGGATCCAATCTAAGGCTCCGGCAGAGTTGTTCTGCCGGGGAAACTTCCCTCCCGGAGGGGGAAATCATCGCCATCGTCATCACCAACGCTCCTCTCATCGGGAGAGGGCAATCTCCATCAACATCTTCATCAACACCATCTCATCTCAAAACCCTAGTTCATCTCTTGTATCCAATTCTTGTCTCCAAGTCCGGGATTGGTGCTAGTAGGTTGCTAGTAGTGTTAATTACTCCTTGTAGTTGATGCTAGTTGGTTTAATTGGTGGAAGATAATATGTTCAGATCCTTTATGCATATTATTACCCCTCTAATTATGAACATGAATATACTTTGTGAGTAGTTACGTTTGTTCCTGAGGACAAGGGAGAAGTCTTGCTATTAGTAGTCATGTGAATTTGGTATTCATTCGATATTTTAATGAGATGTATGTTGTCTACCCTCTAGTGGTGTTATGTGAACATCGACTACATAACACTTCACCATTATTTGGACCTAGAGGAAGGCATTGGGAAGTAATAAGTAGATGATGGGTTGCTAGAGTGACAGAAGCTTAAACCCTAGTTTATGCGTTGCTTCGTAAGGGGCTGATTTGGATCCATATGTTTCATGCTATGGTTAGGTTTACCTTAATACTTTTGTTGTAGTTGCGGATGCTTGCAATAGAGGTTAATCATAAGTGGGATGCTTGTTCAAGTAAGAACAGCACCCAAGCACCGTTCCACCCACATGTCAAATTATCAAAGTACCGAACGCGAATCATATGAACGTGATGAAAACTAGCTTGACGATATTCCCATGTGTCCTCGGGAGCGCTTTTCCTTATATAAGAGTTTGTCCAGGCTTGTCCTTTGCTACAAAAAGGATTGGGCCACCTTGCTGCACTTTATTTACTTTTTTACTTGTTGCTCGTTACAAATTATCTCATCACAAAACTATCTGTTACCACTTATTTCAGTACTTGCAGAGAATACCTTGCTGAAAACCGCTTATCATTTCCTTCTGCTCCTCGTTGGGTTCGACACTCTTACTTATCGAAAGGACTACGACAGATCCCCTATACGTGTGGGTCATCAAGACTCTTTTCTGGCACCGTTGCCGGGGAATGAAGCGCCTTTGGTAGGTGGAATTTGGTAATGAAAAATTTATATAGTGTGCTGACATTTACTGTCACTTGTTACTATGGAAAGTAATCCTCTGAGGGGCTTGTTCGTGGTATCTTCACCCCGACTAGTAGAGCAAATAGTTGCTCCTCAACGTACTGAACCTATTGAAAATGAAATTCCTTATGAGTATCCTTCGGGTATGATAGAAAAACTGCTAGCTAATCCTTTTACCGGAGATGGAACAAAGCATCCTGATGAACACCTAATATATGTGGATGAAGTTTGTGGATTATTTAAGCTTGCAGGTATACCCGATGATGTTGCTAAGAAGAAGGTCTTCCCTTTATCTTTGAAGGGAGACGCATTGGTATGGTATAGGCTATGTGATGATACGAGATCATGGAATTATATAAGATTGAAATTGGAATTTCATCAAAAGTATTACCCTATGCATCTTGTTCATCGTGATCGCAATTATATATATAATTTTTGGCCTCGCGAAGGAGAAAGCATCACTCAAGCTTGGGGGAGGCTTAAATCAATGTTATATTCATGCCCCAATCATGAGCTTCCAAGAGAAACAATTCTTCAAAAAATTTATGCTCAGCTTTCTGAAAATAATCGCACCATGCTCGATACTTCTTGTGCTGGCTCTTTTATGATGAAGACTATTGGATTTAGATGGGATTTATTGGATAGAATTAAATGCAACTCTAAATATTGGGACCTCGATAATGGTAAGGAGTCAGGTATGACACCTAAGTTTGATTGTGTTAAATCTTTTATGGATACCAATATTTTCCGTAAGTTTAGCACTAAATATGGACTTGATTCTGAGATAGTAGCTTCTTTCTATGAATCTTTTGCTACTTATGTTGATCTCCCTAAGGAAAAGTGGTTTAAATATCATCCTCCCATAGAAGTAAAAGTAGCTGCACCTATTAAAGTTGAAGAACAGACCGTCACTTATAATGATCCTATTGTTCCTACTTGTTATGTTGAGAAACCACCTTTCCCTGTTAGGATAAAGGATCATGCTAAAGCTTCAACTGTGGTTCGTAAAAGCAATATTAAAACATATACACCTCCTGAGCAAGTTAAAGTAGAACCTAATATTGCTATTGTTAAAGAGCTCTTGCCTGATAATATTGATGGGCATGTTATTCAGTTCTGCGGTGAAACTGCTAGAATTGCTAAACCTTGTGCTAAAGATAAACATATACCTGTGGTAGGCGTGCCTGTTATTTTTGTTAAAATAGGAGAACATTGTTATCATGGCTATTGTGATATGGGTGCTAGTGCTAGTGTTATACCTTATGACTTGTATAAAGAAATCAAGCATGAAATTGCACCTGCTGAGTTAGAAGATATTGATGTCACAATTAAACTTTCTAATAGAGATACTATTTCAGCAGTGGGAATTGTTAGAGATGTTGAAGTCTTGTGCGGGAAAACTAAATATCCTGCTAATTTTCTTGTTCTTAGTTCCCCACAAGATAGCTTTTGTCCCATTATATTTGGTAGACCCTTCTTGAACACTGTTAATGCTAAGATAGATTGCGAAAAGAATGTTGTTACTAATGGCTTGGATGATATGACTCATGAATTTAATTTCTCTAAATTTAGTAAACAACACCACGAGGAAGAATTGCCTAGTAAGGATGAAATTATTGGTCTTGCTTCTATTGCCGTACCTCCTAGTGATCCTTTAGAACAATATTTGCTAGACCATGAGAATGATATGTTTATGAATGAAAGAAGGGAAATAGATGAAGTATTCTTTAAACAGGAACCTATTCTGAAACACAATTTTCCTGTTGAAATCCTAGGGGATCCCCCTCCACCTAAGGGTGATCCTGTGTTTGAGCTTAATCCGTTGCCTGATAATCTTAAATATGCTTATCTTGATGAAAAGAAGATATATCCTGTTATTATTAGTGCTAACCTTTCAGAGCATGAAGAAGAAAGATTATTGAAAACTCTGAAGAAGCACCGTGCTGCTATTGGATATACTCTTGATGATCTTAAGGGCATTAGTCCCACTCTATGTCAACATAAAATAAATTTGGAAGCAGATGCCAAACCAGTTCGTGATCCTCAACGACGTCTGAATCCTAAAATGAAAGAAGTGGTAAGAAAAGAAATACTAAAGCTTCTAAAGTCCTGTTCATTGTGTCCCTAAGAAGGGAGGTATTACTGTTGTTCCTAATGATAAAGATGAATTGATTCCACAAAGAATTATTACAGGTTATAGGATGGTAATTGATTTCCGCAAATTAAATAAGGCTACTAAGAAAGATCATTACCCCTTACCTTTTATCGATCAAATGCTAGAAAGATTATGCAAACATACACATTACTACTTTTTAGATGGTTATTCTGGGTTCTCTCAAATACCTGTGTCGGCTAAAGATCAATCAAAGACTACTTTTACATGCCCTTTTGGTACTTTTGCTTATAGACGTATTCCTTTTGGTTTATGTAATGCACCTGCTACCTTTCAAAGATGCATGATGGCTATATTCTCTGACTTTTGTGAAAAGATTTGTGAGGTTTTCATGGACGACTTTTCCGTCTATAGATGTTCTTTTGATGATTGCTTGAGCAATCTTGATCGAGTTTTGCAGAGATGTGAAGAAACTTATCTTGTCTTGAATTGGGAAAAGTGCCACTTTATGGTTAATGAAGGTATTGTCTTGGGGCATAAAGTTTTTGAAAGAGGTATTGAAGTTGATAAAGCTAAGGCTGATGCTATTGAAAAGATGCCATGTCCCAAGGACATCAAAGGTATAAGAAGTTTCCTTGGTCACACCGGATTTTATAGGAGGTTCATTAAGGACTTCTCAAAAATTTCTCGGCCTCTGACTAATTTATTACAAAAATATATACCATTTGTCTTTGATGATGATTGTGTAGAAGCATTTGAAATACTTAAGAAAGCATTAGTCTCTGCACCTATTGTTCAGCCACCTGATTGGAATTTACCCTTTGAAATTATGTGTGATGCTAGCGATTATGCTGTAGGTGCTGTTCTAGGGCAAAGAGTTGATAAGAAATTAAATTTATCCATTATGCTAGTAAGACTCTAGACAATGCTCAAAGAAATTATGCTACTACTGAAAAAGAACTTTAGTCGTTGTATTTGCTTGTGATAAGTTCAGACCTTATATTGTTGATTCTAAAGTAACTATCCACATTGATCATGCTGCTATTAAATATCTTATGGAGAAGAAAGATGCTAAACCTAGACTTATTAGATGGGTTCTCTTGCTACAAGAATTTGATTTGCATATTGTTGATAGAAAAGGAGCTGAGAACCCCGTTGCAGACAACTTATCTAGGTTAGAGAATGTTCTTGATGACCCACTACCTATTGATGATAGCTTTCCCGATGAACAATTAAATGTCATAAGTACTTCTCGTAGTACCCCTTGGTATGCTGATTATGCTAATTACATAGTTGCTAAATTTATACCACCTAGCTTCACATACCAACAAAAGAAAAAGTTCTTCTATGATTTGAGACATTACTTTTGGGATGACCCACATATTTATAAAGAAGGAGTAGATGGTGTTATTAGACGTTGTGTACCTGAGCATGAACAAGAACAGATCCTATGCAAGTGCCACTCCGAAACTTATGGAGGACACCACGCGGGAGATAGAACTGCACATAAGGTATTGCAATCAGGTTTTTATTGGCCTACTCTCTTCAAGGATGCCCGTAAGTTTGTCCTATCTTGTGATGAATGTCAAAGAATTGGTAATATTAGTAGACGTCAAGAAATGCCTATGAATTATTCACTTGTTATTGAACCATTTGATGTTTGGGGTTTGATTATATGGGACCTTTTCCTGCCTCTAATGGATGTACACATATTTTAGTTGCTATCGATTACGTTACTAAGTGGGTAGAAGCTATTCCAACTAGTAGTGCTGATCATAACACTTCTATTAAAATGCTTAAAGAAGTTATTTTTCCGAGGTTTGGAGTCCCTAGATATTTAATGACCGATGGTGGTTCACATTTTGTTCATGGTGCTTTCCGTAAAATGCTTTCTAAATATGACGTCAATCATAGAATTGCATCTCCGTATCACCCGCAGTCTAGTGGTCAAGTAGAATTGAGTAATAGAGAACTCAAATTAATTTTGCAAAAGACTGTCAATAGGTCTAGAATGAATTGGTCCAAGAAACTTGATGATGCATTATGGGCCTATAGAACCGCATATAAAAATCCTATGGGTATGTCTCCGTATAAAATGGTGTATGGAAAAGCATGTCACTTACCTCTCGAACTAGAACATAAGGCATATTGGGCTATTAAAGAGCTCAACTATGATTTCAAACTTGCCAGTGAAAAGAGGTTATTTGATATTAGCTCACTTGATGAATGGAGAACCCAAGCTTATGAAAATGCCAAGTTGTTTAAAGAAAAGGTTAAAAGATGGCATGACAAAAGGATACAAAAGCGTGAGTTTAATGTAGGTGATTATGTATTGCTATACAACTCTTGTTTAAGATTTTTTGCAGGAAAACTTCTCTCTAAATGGGAAGGCCCCTATGTTATCGAGGAGGTCTATCGTTCCGGTGCCATAAAAATCAACAACTTCGAAGGCACAAATCCGAAGGTGGTAAACGGTCAAAGAATTAAACATTATATCTTAGCTAATCCCATAAATATTGAAACCAATATTATTGAAACCGTAACACCGGAGGAATACATAAGGGACACTTTCCAGAACATTTCAGACTCCGAAAAGGAATAGGTATGTGGTACGGTAAGTAAACCGACTCCAAAACAATTTTAAGGCAATATTTCTCCATTTTGGAATATTTAGAAAAATAGAAAATTAAGTAGCAGTTCGGGAAGGACACGAGGGCCCCACGAGGGTGGAGGGCGCGCCCTACCCCCCTGGGCGCCCCCCTACCTCATGAGCACCTCGTGTGCCTTCCGGACTCTGTTTTCTTGCACGATACGTATTTTGGTCGGTAAAAATTCACTATATATTCTCCCAAAGATTTTGACTCCCGTATCACGCAAATATCCTCTGTTCTTGTTTTGGGCTGTTCTCTGTCAGGGTTGTCAAGGCTAGGCATCATGTCACCCCCCTCCTCCAACAACGGTGACAAAGATGCCTGGCTAATGAAGATAGAGCTGAAGAGGGAAGAACCCATGGAGATCAACAAGGATGAAGGGATCAAGAAGGCCACAGCGAACCAAGCTCTGACAACAGAAGACATCTTTCAACTTGATCACAACCTTCTTACCCCAACTGAGATCGAAGCTTTCTAGATGATTGAGTTAACTCGTATTCAAAACAAGTATCTCACAAGTGAAAATATTTTGTTGAAGGAGCATATCTTTGCACCCAAGGGCATTATTCGCAAGCTAGAGGACCTCTTACGCTCGATGTGCGACTATCCATCACCTCCATCTTCATCAACCAAGGAGATATAATAACATGGGTATGGGCACACCCCTTGGCAACCGCCAAGCTTGGGGGAGGTGCCCCGGTATCGTATCACAATCACAACTCCTATCTTTACCGTTTTTCTTAGTTCGATCCTTTTGGTAATATTTTGATCTAGTAGAATAAAAGTTCTTAGTACGATCTAGTCATGAGTTTGGCTTTATTATCCTTCTATGTAATCCAGTCCTTGAGCTATATAATAAAGATTAGTGATTGAGTCAAGGGCTTGATTTTCTTGCTATGATCTTGGGTGAATAAAACAAAAGAGAAAAAGAATAAGAAGAAATAAAAGTTCATATTGATCTTATTGATAGTAATGACTTCGCATAGAAAGAGTGTGATGATTAAAAGTTGTTGGGAGTTGGCAGACATAGCTTTGGTCATCGTTGCAATTAATAGGAAGTAATAAGGAAAGAGAGGTTTCACATATAAATATACTGTTATTGACATCTTTTATGATTGGGAGCACTCATCAAAATATGACATGCTAAAGAGTTGATGTTGGACAAGGAAGACAACGTAATGGGTTATGCTTTCTTATATCTGAGATAAAGTATGTTGTCATGGATCATCCAACATGTTGAGCTTGCCTTTCCCCCTCATGCTAGCCAAAT
Organism: Triticum urartu; assembly: GCF_056163025.1. Lineage (NCBI taxonomy): Eukaryota > Viridiplantae > Streptophyta > Magnoliopsida > Poales > Poaceae > Triticum > Triticum urartu. The sequence continues at coordinate 586,922,331 of NC_141875.1, read as the reverse complement.
TCTCAGCACCAAGTAGAGATACTACTTGTGCTTCCAAATACCCTTAAACCAGTTTTTCCATGAGAGTCCACCATATCTACCTATTGATTGAGTAAGATCCTTCAAGTAAGTTGTCATCGGTGCAAGCAATAAAAATTGCTCTAAATATGTATGATTAATGTGGGAGAAATAAGCTTTATATGATCTTGTGATGTGGAAGTAATAAAAGCAATGGTCTGCATAATAAAGGTTCATATCACAAGGGGCAATATAAAGTGACGTTCTTTCACATTAAGATTTTGTGCATCCAACCATAAAAGCGCATGGCAACCTCTGCTTCCCTCTGCGAAGGGCCTATCTTTTACCATTATCTTCTACCTTATGCAAGTGTCATGGTGATCTTCACCTCTCCCTTTTTCATTTTATCCTTTGGCAAGCCCAGCATGTTGGAAAGAACCTGATATATATATATATATATCTAATTGGATGTAGGGGGTCATGAGTTATTATTGTTGACATTACCCTTGAGGTAAACGGTTGTGGGGCGAAACTATAAGCCCCTATCTTTCTCTGTGTCCGATTAAAACTCCGTAACCACAAGTATTGCGCGAGTCTTAGCAATTATGAAGGACTAGATGATAGTTGAGTATGTGGACTTGCTTTTTAGCTCTGACATAGACTCTTTCTGATGTTATGATAAATTGCAATTGCTTCAATGACTGAGGTTATAGTTTGTTGGTTCTCAATAAGGTTTCTGATTCATACTTTTGCATTGTGAATAGATCATCACTTGAACATAAGTAATCATATGACAATATCTATGTATGTTGCTGTTATGAGAATAATCATGATGCCCTCATGTCCGTATTTTATTTTTATCGACGCCTCTACCTCTAAACATGGGGACATATTTATTGTTATCGGCTTTCGCTTGAGGACAAGCGAGGTCTAAGCTTAGGGGAGTTGATACGTCCATTTTGCATCATGCTTTTATATCATAATTTATTGCATTATGGCTGTTATTTCACATTATGTCACAATACTTATGGCTATTCTCTCTTATTTTACAAGGTTTACATAAGGAGGGAGAATGCCGGCAGCTGGAATTCTGGGCTGGAAAAGGAGCAAATATTAGAAACCTATTCTGCACAACTCCAAAAGTCCTGAAACTCCAGGGAATACCTTATAATAAATAATGAAAAATCCTCGCCAAAGATTAAGACCAGGGGCCCCACACCCTTTCCACGAGGGTGGGGGGCGCGCCCTACCCTAGGGCACGCCCCCTACCTCATGGGCCCCCTGGTGGCTCTCCGATTACCATCTTCTCCTATATGAAGTCTTTCGTCGAGAAAAAAGGATAAGCAACCTTTGGGGACGAAACTCCACCGCCACGAGGCGGAACCTTGGTGGATCCAATCTAAGGCTCCGGCAGAGCTGTTCTGCCAGGGAAACTTCCCTCTCGGAGGGGGAAATCATCGCCATCGTCATCACCAATGCTCCTCTCATCGGGAGAGGGCAATCTCCATCAACATCTTCATCAGCACCATCTCATCTCAAAACCCTAGTTAATCCCTTGTATCTAATTCTTGTCTCCAAGTACGGGATTGGTGCTAGTAGGTTGCTAGTAGTGTTAATTACTCCTTGTAGTTGATGCTAGTTGGTTTAATTGGTGGAAGATAATATGTTCAGATCCTTTATGCATATTATTACCCCTTTGATTATGAACATGAATATGCTTTGTGAGTAGTTACGTTTGTTCCTGAGGACAAGGGAGAAGTCTTGCTATTAGTAGTCATGTGAATTTGGTATTCGTTCGATATTTTGATGAGATGTATGTTGTCTAGCCTCTAGTGGTGTTATGTGAACATCGACTACATAACACTTCACCATTATTTGGACCTAGAGGAAGGCATTGGGAAGTAATAAGTAGATGATGGGTTGCTAGAGTGATAGAAGCTTAAACCCCAGTTTACGCGTTGCTTCGTAAGGGACTGATTTGGATCCATATGTTTCATGCTATGGTTAGGTTTACCTTAATACTTTTGTTGTAGTTGCGGATGCTTGCAATAGAGGTTAATCATAAGTGGGATGCTTGTTCAAGTAAGAAAAACACCCAAGCACCAGTCCACCCACATGTCAAATTATCAAAGTACCGAACGCGAATCATATGAACGTGATGAAAACTAGCTTGACGATATTCCCATGTGTCCTCGGGAGCGCTTTTCCTTATATAAGAGTTTGTGCAGGCTTGTCCTTTGCTACAAAAAGGATTGGGCCACCTTGCTGCACTTTATTTACTTTTGTTACTTGTTGCTCGTTACAAATTATCTCATCACAAAACTATTTGTTACCACTTATTTCAGTACTTGCAGAGAATACCTTGCTGAAAACCGCTTATCATTTCCTTCCACTCCTCGCTGGGTTCAACACTCTTACTTATCGAAAGGACTACAATAGATCCCCTATACTTGTCGGTCATCAACATCCAACAGTCACTGCTTGTGCGTCAACCTTTTTTTAGGAAAGCCTCAAATCCGTGGAAAACATCATACATCCCATCTGCCATTATTTCTAATAATTTATAGCCCATTTGCTAATTTTAAGGGTTTTTTGGAGTCCATATTCTTTTTGTTAGCATTACAGCCCATATTGTGGCCACGGTTAAAAAATATACAATTTTTTTTCATATTTCAGTGCGGTCCGAACTGTTTTTAATCCCGAAATTTCGAGTCACATTCAAGCTGATTTTAAAAATAAATATATATCAATATAAAATCCAACAAATTGTCCACGCATAAAAAATCAATGCAATTTAAAATCTCGAAATGAAAAAAAGAAATTTGAAACTAATTGCCGGTTTGATGTGTTTTAAAAATGTATAACCCATTTCTCATTACTGATATGCCATTTTCTCGGCTAGCCGAATGAAGCTCTCCTCGTCTTGAAAGATTTGCAGTCCAACAAGCCTGACAAAGCGACTTACTTGGCAAATCACAAAAAAACTGGGATGTGGCCGTGGACCCAGCTGTCAGCCTCTCCACATACAGTACTCCTTCCGATGGAAGTCGGTCGTTGACCACATTGACCGCGCCGCGCCGAGAGCACCAAGGCGGTGGACGACGGCGAGGCCTAGGAAGGGGACAACACGGAGCTGGGGAAGACGGGGCAGTGGATGCCCACGCGGAGAGGAGTACGAGGGTTCACTGGTTCGGCCGCGGTGTGAGTCTGCCGTCGCCGTAGAATAACAGGGGGTGTGGGTGAGTAGAGGGATACCCTGGCTAGCGGTGGGAGTAGTAGGGGCGATGAGGCCTCCACGGCATCACAGCCGGCCACGGGAGGCAGGAGCACGCGGCACGACCGGCGCTGGTTTGGGTGGCTGGAGCAAGAAGACCAGAGGTTGAAGAAGCACTATTGCCGTTGGATGAACATCGTACGGTAACTAGAGCTAGAATCGTTCATATTGACTAAGTTGACAAAGCCCCCCGTCCCCATCAACTTAGTAGGCCCACAAGTCAGCCTGCCACTATACTGGGTCCCAGCTAGCAGGGGGAGTATTCATTTTTTTGTGCGTAATAAGGAGGCACTTCCTTGCGTGCAAAGATATAGCTGGTGGGTCCAAGCTGTCAGCGGTGGTAACTTTTTTTCGCGAAATACAGAGGCCCTTCTGGTGTGTCCCAGATGTCAGGTGGAGGAATCAAAGACTTGAGAAGGCGTACAAAACAAGCTAGTGTACCAGTAAAGAGATGTTGCTGAGTTTTAGAAACAAGAGAGACATGCTCTTGTAGCTGGTTCGAATCCAAACCTAGACTATGACTATATATGGTGCTATGCTACTCTGCAAGTAATGAAACTGACATATCCAACATTTGCTTCTCCTCTTCTCTACTTACTGTGCCTAGCACCAGAAGCTCTGGCCGCAACAACCATGTCCGCTAGCTGCTCGTCCACCTGCTCTTCAGCAGGCAACAACCAAATATGCACCAAGTCACCACCCGTACCATCGCCTGCGGGTCTCATCACACCACGCCGGCACGCGCACCGCAGCCAGTTGCTCATCGCAACCCGCTGCCGTTGGTGTGGTGCCACTGCTACAAATCACGCAGTCATCCGTTGCGTCTCAACCACAATCTTCAACGCTGGCCGAGTCTTCTACAAATGCCCGAATTATGGGGTAATAATATGTTAAGTGTTGTTCTGCTGCTTTCAGTTGCTGATTTTTTTAATAGTTTGGTTGATGATCTTCCAATTTGATTCGTGCAAAAAAGGGAAGATTCGTGTGATTTGTATTTCTGGGAAGTTGCTGATGTGGGGGAGTGCAACTACGCTGATTATTTGGTTAGCCGAGGAATCCCAATACCAGCAGGTTGGGGTGTTGGACAAGTAACTGAAGGAACGACAGAAGAGGAAGATGCAGAGCAGAAGGTTAAAGATGTAGTTCCTCTAATCATGGCCAAGAAACAGCTGCTGGACGGCCTTGATAGCAATGAGGAGATGAAAGAGCTTGTGAACATAATGGGCAAAATCGATGTGCTCTATAGGATGATTGTCTCTTTATTTACAGTGTATGTAGCACTCGTGATGTATTCAGTGGCTATGACATGAGCACTTCGCTGAAACTAGTAATGAATGAAACCTGTGTAGCAGGCTGGGCATAGTATTGTGAACATCTAATGATTTCCACTAAAGGAAATCAGGGGTATCCCCTTTTTCTCATAAATAAATAGCAGAGGACCTTTTGATAATAAATAAATAAATTAGTAGAGGCCCTGTCGGTTCAGCTTTGTTCTCATTCGAAGACGTCGAGCAAATTGCAGTCCAATAGCAAACTATGTCATCAAATTCAAGTTTCACAGCCAAGTATGAGTACAACTAAACAACAATGTCATCATGTTTTAGTCATCATACAATCACCAAACACAAATCAGCATACATAACAAGTGATGTTCTCACAGGAAAATACTAAACAACATGTTCATCAGGTTTCAGTTGTCATAGCAAACACAATTTCACATAGTAGATAAAAAATGTCTTCTGACAGGAAAATACGACAAAAGCAATGTAATCATCATCCCTAGCAGCAGCTTCAACATCTTCGTCATGTGTATCAGTCTGAATCGTAATTCCTCATGGTGTCATCTTCTTCTTTGTCCTCAACGTCCTCGAACGTTGGCTTCTTCTTGATCAACTCTTGTATGTCCACAGCACGACATGCAATCTTTTCGCCGGCGTCATTGACGTGATGGTTCTCAAAGATATTAGGAACATCTGTGTTATCTTGTACATCAGGAGCAGTGTAAGCATCATCTTGTTATGCAACTTCATTAAACGAATTCCTCTGCTCAAACCTTTGCAATACTCTCTAGTCATCGCTACATGCAAATGTGTCTTCCAAGAAAAATATCTGTGTTGCTTGATATGCCAAAATAAAAGGCTCGTTGGTCTGGTACGCCGCCTTGACATTGATGGATTTGAAATAATCATCAGCTCTGGGTTTTTCGATCCTGGAAAACAGGTTATACCAACGACAACACAACAGAACCACACACCAATGATCCTCGAAACTAGAGATACACTGCAACTAAACAATGTCTGTTATGTTAGCATACATTTCAGTTGTCTCTTTGTCATACGTATTCGTGCTCATGATGGCATTGTTTTGTGTCTTACTGCCTTCGTCTCGTGCAAGGGTGTTGTAGCGCACAGCTCCAACAACGCAAGATTCATAATGTCTTACCCAAGTATCAGGACCCATTGCTAGTGAGTAAAGGGCATCATCAACTGCCTGCCCATCCTCCCGCATCTTCTTAACCTATGGTTAGAAAATAGACAAGCTGATCATCTTATGTACTCAATATATTAAAAAAAACTGATAGGGCAATTTAGAAGCTTACATGGCTCTTGAACCATTTCGCAAATCCTGCCATAACCAGTTTGTCAATGTTTCTTGGAATTCACGGCAGTAACTCCTTTTTGTAGATGTTGCACAACATAGTGATTGCATCAAACATCTAAATATATAAGAATGTGCTGCAAGTTTAGTAGATTACGATTATAAGCTTCAGTACTTAGCACTTACTTGATATAAGGTAGTATCTCATGACAGTTATTCAACACATACCAAACCATTTTGTCCAAATCTTTAGGTTTGTCCTCTTGTCGACTCTTCCCTGTAACTCGAACAGAATAATCGAAAACATTGAGCCCGGGATTGTCTTCATCCACCTCTTTGCTAAGCTGATCAGCTGTTTCACTGTATTTTGAGCAGAATGTCAATGCTTTTGTAGCAATGTAGGCCTCTGCAATGAAACCCTCGGGTCTAGCTCTGTTCCTAACATAGCCCTTGAAAGTGCCTAGCCACCTTTCAATAAGGTACATCCAGCCATACTGTACTAGACCTCTAAGTAGTGCCTCATCAGGTAGATGAACAGCCAAATGCACCATCACATCAAAGAAGGCTGGATGATATATCTTCTCAAGGTCGCATATGATAGTTGGTATCTTGTCTCTAAGATGCTCCAAAGCATCTATCCTGATATTTCTACTGCAGAGTTCCCTGAAGAATTGTCCCAACTCTGCAACTGCTCTATATAAGTCAGGGTAGCCCAATCCTCTAAGGATAACAAGTAAAACCCTTTGAAGTAGGACGTGGCAGTCATGCGTTTTCAACCCTTGTACCTTGTTTCCATCTGCACTGACCCTCCTTTCAGGGTTGGAAGCAAATCCATGTGGGAATCGCACACGTGACAGGACCTCGCAGAATTCTTTTCTTTTTACCTTGTCCAAGACGTACACAACTGGTGCCATATCCCGTGGTTTACCTTCATCTTGCACCTGCAAATCCTGTCTGATACCCAGGTGTGTCAAATCAATCCTAGATTTTTAAGATATCTTTCGTCTTGCCTTCAATATTAAGAAGTGTGCTGATAATGTTGTCACATATATTTTTCTCGATGTGCATCACATCAAGATTATGCAACAAATCCAAATCTTTCCAATACTCCAAGTCCCACAAAGTGGACCTGTGGGTAAACAATAATCTCTCTTCTGCCCTGCCACGCTTCCTTTTCCCGCTACCATTATCAGGATGGTTTCCTGGTGTAATATGCCTGACCTTCTCTAATTCCACTTGCAACTCATCAGCGATGAGCCTCTTTGGCGCATCACGGTTTTCATGTTTTGCATTGAACACATGTCTTAGGTATTTTGTAGGATGTGGCTTGTCCTTGGCAAGGAAACGGCGGTGTCCAATGTAACAGATCTTGCTAAGTATTGCGTATGACAGCGGATTCCTATCACAGCGAACACATGCATTGTAACCATGTGTCGTTCGCCCTGACATAGTGCCCAAAGCCGTATAATCATGGATGCACCAAATTATAACAGCACACAGAAAGAAATCAGCTGGTGGGCTGCTATATAGGTCTCGAGTGAGAACACCCCTCCATAGCTGCTGAAGTTTCTCCACAAGAGGCTCCATGAACAAATCAAAATCCTTTCCAGGACTTTTTGGACCTGGGATGAGCAAGGCCATCATGTAGTTTGATTCTTTGGTGCAGACATTTGGAGGCATATTGTAAGGGATAATAAGCACTAACCACATGCTATATGTGGCGCTCTGGTGGCCAAATGGGTTAAATCCATCTGAAGCTAAGCCAAGTCTAATGTTTCTCAAGTCAGCAGCAAACTTTTCATGCTTCTGATTGAAGCTTTTCCACTCACTATGTGATGGATGGCTCATTACATTCTGATCTCTATACTCCTGGTTCCTAGAATGCCACAGTACATCCTCTCTTGTTTCAGCATCATGAAACAACCTCTGCAATCTTGGTGTAATTGGAAAATGTCTTAGAACATTATGAGGAATCCTCTTCACAGCATCGCCATCTTTCCATCTTGATGATTTGCATTTCGGGCATTCACTTAAGTTGGCATAATCCTTCCGGAACAGAACACAATTATTCTTACAAACATGGATCATATCATATCCAATTCCAACTGCACGAAGGAAATTCTTCATTTTACTGTAGGTGTGTGGCAGCTCAGACGCATCTGGGAAAGCTTTGCGGAAAGCAGCCAACATCGCATCGAATGATTTGTTGGTCATCCACTCAGATGTCTTCACCTGAAGAAATGTGACCATAGCTGAGAATACTGACAACTTATTTCCTGGGGTGACAGCCACGTTGCATTGTTCCAACATGCGGGCCCACCATTTTTCTTCTGCAGGTGAAAGTTCACGGAATGCACGAGCATTTCATAGAATTGTTTCAATGTTGGTCAAACTCACTGGCTCCGCCACCACCACCTCCTCCTCCTCCTCTTCCACCTGAGCATCAGGCAGATCAAGATGGTGATCTGCTGCTTCTACGTAGTCAATAACATTGACGTTCACAACTTCACCATGATGAACCCACCTAGTATATGTGACCGACATCCATACAAGTGTAGATGATTTTGCATAGTTGACTGGGGTCTTGTAACTGAATTCATACAACTGCTACACGGGCAGAGCACATCTGATTTCGGACCACCGTACTCAGCTCTGATAAAGTTCGTGAAGTTTTCAACCCCCTCGATATATGCAGTGGAGAATCTTCGAGCAGAAGTTATCCAAGTCCTGTCCATTTGTTAGACATACAAATTAGTTCTTATACTAGATATTACAGGAAAAACATATATGCTTTTGTATGAAGTCCAGAAGAAAATACCTAGGTCAATGTCTAAAGCTATGGCTAGATATTTGGACGAGCAGATCTAAGTAACGAAATATATGTAAAGCTAATTCAGCAAAAAAATTTGAGTCCTAAATTATGGCAGGCTGTTTCAGCAGTCAATGAGGCTAAGCACACAGCCATCGAACTATCGAAGGCCATCACATCAACAAAGATCGAGTATAAAACGTGTAGAGCTATTTCACCTAACAGATTGGCTACTAGACCATGGCAATCTACGTCACAATAAATATATGGCAGGATATTTTAGCAACTAATTGGCCTTGGCATGCCATCTCAGCTAAGAAGATTGAGTGCAGAACAGGGCAAAGAAGCTTCTTAAGCAAAGCATATTGACTGTAAACTACTTCGGCAAACAGCGAGATTAACAGTGTCTATCAGCTAACATTCAGTGCTACACCGACATGCACAGGGCCTCAGTCTAGAATGTGTGTACCGTGGGAGAAGCTGACTGCCATGCGTCTCCACACGAACGTCGCTAGCGGTGGCGGCGCTGACCGCCGTGCGCCTTCACAAGAACGTCGCCAGCGGTGGCGGCGCGACTAGAGGATGGCAGTCTACGAGAGCGTACTATGGGAGCGAGAGGATCGCCGTGCGTCCCCTTGACGAACTGCGGCGCCGACGTATCGGCGTGGCGGGGAGGGGGCGGCGTTGGTAGAGCGAATGGAGTGGAGGGGGAGGGGGGTTTGGGGAATATTATTGGCTAGTTGACCGTAGGGCGGTTGAATCTAGGATTTGGGGGGGATTTTTGGGTGGGGGGAGGATTTTTTCGCGCTGTGGGCGGGGGTATTTTGGCGCATGGTCGGTTTCTCCAAGTGCAGTCCCACGTGTCAGTGAAGAGGCAAGCTGAAGCGCGTTCCATTTGCATGGGCCGTGTGCAGGACCGAACGTGTGTGGGGTGCAATGCGACCACGACAGGGGTGCTGTGAGTGTACTGCCTTTTTTCCTTTTAAACTAGGTGCTTCACCCCCTCAAAAAAAACTTGTTGCTTCGCGCGATCCATCGATACTACTACTAGTAATCCGGTAATCCCGACTGAAACAGCACGGCCGGGTCTATTCCCACGCGATATGCTGGGAGGTTGGCTTAGTTGGGTTTTTTTAGGATGAGTAATGCTACACCTACGTAGTCCCAGTTACGTAATTAACATAATGTGAAACGTGTGAGCTATTGATTGTAGATTGGGGGGAGGGAGGGGCCCACCACCATGAAAATCAGGGGAGGAGAGAGAGAGGCAATTTACGTTAACCCTTTCGTAGGTTACTGTAGATGTAGAAAGATGTGAAATGCGTGAATGTGCATTTGCAGATAAGGCCTTCCCTCGTTCATCCTTTTCTCCCACAAGATCTTGATCAGCCGTGCAACACACATGCATCTTGCTAGTACTCCTACAATATAATATATTATTGTGAAAGTTCATATACACCGGCTGAGATTAATGCAAACACGGCAGATTTTCATTACATTTCAAACTTTTATAGGACAGAAAAATAAAAGAAACCCGACCCTAAGCCTATTCTACGGCGGCGACCGACGTCCTCCATCTGCGATATCCATGTACGCGGGTGGGGTTCAAGACCCGTGAAGTGAAGGTGCGGTCTCCGGCGAGGAAAAGTAGAACACGGGGGATGGACCGGCCAGTTGGCACACCATGCCCTGTGGCCTCCCATGCCCTACTCATCCTCGGAGGAGTCCCCAACCTCGGCGGTGCTGGACGTTGGACGGCGGCAAGTAGGACGCGTGGCTGACGGTGCTCCCGTCGTCGGCCGCCAGCGTGGCCACCGCTTATGCAGCGACTTGAGCGAGGGCGGCGACCTCGAGTTCCATCCCCGAAGACAAGCTCTCCCGCAGAGTGTTCGCGCTTGCGGTCATGGCGGATGTGGTGCTGCTACCTCTTGAGCACTGCGTTGGATTTCCTTGAAGAGGAAAGGATGATGCAGCAAAGTAGCATAAGTATTTTCCTCAGTTTTTGAGAACCAAGGTATCAATCCAGTAGGAGGCTACGTGCGAGTCCCTCGTACCTGCACAAAACAAATAACTCCCTGCAACCAACGCGATAAGGGGTTGTCAATCCCTTTACGGTCACTTACGAGAGTGAGATCTGATAGATATGATAACATAATATTTTTGGTATTTTTGTGATAAACATGCAAAGTAAAATAAAAGCAAAGTAAAAAAAGCAAAGGAAATAACTAAGTATTGAAAGATTAATATGATGAAGATAGACCCAGGGGCCATAGGTTTCACTAGTGGCTTCTCTCAAGAGCATAAGTATTTTACGGTGGGTGAACAAATTATTGTTGAGCAATTGACAGAATTGAGCATAGTTATGAGAATATCTAGGTATGATCATGTATATAGGCATCACGTCTGAGACAAGTAGACCGACTCCTGCCCGCATCTACTACTATTACTCCACTCATCGACCGCTATCCAGCATGCATCTAGAGTATTTAGTTCATGAAAACAGAGTAACGTCTTAAGCAAGATGACATGATGTGGAGGGATAAATTCATGCAATATGATAAAAAACCCATCTTGTTATCCTCGATGGCAACAATACAATACGTGCCTTGCTGCCCCTACTGTCACTGGGAAAGGACACCACAAGATTGAACCCAAAGCTAAGCACTTCTCCCATTGCAAGAAAGATCAATCTAGTAGGCCAAACCAAACTGATAATTCGAAGAGACTTGCAAAGATAACCAATCATACATAAAAGAATCTAGAGAAGATTCAAATATTGTTCATAGATAATCTTGATAATAAACCCACAATTCATCGGTCTCAACAAACACACCACAAAAAGAAGATTACATCGAATAGATCTCCACAAGAGAGGGGGAGAACATTGTATTGAGATCCAAAAAGAGAGAAGAAGCCATCTAGCTAATAACTATGGACCCGAAGGTCTGAGGTAAACTACTCACACTTCATCGGAGGGGCTATGGTGTTGATGTAGAAGTCCTCCGTGATGGATGCCTCCTCTGGCGGAGCTCCGGAATAGGCCCCAAGATGGGATCTCATGGATACATAAGGTTGCGGCGGTGGAATTAGGTTTTTGGCTCCGTATCTGATCGTTCGGGGGTACATAGGTATATATAGGAGGAAGGAGTACGTCGGTGGAGCAACAGGGGCCCACGAGGGTGGAGGGTGCGCCTGGGGGGGGGGAGGCACGCCCCCTACATCGTGGCTTCCTCCTTTATTTCTTGACGTAGGGTCCAAGTCTCCTGGATCATGTTCGTTCCAAAAATCACGTTCCCGAAGATTTCATTCCGTTTGGACTCCGTTTGATATTCCTTTTCTTTGAAACCCTAAAATAGGCAAAAAACAGCAATTCTGGGCTGGGCCTCCGGTTAATAGGTTAGTCCCAAAAATAATATAAAAGTGGATAATAAAGCCCAATAATGTCCAAAACAGTAGATAATATAGCATGGAGCAATCAAAAATTATAGATACGTTGGAGACGTATCAAGCATCCCCAAGCTTAATTCCTGCTCGTCCTCGAGTAGGTAAATGATAAAAACAGATTTTTTGATGTGGAATGCTACTTGGCATTATTTTAATGTAATTCTTCTTAATTGTGGTATGGATATTCAGATCCGAAAGATTCAAGATAAAAGTTCATATTGACATAAAAGTAATAATACTTCAAGCATACTAACTAAGCAATTATGTCTTCTCAAAATAACATGGCCAAAGAAAGTTCATCCCTACAAAATAATATAGTTTAGTCATGCTCCATTTTTGTCACACAAGAATGCTCTCATCATGCACAACCCCGATGACAAGCCAAGCAATTGTTTCATACTTTAGTAATCTCAAACCTATAAACTTTCACGCAATATATGAGCGCGAGCCATGGATATAGCATTATGGGTGGAATAGAATATGATGATGGGGGTTATGTGGAGAAGACAAAAAGGAGAAAGTCTCACATCAACGAGGCTAATCAATGGGCTATGGAGATGCCCATCGATTGATGTTAATGCAAGGAGTAGGGATTGCCATGCAATGGATGCACTAGAGCTCAACAAAAGAAACTAAGTGGGTGTGCATCCAACTTACTTGCTCACGAAGACCTAGGGCACTTAGGAGGCCCATTGTTGGAATATACAAGCCAAGTTCTATAATGAAAAATTTCCACTAGTATATGAAAGTGACAAAACAAAAGACTCTCTATCATGAAGATTATGGTGCTACTTTGAAGCACAAGTGTGGCAAATGATAGTAGCATTATCCCTTCTCTCTTTTCTCTCTTTTTTTGGGCCTTCTCTTCTTTTTTATGGCCTTTCTCTCCCCTTTTTTTATTTCCTCACTTGGGACAATGCTCTAGAAAATGATGATCATCACACTTCTATTTATTTACAACTCAATGATTACAACTCGGTGCTAGAATGAAAGATGACTCTATATGAATGCCTCCGGCGGTGTACCGGGATATGCAATGAACCAAGAGTGACATGTATGAAAGAATTATGAATGGTGGATTTGCCACAAATACTATGTCAACTACATAATCATGCTAAGCAATATGACAATGATGAATGTGTCATGATAAATGGAATGGTGGAAAGTTGCATGGCAATATATCTCGGAATGGCTATGGAAATGCCATAATATGTAGGTATGGTGGCTGTTTTGAGGAAGATATAAGGAGGTTTATATGTGAAAGAGCGTATCATATCACGGGGTTTGGATGCACCGACGAAGTTTGCACCAACTCTCAATGTGAGAAAGGGCAATGCACGGTACCGAAGAGGCTAGCAATGATGGAAGGGTGAGAGTGCGTATAATCCATGGACTCAACATTAGTCATAAAGAACTCACATACTTATTGCAAAAATCTACAAGTCATTGATGTCTACTACACAACCTTCTCCTTGTAGACGTTGTTGGGCCTCCAAGTGCAGAGGTTTGTAGGACAGTAGCAAATTTCCCTCAAGTGGATGACCTAAGGTTTATCAATCCGTAGGAGGCGTAGGATGAATATGGTCTCTCTCAAGCAACCCTGCAAGCAAATAACAAAGAGTCTCTTGTGTCCCCAACACACCCAATAGAATGGTAAATTGTATAGGTGCACTAGTTCGGCGAGGAGATGGTGATACAAGTGGTATATGGATAGTAGATAATAGTTTTTGTAATCTGAAAATATAAAAACAGCAATGTAACTAATGGTAAAAGTGAGCGTAAACGGTATTGCAGTGCGTTGAAACAAGGCCTAGGGATCATACTTCCACTAGTGCAAGTTCCCTCAACAATAATAACATAATTGGATCACATAACTATCCCTCAACATGCAACAAAGAGTCACTCCAAAGTCACTAATAGCGGAGAACAAACGAAGAGATTCTGGTAGGGTATGAAACCACCTCAAAGTTATTCTTTCCAATCAATCCATTGGGCTATTCCTATAAGTGTCACAAACAGCCCTAGAGTTCGTACTAGTATAACACCTTAAGACACAAATCAACCAAAACCCTAATGTCACCTAGATACTCCAATGTCACCTCAAGTATCCATGGGTATGATTATACGATATGCATCACACAATCTCAGATTCATCTATTCAACCAACAGATAGAACCTCAAAGAGTGCCCCAAAGTTTCTACCGGAGAATCACGACGAAAACGTGTGCCAACCCCTATGCATAGGTTCATGGGCGGAACCCACAAGTTGATCACCAAAACATACATCAAGTGAATCACGTGATATCCCATTGTCACCACAGATACGCACGACAAGACATACATCAAGTGTTCTCAAATCTTTAAAGACTCAATCCGATAAGATAACTTCAAAGGGGAAACTCAATCCATTACAAGAGAGAGAGGGGGAGGAGAAACATCATAGGATCCAAATATAATAGCAAAGCTACTGGTACATACCCTCAGCCCCGAGGGAGAACTACGAGAACACGAACACATAGGACATCATAGGATCAAAATCGTATCACCTCAAGAACACGAGAGAGAGAGAGATCAAACACATAGCTACTGGTACATACCCTCAGCCCCGAGGGAGAACTACTCCCTCCTCGTCATGGAGAGCACTGGGATGATGAAGATAGCCACCGGAGGGGGATTCTCCCTCCGGCAGGGTGCCAGAACGGGTCTAGATTGGCTTTCGGTGGCTACGGAGGCTTCTGGTGGAGGAACTCCCGATCTATTGTGCTCCCTAATCATTTCAGGGTATATGGAGATATATAGGCGGAAGAAGTACGTCAGGGGAGCCACGAGGGGCCCATGAGGGTGGAGGGCACGCCCCCTGCCTCGTGGCTTCCTTGTTGCTTCCCTTACATGGACTCCAAGTCTCCCGGGTTGCTTTCCTTCCAAAAATAAGTTCCATGAAGTTTCAGGTCAATTGGACTCTGTTTGATTTTCCTTTTCTGCAATACTCTAAAACAAGGAAAAATCAGAAACTGGCACCGGGCTCTAGGTTAATAGGTTAGTCCCAAAAATCATATAAAATAGCATATAAAACATCCAAGGTTGATAATATAATAGCATGGAACAATCAAAAATTATAGATACGTTGGAGACGTATCAGCATCCCCAAGCTTAATTCCCGCTCGTCCTCGAGTAGGTAAATAATAAAAACAGAATTTTTGATGTGGAATGCTACCTAACATATTTATCCATGTAGTTTTCTTTATTGTGGAAAGAATGTTCAGATCCATAAGATTCAAGACAAAAGTTCATAGTGACATAAAAATAATAATACTTCAAGCATACTAACAAAGAAATTATGTCTTCTCAAAATAACATGGCCAAAGAAAGTTCATCCCTACAAAATCATATAGTTTGGTCATGCTCCATTTTCGTCACACAAGAATGCTCTCATCATGCACAACCCCGATGACAAGCCAAGCAATTGTTTCATACTTTAGTAATCTCAAACTCATAAACTTTCACGCAATACATGAGCGCGAGCCATGGATATAGCACTATGGGTGGAATAGAGTATGATGATGGGGGTTATGTGGAGAAGACAAAAAGGAGAAAGTCTCACATCAACGAGGCTAATCAATGAGCTATGGAGATGCCCATCGATTGATGTTAATGCAAGGAGTAGGGATTGCCATGCAACGGATGCACTAGAGCTATAAATGTATGAAAGCTCAACAAAAAAAACTAAGTGGGTGTGCATCCAACTTGCTTGCTCACGAAGACCTAGGGCACTTGAGGAGGCCCATTGTTCGAATATACAAGCCAAGTTCTATAATGAAAAATTCCCACTAATATATGAAAGTGACAAAACAAGAGACTCTCTATCATGAGGATTATGGTGCTACTTTGAAGCACAAGTGTGGCAAAGGATAGTAGCATTGTCCCTTCTCTCTTTTTCTCTCATTCTTTTTGGGCCTTCTCTTTTTTATGGCCTTTCTCTTTTTTTTCTTTTTTTGGGACTTCTCCCTTTTTTTATGGCCTTTCTTTTTTTATTCCTCACTTGGGACAATGCTCTAGAAAATGATAATCATCACACTTCTATTTATTTATAACTCAATGATTACAACTCGATACTTAGAACAAGATATGACTCTAAATGAATGCCTCCGGCGGTGTACCGGGATTGCGATGAATCAAGTGTGACATGTATGAAAAATTATGAAAGGTGGCTTTGCCACAAATACGATGTCAACTACATGATCATGCTAAGCAATGTGACAATGATGAACGTGACATGATAAACAGAATGGTGGAAAGTTGCATGGCAATATATCTCGGAATGGCTATGGAAATGCCATAATAGGTAGCTATGGTGGCTGTTTTGAGGAAGATATAAGGAGGTTTATGTGTGACAGAGCATATCATATCACGAGGTTTGGATGCACCGGCGAAGCTTGCACCAACTCTCAATGTGAGAAAGGGCAACGCACGATACCGAAGAGGCTAGAAATGATGGAAGGGTGAGAGTGCGTATAATCCATGGACTCAACATTAGTCATAAAGAACTCACATACTTATTGCAAAAATCTACAAGTCATCAAAAACCTTGGTACTACGCGCATGCTCCTAGGAGGATAGATTGGTAGGAAAAGACCATCGCTCGTCCCCGACCGCCACTCATAAGGAAGACAATCAAATAACACCTCATGTTTCAAATTTGTTACACAACGTTTACCATACGTGCATGCTACGGGACTTGCAAACATCAACACAAGTATTCCTCAAATTCACAACTACTCAACTAGCACAACTTTGACATCACTATCTCCATATCTCAAAACAATTATCAAGTATCAAACTTCTCTTAGTATTCAATGCACTCTATATGAAAGTTTTTATTATACCCATCTTCTTGTAGACACAAACAACCCTAGAGTTCGTACTAGAATAACACCTTAAGACACAAATCAACCAAAACCCTAATGTCACCTAGATACTCCAATGTCACCTCAAGTATCTGTGGGTATGATTATACGATATGCATCACCCAATCTCAGATTCATCTATTCAACCAACACATAGAACCTCAAAGAGTGCCCCAAAGTTTCTACCGGAGAATCACGATGAAAACGTGTGCCAACCCCTATGCATAGGTTCATGGGCGGAACCCGCCAGTTGATCACCAAAACATACATCAAGTGAATCACGTGGTATCCCATTGTCACCACAGATACTCACGGCAAGACATACATCAAATGTTCTCAAATCTTTAAAGACTTAATACGATAAGATAACTTCAAAGGGGAAACTCAATCCATTACAAGAGAGAGAGGGGGGGGAGGATAAACATCATAGGATCCAAATATAATAGCAAAGCTCGTGATACATCAAGATCGTATCACCTCAAGAACATGAGAGAGAGAGAGATCAAACACATAGCTACTGGTACATACCCTCAGCCTCGAGGGAGAACTACTCCCTCCTCGTCATGGAGAGCACCGGGATGATGAAGCTAGCCACCGGAGAGGGATTCCCCCTCCGGCGGGCTGCCGGAACGGGTCTAGATTGCCTTTCGGTGGCTACGGAGGCTTCTGGCGGCGGAACTCCCAATCTATTGTGCTCCCTGATAGTTTTAGGGTATATGGAGATATATGGGCGGAAGAAGTACGTCAGGGGAGCCACGAGGGGCCCACGAGGGTGGAGGGCTCGCCCAGGGGGGTGGGCGCGCCCCCTGCCTCGTGACTTCCTCGTTGCTTCCCTTACGTGGACTCCAAGTCTCCTGGGTTGTTTTCCTTCCAAAAATAAGTTCCGTGAAGTTTAAGGTCAATTGGACTCCGTTTGATTTTCCTTTTCTGCGATACTCTAAAACAAGGAAAAAACAGAAACTGACACTGGGCTCTAGGTTAATAGGTTACTCCCAATAATCATATAGAATAGCATATAAAGGCATATAAAACATCCAAGGTTGATAATATAATAGCATGGAACAATCAAAAATTATAGATACGTTGGAGACGTATCAGTCATCAAAAACCAAGCACTACGTGCATGCTCCTAGGGGGATAGATTGGTAGGAAAAGACCATCGCTCGTCCCCGACCGCCACTCATAAGGAGGACAATCAAAGAACACCTCATGTTTCAAATTTGTTACATAATGTTTACCATACGTGCATGCTACGGGACTTGCAAACTTCAACACAAGCATTTCTAAAATTCACAACTACTCAACTAGCATGACTTTGATATTATTATCTCCATATCTCAAAACAATCATCAAGGATGAAACTTCTCTTAGTATTCAAAACACTCATAAGAATTTTTTTACTAATCTTGAATACCTAGCATATTAGGAATATTTAAGCAAATTACCATGCTATTTAAGACTCTCAAAATAATATAAGTGAAGCATGAGAGATCAATAGTTTCTATGAAACAAATCCACCACCGTGCTCTAAAAGATATAAGTGAAGTACTAGAGCAAAACTATATAACTCAAAAGATATAAGTGAAGCACATAGAGTATTCTAACAAATTCCAAATCATGTATGACTCTCTCAAAAGGTATGTACAGAAAGGATGATTGTGGTAAACTAAAAAGCAAAGACTCAAATCATACAAGACGCTCCTAGCAAAACACATATCATGTGGTGAATAAAAATATAGCTCCAAGTAAAGTTACTGATGGAAGTAGACGAAAGCGGGGATGCCTTCCGGGGCATCCCCAAGCTTTGGCTTTTAGGTGTCCTTAGATTATATTGGGGGTTCCATGGGCATCCCCAATCTTAGGCTCTTGCCACTCCTTGTTCCATAATCCATCAAATCTTTACCCAAAACTTGAAAACTTCACAACACAAAACTTAAAGTAGAAAATCTCGTGAGCTCCGTTAGCGAAAGAAAACAAAACACTACTTCAAGGTACTGTGATGAACTCATTATTTATTTATATTGGTGTTAAACCTACTGTATTACAACTTATCTATGGTTTATAAACTATTTTACTAGCCATAGATTCATCAAAATAAGCAAACAACACACGAAAAACAGAATCTGTCAAAAACAGAACAGTCTGTAGTAATCTGTAACTAGCGCAAGATCTGGAACCCCAAAAATTATAAAATAAATTTCTGGACGTGAGGAATTTATCTATTAATAATATGCAAAAATAATTAACAAAATATCACTTTCCAAATAAAAATGGCAGCAGTTCTCGTGAGCGCTAAAGTTTCTGTTTTTTACAGCAAGATATCAAGACTTTCCCCAAGTCTTCCCAACGGTTGTACTTGGCACAAATACTAATTAAACACAAAAACACAACCAAAACAGAGGCTAGGTAAATTATTTATTGAATAACAGCAAGGATAAATATTGGGTTGTCTCCCAATAAGCGCTTTTCTTTAAAGCCTTATAGCTAGGCATTGACAATTTTAATGATGCTCACATGAAAAGACAAGAATTAAAGCACAAAGAGAGCATCATAAAACATGTGACAAACATGCTTAAGTCTAACATACTTCCTATGCATATGCTTCTTATAGGCAAGCAAAAACTAGCATATGCAAGGAAGCGGAAAAAAACAATAGCAATCTCAACATAACGAGAGGTAATTTAGTAACATGAAAATTTCTACCACCATATTTTCCTCTCTCATAATAATTGCATGTGGAATCATAAGCAAATTCAACAAAATAGCTATCACATAAAATATTTTCAACACGATCCACATGCATGCAAAGTTGACACTCTTCCAAAATAGTGGGATTAACATTAACTAAAGTCATGACCTCTCCAAACCCACTTTTATCAAAAATTTCATAAGATTGAACGTTCTCCAAATATGTGGGATCTAAAGTTCCAAACCCACTTTCAATCATAGTACAAACACTATTATCAATCTCATATTCATCATGGGGCTTAACAAATTTTCAAGATCAAAAGAATAATCACCCCAATCATGATCATTGCAACAAGTAGAGGACATAGCTAAAGTAGCATCCCCAAGCTTAGGGTTTTGCATATTATTAGCACAATTGAAATCAAGAGAATTTATAGTAAAATCATTACAATCATGCTTTTTATTCAAAGATCTATCGTGAGTCACTCCATAAAGTACTTCAGCACAATTTTCAGATTCATGAATTTCAAGCAAAACTTCATAAAGATAATCTAGTGCACAAAACTCACTAGCAATTGGTTCATCATAATTGGATCTCTTAAAAAGATTAGCAAGTGGATGAGGATCCATAGGTCTTAGGTTCTCTGTTTAGTAATAAATAAACAACTATTCCAACCATACGAGCAAACAAGAAACGGGCAAAAGAGGCAAAATAGAGAAAGAGAGGGAGGATAGAGAGAGAGAGGACGAATAAAATGACAAGGGTGAAGTGGGGGAGAGGAAAACGAGAGGCAAATGGCAAATAATGTAATGCGGGAGATAAGGGCTGTGATGGGTACTTGGTATGTTGACTTTTGCATAGACTCCCTGGCAACGGCGCCAGAAATCTTCTTGCTACCTCCTGAGCGCTGCGTTGGATTTCCTTGAAGAGGAAATGATGATGCAGCAAAGTAGCGTAAGTATTTCCCTCAGTTTTTGAGAACCAAGGTATCAATCCAGTAGGAGGCCATGCGCGAGTCCCTCGTACCTGCACAAAACAAATAACTCCTCGCAACCAATGCGATAAGGGGTTGTTAATCCCTTCACGGTCACTTACGAGAGTGAGATCTGATAGATATGATAAGATAATATTTTTGGTATTTTTGTGACAAAGATGCAAAGTAAAATAAAAGCAAAGGAAATAACTAAGTATTGAAAGATTAATATGATGAAGATAGACCCGGGGGCGATAGGTTTCACTAGTGGCTTCTCTCAAGAGCATAAGTATTTTACGGTGGGTGAACAAATTACTGTTGAGCAATTGACATAATTGAGCATAGTTATGAGAATATCTAGGTATGATCATGTATATAGGCATCACGTCTGAGACAAGTAGACCGACTCCTGCCTGCATCTACTACTATTACTCCACTCATCGACCGCTATCCAGCATGCATCTAGAGTATTAAGTTCATGAAAACAGAGTAACGCCTTAAGCAAGATGACATGATGTAGAGGGATAAATTCATGCAATATGATAAAAACCCCATCTTGTTATCCTCGATGGCAAAAATACAATACGTGCCTTGCTACCCCTACTGTCACTGGGAAAGGACACCGCAAGATTGGACCCAAAGCTAAGCACTTCTCCCATTGCAAGAAAAATCAATCTAGTAGGCCAAACCAAACTGATAATTCGAAGAGACTTGCAAAGATAACCAATCATACATAAAAGAATTCAGAGAAGATTCAAATATTGTTCATAGATAATCTTGATCATAAACTCACAATCCATCGGTCTCAATAAACACACCGCAAAAAGAAGATTACATAGAATAGATCTCCACAAGAGAGGGGGAGAAAATTGTATTGAGATCCAAAAAGAGAGAAGAAGCCATCTAGCTAATAACTATGGACCCGAAGGTCTGAGGTAAACTACTCACACTTCATCGGAGGGGATCTGGTGTTGATGTAGAAGCCCTCCGTGATGGATGCCCCCTCCGGCGGAGCTCAGGAACAGGCCCCAAGATGGGATCTCGTGGATACAGAAGGTTGCGGCAGTGGAATTAGGTTTTTGGCTCCGTATCTGATCGTTTGTGGGTACGTAGGTATATATAGGAGGAATGAGTATGTCGGTGGAGCAACAGGGGGCCCATGGGGGTGGAGGGCGCGCCTGGGGGGGGGGGGGTAGGCACGCCCCTACCTCGTGGCTTCCTCCTTTATTTCTTGACGTAGGGTCCAAGTCTCCTGGATCATGTTCGTTCCAAAAATCACGTTCCCAAAGGTTTCATTCCGTTTGGACTCCGTTTGATATTCCTTTTCTTCGAAACCCTAAAATAGGCAAAAAAAACAGCAATTCTGGGCTGGGCCTCCGGTTAATAGGTTAGTCCCAAAAATAATATAAAAGTGGATAATAAAGCCCAATAATGTCCAAAACAGTAGATAATATAGCATGGATCAATAAAAAAATGATAGATATGTTGGAGCGTATTAGGTGCCAGGTAGGACGACGATGCGCTATGGTGTGGAGGTTAGCTGGGCCTTGCCGCTTTAAGTAGTGCATTCCAGTGAGGCCAAGCGTCCTGGTGCATCATTAAGTCGCCGGAGTTTGTTCCTCGGGCACCGAGCCTCTTAACGATGGCATACAGATGGACGGCATGAATGCGGGCAGCTGGCGCCGGCTGGGAACGCACCGCGCGACGGCGCGAGGGACGAGGGTTTTGATGTGCTAGTGTAGTCAGCTGCGGTCGTGGCTACGTTGGAGATGCCCTTTGCTCACATGCGATCAGCGCATGTCATTGAAAAAGAAAGACGACTGTGTCTAGCGACGATGAGCGTGTCGCTCACCGCGGTCGCCTTGTCCAGAGGCGATGCTGGAGCTGCGCCACATTGTTGGCCCCTGTCGGTGTCAAAACCGGCGGATCTCGGGTAGGGGGTCCCGAACTGTGCGTCTAAGGTGGATGGTAACAGGAGGCAGGGGACATGATGTTTTACCCAGGTTTGGGCCCTCTTGATAAAGGTAAAACCCTACGTCTTGCTTGATTGTTCTTGATGATATGAGTATTACAAGAGTAGATCTACCACGAGATCAGGGAGGCTAAACCCTAGAAGCTAGCCTATGGTATGATTGTATGTTGTCCTACGGACTAAAACCCTCCGGTTTGTATAGAAACCGGAGGGGGCTAGGGTTACACAAGCTCGGTTACAAAGGAGGAGATATGCATATCCGTATTGCCTAGCTTGCCTTCCACGCCAAGTAGAGTCCCATCCGGACACGGGACGAAGTCTTCAATCTCGTATCTTCACAGTCCAACAGTCCGACCAAAGGATATAGTCCGGCTGTCCGGAGACCCCTTAATCCAGGACTCCCTCAGTAGCCCCTGAACCAGGCTTCAATGACGATGAGTCCGGTGCGCAGTGTTGTCTTCGGCATTGCAAGGCGGGTTCCTCCTCCGAATACACCACGGAAGAGTTTGAATATAAGGATAGTGTCCGATCCTGCAAAATAAGTTTCACACACCACCGTAGAGAGAATAATATTTCCACAAATCTAATCTGCTGACACGTTTTGACAGCATGACATCATGCCACGGCCCGGTCATTATTTGAACCGTTTTTCTTTAACCCGCCCCACACATAACGCGAGGCGGTTTCTTGACACGTCTTGTCAAAGCAGAGATCGTGTTCCCCTTATCACGGGATTCTCATCAATACAAACGTGGGTAACCCAACCGTGCCTGTTGGTATGACTCCTAGATCTTAGGTAAGTCTCAAACGGCCACGAGGGGGACGCCTGATATTCACCCTCTTTATAAAGGGATAGGGCTTTTTCTTTCCCCCTCCCGCGCTCAATCGAATCCTTCCCCCGCCTCGAGTTCTGACACCCAAAGCTCAAGTCAGGCGCTTCGGACCTTCAATCATGTCTGGATCCAGCCTTCAAGGCCGGTGGATGCCTTCCTCCGTCACAAAGGAGGACATCAAGAAGCTGAGGAGGCCAGATATCTGACCGCCGAAATTTCCCATAGGGTCGTCTCTACTCCCGAACCCAACGAGAGCATCGTGTTCGTCTCCCACTTCCTCCGAGGACTAGGGCTCGCTTTGGATCCCTTCATTAGGGGTCTTATGTTCTATTACGGGCTGGATTTTCATGATCTGGCCCCGGATTCCCTTCTTCACATCTCGTCTTTTGTCGTTGTATGTGAGGCCTTCCTCTGCATTACCCCTCACTTCGGCCTGTGGCTCAAGACGTTCGATGTGAAGCCGAAGATGGTCGAGGGGCAGTACGCAGCGTGCGGAGGTGCTTTAATAAGCAAAATTGCTGATGCTCCATGGCCAAAGGGTTCCTTTCCAGAGGTGTCCGGATTGTGGCAGCGGGAGTGGTTTTACATCACAGCTCCCCGAAGTGCCAAATGGGTAGCTGCCCCTGCCTTTCGCTCGGGCCCCCCACCACAACCGATGTCATGGATCAGCAGGGGGCTGAGCTGGGGTCCAGCCAAGGATGTGCCAATACTGCAGAGCCGTATCCAAGATCTCTTAGAGGGAGATTTCAGTCTGGTTATGGTAATGTAAGTTATGCTGGTTCGCCGAGTCCAGCCTTGCAAATGCCGACCCCTCCGTATGTGGGAATTCAACCCGGAAGGACCGCACGCTATTCAGCATTTCCTTGGCATGACGCACGAGGAGATGTACAAATCGTTCTTTGGACCCCAAATAGAGTGTCCGGAAACCACCGAGGACGTGGGACTAAGCTGCAACCACCCCGCTGCCCAAGTAAGTAATCCCGTGGCCGAACACACTGTCCTTTTATTCATCATGACATCATTTCTGAAGAATCGCTCTTTGACCAGGACTGGATAACAAAGGCGAAGCTGATCCGGTGTTTGGCTCCCCTTCCTGAGGGGTTGGACAATCTGGTGCTGGAAAAGATGCTCGAGCCAGCACCTTGTCTAGTGCCCTCAAAGGTAGATGAAGGGGGGAATAAAGAGGGCGAAAGCGGGCCTCCATCGCTATCTATTCCAGTCGAGGGAATGAGCGCCTCCGCGAGGGAGGATAACCAAGGGGAAGAATCTGACATTCTTTCTCCCCAGGGAAGGAAGAGGACCACCTCTGAAGATCCGGAAACTAAGGTTTCCAAACGGGAGAAGAAATCTCCGCCAGAGGGTCTTGTCTCGGAGGGTATTCTGGCTGCACAATGTCCGCGCGAGGATCAGCCCTCTACCAAGCTGCAAGTAATCAAAAAGTACTTAATAGTGAAGATATCCTATCTTACTTCCAAAGACAATAATCGATGCTTATAAATTGTAGTCCGGATCGCAGCCCTTCTCGACAGAGTTCATCTTCGGGGGATCTTCTTCCGAAGATGATGGAGAGCGAAACGCCTCCCCCGGACTCCCCAACTCAAGAAGCAGGCGACCTTGAAGTGTCGTCGCGAAGGGTATCTCCGGATCCACAAGGGCCAGAGGCTAACCCTTTGGCTGCCCGGCATTCCTGGTATCCGGCTCCTAAGGGGAGCGACAACAAGGGTCCATACAGTGTGCGGTCGGACGTGCTGAAGGATCTTCTAGGGCAAGCTATCATCTTGGAAGTGCATCATACTCTAATGGGTACGGTAATTGAAAGGATTTCATCCGCTGAAAGCAGTTTGCACGAAGCTTTTATGAGTCTGCTGGAAGGCTTCGAGGTACGTGAAACAATATATGCCTTTAACAGTACCACATACGTTAGGTATGCCCGTGCAGATAGTAGCCCCTGAGACTCTGGTTGTCATCGGGAACGACGGAAAACATAGGATCATAGTCCCAGGTAATAACCAGATTGCCTTTATGTGCAGGTGGTTGAAGCTCCGGTGGTTAGACGTACTGATGGTTTTGCCGAACTAAAGCGGCAACTGGATGCGGAAGATGCCGACATCGTGCTTGTCAACAAGCGGCTTGACGAGGCACAGGGTGAGTGATTTTTCTGGTGATCGTCACGTAATAAGAGCAGTATGATGCCAGTATCGTTAATATGTTATGACTGCAGATGGAGCGGCCACCGTGGAGACCCTTCGGGCGGAGCTTGCCCGAGCCAAGGAGCAAGCAAGGAGTAGCAATGCGGCCGCTTTAAAGGCGGCCGAAGAGTTAAGGGCCGAACATGCCGCACATTGCGAGAGCAAGGAAAAATAGCCAAGATGGCTATAGAGTTAAAAGATGCTGCTGACTGTTACCGGCTTCTTGAAGAAGACCGGGCGAAGGCGACGGACCTGGAGAAGGCCCAGGTGGGCGCCAAGGAAGCCCGCTCCAAAATTAGAGCGACGAAGGAGGAGATGAATTAGGCTACAGATATCGTGTCTGGGAAGCCCTTCTTGTTGCGGACTAAGTTCGGAGATCCAAAATATGCTCCTCTGGACCGGCTATGGAGTTCTGCGGACGCGTAAATGGATTTGGCTGCAGGTGCTGCTGACGCAGCCGAGTACTTCAAGGATCAGAAAGGTCCCGAAGTGGAAAAGCTATTTTGGTCACAGTTTCACGCTCCAGTCCGTCCGTTGCTGCTGAATGAGCGATTGACCGGTTGGGCCAAGCTCCATAGGCTGTCCGGACTTGCCATGAGGTCCGTTGTGGATCACCTGTGGCCTGGAGGGCCAAGGCCGAGTAGCTATTTTACCTTAGTGCAACAATTCCTTGAAGCTATGCCACACGTCGATGCTGTAAAGAGATCAGCATGCATAGAAGGTGCGCGGATGGCTCTTGCCCGTGTCAAAACATACTGGGCGGATATGGAGGCCACCACTGTTGCGGCACAGGGTTCGGCCATAGGCCGAGTTGCTGCCGAGCACTACTTTGAGGAAGTCCTTGAAGGTGCTCGTTCGATAGAGGCTCAGTGCTCAAAGAATATTATTTTCCAGTGACATGTAGTCCCATTGTACAAACAATGTTTTTCTGAATTAATCAAGGCTGTATTTATACTTTTGCCCGAAAGTACTATGATGCCTCCTGTGCGGCCATTTATGTATATATGTATATAACTTGAAAGTTTGCAGGCGTCGGCTTCCGCCCCCATGCATATAATGCGGGGGTGTTCGCAGAAGATGCATATCCACACTTGATCCAACGTCTTGGCCCGTTAAGGAGGTGGTAGCGTAGCGAACGAGGCAATCAGACTATATTCCTTTAACACTTTCACTTAGCCATAGGAGTTTGATAGTGGGGCTACTATATAGCCCCTGGTACTTCTGCGCTCGTCCGAATACGGTGCGCGTACGTACATGACCGGGAAATGACCCTTCGTTAATGCGGAGGAATCCCGAAGATTCCGATTAGTCATCGAGTGGTTGACCAGTCTCTCGCTATATCATGACAGTCAGTTTTCGGCTTTCTCTACTAAGGTGCTCATCCGGATGAACCAGGGCACAATCGCAGTAATTCTCCCCGTGCTACCTTAGCCGATATAACAGAATGTAAGGTACCAAAACGTGAGAGCCGGGCAAACCCAACATTTGACCAAAGACATGATTCGGAGCTGATGCATATAGAGCCAAACTCGCGACGCCGAACACTCCCTAAGGTGTTTGGTCTTTATAACATATACCGGGCGAAACAATGCCCTTTATAAGAAACCCCATGTGTCCGGGTACATGCAAAATCCTGGCGTCGCCACATGCCAATAACGCCGGCATCCTTCTCGGTTGTGTGGAGTATCCGGAGGATGTGAGCAACAAGAGACAGTAAGAAAGGTTTATGCAGGGCCTTAATCTAAAAAGAAACCTTTGGGCGGGTCCCTGATGCACGTCTATGCCCGTGTCTCTGTTGTGCCGTGTCCTGGACGGGTGTAGCACGATTGTAACCTGCAAAAAGGAAGAACTTAGGTGAAAGTTGCCATGCCGAAAAGAAGAATGAGTTATCAGAATTCTAGAGAAGCCTAGTTGAGCTGGGCTGTCCCTGATTACACGTGGGAAGCCCCTGGTATCGTGTTATGAGGGTTCGAAAACCAATCTCATGCATGTATGATGGGACGCCGGACTCTTCTAACCATGTCCGTGGTCTTGACGACTTGCCATTTTTCTGGTTGGTGAGGCCATCTAGTGTGCGGCTGTAAACGCCGCCACGTCCTCTTTCATACGTGAAGAATAATTGGTATTTCCACTAACTGTAATGACACCTCGTGGACCGGGCATCTTGAGCTTGAGAAAAGCAATGCGGTATTGCGTTAAAACGAGTGAAAGTCTCCCTTCCGAGTAGCGCTTGAAAATCACTTTGGAATGGAGCGATGTGAAAAGTTAACGTTTCACTTCGGAAGTTATCGGGAGAACCGAATACGACCTCTAGTAGTAGAGAGCTCGTGCAGTGGGTCTCTTGGCCTGGTATTACTCCCTTGAAGGTAGTATTACTGCGGCTTATTTGTGTCGGGTCTATCCCCATTTTGCGGACTGTATCCTAATATATCAGATTGAGATCACTGCCGCCGTCCATGAGGACCCTTGTGAAATGGTACCCATTTATTATTGGGTCTAACACCAAGGCCGTCAGTCCTTCGCGCCGGATATGTGTATCGTGATCCCTACGATCAAAAGTGATCGGGCAGGCCAACCAGGGGTTGGACCTAGGGGTGACGGGCTCTATGGCACGTGTGCATCGGGGTGCGTGATTGCTTCTTCTCCTTGTCACATGGATCACATTTACTGTTTTAACCTCCGGCGGGAACTTTTTCTGTCCTCCGGCGCTTTGCTGGCGAGGTTCGTCCTCGTCTTCGCTTGGTGTCTCTTCCCCTTTGTGTTCGGCGTTTAGCTTACCGGCCTGCTTGAAGACCCAACACTCTCTGTGGGTATGATTTGCGGGTTTGTCTGGGGTGCTGTGAATCTGACAGAGTTTGTCAAGAATGTTGTTTAGGCCAGATTGTCCTTCTCTGCTGCCCTTGAAGGGCTTTTTTGGTTGACCTGGTCGAGAGCCCCTGAATACGGCGTTTACCGCTGTGTTATCTGGGCTACCTTCTTTATTTTGACGCTTGTTTTTGTTGCTTCATGGTTTACCATTGCCATCCCTGACTTCGGATGTGCTTGGGTCGCTGGTGCTACTACGGGCCAACCAGCTGTCCTCACCCGCATAAAAGCGGGTCACGAGGCTTGTTAAGGCTGCCATTGTTCTCGGTTTTTCTTGACCGAGGTGTCTGGCGAGCCATTCGTCTCGGATGCTGTGTTTGAAAGCTGCTAAGGCTTCGGCGTCCGGACAGTCGACAATTTGGTTCTTCTTAGTGAGGAACCTGTTCCAAAGCTTTTGTGCGGACTCTCCGGACTGTTGGATTATATGACTTAAATCGTCTGCATCCGGAGGTCGGACATAAGTCCCTTGAAAATTTGCCCGGAAAGCGTCCTCGAGCTCCTCCCAACTTTCGATTGAGTTTTCGGGGAGGCTTTTCAGCCAGTGCCTAGTTGGTCCTTTAAGCTTGAGGGGCAAGTATTTAATGGCATGGAGATCGTCTCCACGAGCCATATGGATGTGGAGGATGAAGTCCTCTATCCAGACTCCAGGGTCTATGGTTCCGTCGTACGCCTCTATGTTCACCGGTTTGAATCCCTCTGGGAATTCATGATCCAGCACCTCATCAGTGAAACATAACGGGTGTGCAGCACCCCTGTATTGGGATGCGCCATGGTGTTCGGACGGTTGTAGTATTCGGTGTTGGTTGTGTACCGTAGCACGCTTCCTAGATCCGTAGATAGATCTGGTCGCGCCGGATTTTTGACGCAAGTTCTCACGTAGATCGTGTGTTGACTTATGCGTGACTTTGTTAGCCGCTCTATCGTGTTCACAGGGTGGTGGATCTGGCCGGTTGGCCGTATCACTTTTCGGCTGTATGGGCTCTAAGGCCTCATCGTCGAATTCCGGTAATAGCTTGCTCTTTGGGTAGCTTTTTGGATGGTAACTTCCACCATACTTTGTAACTTTGTTCCACTTGCTGTTGAGCGTATCTTGTGCGACCTTGAGCCTTTGCTTCTGTTTCTTCAGGCTTCTCGCTATGGCAGTAAGCCTTCTGCGGAGGTTCTCTTGCTCCAAGTGTGTTTCCGGGATGATGGGTGCATCTTCATCCGGACTGCTTTCTTCCCTAGACGGGGATTGATGAGGCTTATCTTTGGCGTCATCGTGTTCGGATGTCGGATCCGCACTATGTTTGAAGTTTGCATCTTGATCGTTTTCTGCCACCGGGGTGGTGCAGTTGTCGTCTCTTCCAGAGTCGCGTGGACTATTATTGTCGCTGTTCTTGCTATGGCGGGGCTTAGAGCAGCGCCGCTGACGTTGGTGCTTGGGTTGCTTCTTGGAGGGGTCATCCTCCGTCTTCTCATCGCCATTTTCTTCTTTGGGGGTGTCCACCATGTATATATCATATGATGAGGTGGCAGTCCAGTGCCCTGAGGGTGGTGGATCCTGTTCGTCTCCGGCTTCGTCGCCCATACCGTCGAAGTCTTCGGTGCCGAAGTCGAGGATGTCGGTTAAGTCGTCGACAGTGGCTACTAAGTGGGTGGTGGGTGGGCAGCGAATTTCCTCGTCGCCCGCATCCCATTATAGCCGGATATAGTTCGGCCAAGGTTCTCCTGACAGGGAGAGAGACCTTAAAGAATTTAGCACATCCCCGAAGGTTGAGTGCTGAAAGATGTCTGCAGAGGTGAACTACATGATCGGCGCCCAGTCGGATTCGACGGGCACAGATATGAGCGGCTCGGAGTCCGTGGCCATAGATGAATCCAGTGGTTTGGCGACACGGCTCTCGTAGGGGGTGAAGTCTGTATCCGACTCTATCACCACTGAGAGTGCGGCCTCCATGGCGGGGTCCATCCCTCCGCTCTCGGATGGCATAACTTGCTCCGGATTGATGGACGGAGTAGCTGCGGATGCGATCTCCCGAATACTGTCCGACGACAGAGTTACGTCATGCTCGTCAAGACTGTACGGTGCATCCGACATGGGCTTGAATCCATCGAAGGTCAAGTCTCTGCGGATGTTGGCCGTGTAGTTCAAGTTTCCAAATCTGACCAGATGGCCAGGGGCGTAGCTCTCAATCTGCTCCAGATGGCCAAGAGAATTGGCCCGTAGTGCAAAGTCGCCGAATATGAAGATCTATCCGGGGAGGAAAGCCTCGCCCTGGACCGCATCGCTAGCGATGATCGAAGGAGCCATCAAGCCTTTGAAGGAAATATGCCCTAGAGGCAATAGTAAAGTTATTATTTATTTCCTTATATCATGATAAATGTTTATTATTCATGCTAGAATTGTATTAACCGGAAACGTAATACTTGTGTGAATACATAGACAAACAAAGTGTCACTAGTATGCCTCTACTTGACTAGCTCGTTAATCGAAGATGGTTATGTTTCCTAACCATAGACATGAGTTGTCATTTGATTAACGGGATCATATCATTAGGAGAATGATGTGATTGACATGACCCATTCCATTATCTTAGCACCCGATCGTTTAGTATGTTGCTATTGCTTTCTTCATGACTTATACATGTTCCTATGACTATGAGATTATGCAACTCCCGTTTACCGGAGGAACACTTAGTGTGCTACCAAACGTCACAACGTAACTGGGTGATTATAAAGGTGCTCTACAGGTGTCTCCAAAGGTACATGTTGGGTTGGCGTATTTCGAGATTAGGATTTGTCGCTCCGATTGTCGGAGAGGTATCTCTGGGCCCTCTCGGTAATGCACATCACTTAAGCCTTGCAAGCAATGCAACTAATAAGTTAGTTGCAAGATGATGTATTATGGAACGAGTAAAGAGACTTACCGGTAACGAGATTGAACTAGGTATTGAGATACCGACGATCGAATCTCGGGCAAGTAACATACCGATGACAAAGGGAACAACGTATGTTGTTATGCGGTCTGACCGATAAAGATCTTCGTAGAATATGTAGGAGCCAATATGAGCATCCAGGTTCCGCTATT
Organism: Triticum urartu; assembly: GCF_056163025.1. Taxonomy (NCBI): domain Eukaryota; kingdom Viridiplantae; phylum Streptophyta; class Magnoliopsida; order Poales; family Poaceae; genus Triticum; species Triticum urartu. The sequence continues at coordinate 586,890,714 of NC_141875.1, read as the reverse complement.
GGTTATTGACCGGAGACGTGTCTCGGTCATGTCTACATTGTTCTCGAACCCGTAGGGTCCGCACGCTTAACGTTACGATGACAGTTGCATTATGAGTTTATATATTTTGATGTACCGATGGTTGTTCGGAGTCCCGGATGTGATCACGGACTTGCCGAGGAGTCTCGAAATGGTCGAGACATAAAGATCTATATATTGGACGACTATATTTGGACACCGGAAAGGTTCCGGGTGAGATTGGGACAATACCGGATCACTGGGAGATTATCAGACCCCCCCGGGAGGTATATGGGCCTTATTGGGCCTTATTCGAAAGTTGGGGAAAGGAGCAAGGGAGGGGGCGCGCCCCCCCGCCCCCAAGCCCATTCCGAATTGGGAGGGGGGCCGGCCCCCCTTTCCTTCCTCCCTCCTTCCTCTTCCTTCCCCCTCCTACTCCTAATAGGAAAATGGGAGTCCTACTCCCAGTGGGAGTTGGACTCCCCCCCTTGGGCGCGCCACCCTCCTTGGCCAGCCCCCTCCTCCACTCCTTTATATACAGGGGCAGGGGGGCACCCCAGAGATACAACAATTGATCATTGATCTCTTAGCCGTCTGCGGTGCCCCCCTCCACCATAATCCTCGATAATATTGTAGCGGTGCTTAGGCGAAGCCCTGCGACGGTAGAACATCAAGATCGTCACCACGCCGTCGTGCTGACGGAACTCATCCCCGACACTTTTCTGGATCGGAGTCCGAGGATCGTCATCGAGCTGAACGTGTGCTAGAACTCGGAGGTGCCGTAGTTTCGGTGCTTGATCGGTCGGGCCGTGAAGACGTACGACTACATCAACCGCGTTGTGCTAACGCTTCCGCTTTCGGTCTACGTGGGTATGTAGACAACACTCTCCTCTCTCGTTGCTATGCATCACCATGATCTTGCGTGTGCGTAGGAATTTTTTTGAAATTACTACGTTCCCCAATAGCCTTATGGTGACGACACAGTGGAACTCTCAATGAAAGCACCAATGTCGGTGTCAAAACTGGCGGATCTCGGGTAGGGGGTCCCGAACTGTGCATCTAAGGCGGATGGTAACAGGAGGCAGGGGACATGATGTTTTACCTAGGTTCGGGCCCTCTTGATAGAGGTAAAACCCTACATCCTGCTTGATTGTTCTTGATGATATGAGTATTACAAGAGTAGATCTACCACGAGATCAGAGAGGCTAAACCCTAGAAGCTAGCCTATGGTATGATTGTATGTTGTCCTATGGACTAAAACCCTCCGGTTTATATAGACACCGGAGGGGGCTAGGGTTACATAAGGTCGGTTACAAAGGAGGAGATATGCATAACCGTATTTCCTAGCTTGCCTTCCACGCCAAGTAGAGTCCCATCCGGACACGGGACGAAGTCTTCAATCTCGTATCTTCGCAGTCCAACAGTCCGGCTGTCCGGAGACCCCTTAATCCAGGACTCCCTCAGCCCCACGACCCACATGAATGGTTGCCGGTGGCGAGGAGGTCGTGGGCCTGCTCCTCCATTGGACTAGTTTGCGCTATGTCGTCCCGATAGGTGTTCCCCATATGTCGGTTTTCCTGTTTTCCCGGGCATATTCGAGCGTCAGTGCTCCGCGTTGCGCATTAGGCCTTTCACTATGTAGGCCAAGCGAGACAACTTATTTTTTATTTGAGCCGTTCAAGTATAATCATGTGGTGTTTGCTTATTTCTCATTCCTCTCTAACCCTCTTCTCCATCGATCATGTCGCCCTCCGGTCGAGTCCATCCTCCCGCATGCCTCGTTTGAACATTCCGCCGAGTATCATTCACATGTGGGCCTAGACCATGCTTGTATTTCCAATGTTTATTTGTAATTTGTCTGACATGCATACAAACAAACGGTTCGTTTGAAGTTTCACTTTGCCTCCACTACGTGTCGCTTCGCATCTTAGTTTTGACATCCCATTCGGTTCATGCCCCGACACATGTTGACGAGATCGATTGATGTTCAGAGATCAATTGTGTGTCGTGCAAGGAGGTAAAGGTTTGGTCTATTTCTATGATAGAAATGACCCACGGGGGGGGGGGGGGGGGGTCTGTGGGGATCAGAGGGAGTATATTGTACGTTCATAAGCGAAACGAACGTATTGTACCCACCCTAGTCCTCTTTCAATCCATCTCCGGACCCCGAGATGAAATCGAGAGAGAACGAGTGGGGGCATGTGTGATACCTAAGGCGGAATGAAAATTTTGAACCGGTGATCATAGCTTCCGCAAATCATGTATAAAGGGTATTCAATGTTCGTTTCGTTTTTTAACGTACAATATACTCCCTTCTATCCTTTCTAGTTTACATATAAGTTTTATGTGTAGTCAAAGTATCTCTACTTTGATAAAAAAGTATCAACATTCAACAACGCCCAATAAATATTGTTAGATTCATACGTACTCACAGATTTGTACTCGAGATGGTTTCCAATTTGTTTTCAACCACGTGAATGTGCTTGTTCTCGCGCATGCTCTTCCTACTATGATTTCGCCACGTATAGCCAGTCCAATAGTAACTTTTTTAAGCTCCCTGTCCAATAGTACTAATGGAGTACTGACAACATCTGTACTAGAGTATGCAGTGCTCATAGTTGTACTCCCTCCTTCCATTTATATAGGGCCTATGTGGAGGAGAGAGATGTGAAAAAGTAAGGAGAGTGAGCTCTCATGCAAGAGCTTAGCTATATACGCATTCCTAGTTAAATACGTACAATAAATATGAAGAAAGAGATGGAGAGGAGATGGAAAAAAGTACTAATAAAATAGCCAACCTTATAATTTTTTTGCGGGAAATAGCCAACCTTATAGCCCACACTACTGTATGAGTGCATATAATAGATGATGTCTATAGATGACATGGCAGTTCCTTATAGCCATCGACTGGCTATATTATTAACCATTCTCTAATGCGTTTTTCAAAGCTGCATTTGACTATTGACAAGATTAATAGTACATGAGATGTATAATGTAAAAATTATATCATTGGAAGCTCCTTTCACATACGTATCCCTGCCTTACCCTCCCTTTCGGTCCCTTACTGGCGGACCCCATGCTTGCTAGGCCCCTCATGTCAGTTACTTAATGGGTTCGGCCACGTTATGGGATCCTCATAAGTAGTATACTCCCTCTGTTTTTATTTACTGCGCATAAAATGATGCATGCGGGGGAGGGGGGGACGTCGGTTTGCTCTCAACTGCGGTCCCACAAGCGAGCGAAAACGCAAGACGAAGCACGCTCCATTCGGTGAGCGACGTGGAGGGTTCAGCGTGCCTGGCTGCAACGCGAACGCGACAAGAGTGATGTACAGTCAAAACCGATTGACCGGTCGTCACCGGAACCACTATTCACACCAGAACCTTTGCTGCTCGGCCTACGCCAGCCACTGCCCTAAAACCACACCTAATCTTCAGCCCCTTCCCCCACCTTTCGATCTCCTAGCCCGCATCAAGCGTCCCCTAGTTCGCCGGAAAGCCATGGTGCTCCGCAAGATCACGTACTACAAGATGCTGACGCCGGAGCGCCGTGCAGAAATCGCGGCGGCGGTTGGCGCCAGAGACCTCCGTTCCCAAGCTCGCTTTGCGGTGGGCCAATCCCCGAGTTCTCTAGAGCCAAGCTACTAGGAGGAGGAGTCCGATCCAATGTTCATGGCGGAGGTCGCGGCGCAGAAGGTCCCCGATGGGTATGAGACGATGGACGTTGACTTCGTGCCGGCGTCCGAGTCCCCCATGGTGCAGGCGGACCAGCGGTTCAACCTGGCGATACTAAAGGAGGACTGGGAGGCAGAGGCTGAACTCGACACGGAGCGCGTGCATGCTGCTGCCATCGAGGCTCTCCTACAGGCAGAACTGGATGTCGTGGATGTGAACCAGGCGGCGGAGGCTTAACCTGAGGCAGAGCGCGTGGATGCCGCTGCCATCGAGGCCCTCCTGCAGGCGGAACTGGACGTCTTGGACTTGAACCGGGTGGCAGAGGCTCAACTCGACGCGGAGCGCGCGGATGCCGCTCTCATCGAGGCCCTCTTGCAGGCGGAACCGGACGTCCTGGATTTGAACCGGGCGGCCGAGGCTCGACTCGACGTGGAGCGTGCGGATGCCGCTGCCATCGAGGCCCTCCTGCAGGCGGAACCGGACATCCTTGACTTGAACCGGGCGGTGCTCTCGTCCATGCAGAGCGCCCGCACGCTCCACATGAACGAGTAGCTGTAGGCCGAGGACAACCACGGTGCGGAGACACACGTCGGCAGCTACGGCTGGTTCGCGCCGGTAGCCAAAGACGACGAGGCCGTCTCGTTCTGCGAGCAGTGATAGTTTTTATTTATGTTGTTGTTTTTATGGATTTTTTGCTGTGTAAAAACATATATTGTTATGCAAGTCGCCTGTGGGTCAGTCTACCATTTCAGGCGGTTGGATGAATATCCTACGTCCTTCTTCCTCACCTCTTCTTCTTCCCCAACAGACCACCGCACGGGCCGTACGGGTACTCCCCAACATGCGGTTGGATAAACATACTCTATGAACGAAAATTATGTGTCAGCGGTAGGATGGCTGAGTTTGGTTTGTTCACATGCGACAGCACGTGTCAGTGAGGGTGCGTTCCCTTGGTTGGGTTTGCGGCATGCAGGAGCGACTGTGCATGTGAGGGTGCGTTGCGACCGCGGCGTGCAGGAGCGACCGTGTGAGGGTGCGGTGCGACCACGACAGCCGTGCGCAAGTGTACCTCCTTTTCATTTTGAAAACTTTAGGCAAGCTTGGCAAAAATGTGTGGCGAAGTATGGCAATGCAAGGCCTAGACCTAAACAGGATAAGTACGTAGTACGTACTACGTACTAGGAGTACTAGTGTTAAAAAAGAAAGGCGGGGTTTTCCTTCGCGGGATTAATCGATACAAATCCTTGTTTCACATGTCAATTAATGTGTATTTTTTTCTCCAAAGCCCAAAGAGCTAACCATCTCACTCCTCATCGCTTGATTAATGCAGCGCCATGCAAACCAACCTTCTCACTTCCGCATGCATGCAAGGGATATTAATGTCCTTGGTTGCTAGTATGAGGCAAACCCAATCAATTTTGCCTCGATTAGTGTTAGTGGCCTTTTGCAAATTGTAATTTTGATATACTGGCCTTGTGTACAAAAAATGGAGGTCATAACTATATTTGACTTCCTTCCCCATTGCGGTGACGTCGACGATATCTCGAATGTTGTGGTTTGGCGAAGTGCGTTTGACGAAGAACACCATTGAGGGAGACCATGGTAAGTCATTCGCAAGTGCCGCCTGCAAGCCGAGACAACCGCCTTATTTGCATACAGGAAGTCCGTTGAACCAAAGTACGCGTAAATGTACTAGTACTACTCGTACACAATAGCGTCGTCCGTCCAGCTTAGTGCGGTGAGATTGTTTCTCAAACAAGACGATGGAGAAGCGGAGTCAGCGAAGAGTGAAATGATGGTTGTTTCGTCCATGCTTTGTGATTTGATGCCTCACTGCTTTGTGATTTGTGATAGAAGGGACAGGGGAGTAGACTCTGTCCTCTATACTGTACATGCGTCCAAGCACGGGAGAAAGAGGAGAGACGTTGCATTTTTCTATTCCTTCAATCAATCAACCAGGGAGCTTCGGTTCCATCCTTTCGGCTTTGGCAACACCACCCACAATGGTTCCCACGACGCCAAAAGATATTTTCACATTTGGCTACACAGTGTGGATGCCCTTAACCGTACCACTTGGTTTTGCTCCTATGTGCTATCTATACAAATCTCAATTATATTGATCTAAAAATTTATAGAATCAAGATTAGTAAAAAGGAGGTGATTTTGCCACGCAGATGGCGGGGGAGGTTTCTTATTTTTAGAGGACATTGTCCTGGTGGTTTGCTAACATGCGGTCCCATGTGTCAGTGCTTTACCAAGCCGATCCGCTTCCCACATGAGGCAGAACAACCGTAGAAGCAACACATGGTTAACTTGAAGAAGATGAGGGAGAAGTGATGACCCACAAGTATAGGGGATCTATCGTAGTCCTTTCGATAAGTAAGAGTGTCCAACCCAACGAGGAGCAAAAGGAAATGATAAGCGGTGTTCAGCAAGGTATTCTCTGCAAGTACTGAAATAAGTGGTAATAGATAGTTTTGTAATAAGGTAAATTGTAACGACAACAAGTAAAAAAAGTAAATAAGGTGCAACAAGGTGGCCCAATCCTTTTTGTAGCAAAGGACAAGCCGGAACAAACTCTTATAATAGGAAAAGCGCTCCCGAGGACACATGGGAATATCGTCAAGCTAGTTTTCATCACGTTCATATGATTCGCGTTCGATACTTTGATAATTTGATATGTGGGTGGACCAGTGCTTGGGTGCTGTTCTTACTTGAACAAGCATCCCACTTATGATTAACCTCTATTGCAAGCATCCGCAACTACAACAAATGTATTAAGGTAAACCTAACCATAGCATGAAAAATATGGATCCAAATCAGCCCCTTACGAAGCAACGCATAAACTAGGGTTTAAGCTTCTGTCACTCTAGCAACCCATCATCTACTTATTACTTCCCAATGCCTTCCTCTAGGCCCAAATAATGGTGAAGTGTTATGTAGTCGACGTTCACATAACACCACTAGTGGCTAGACAACATACATCTTATCAAAATATCAAACGAATACCAAATTCACATGACTACTCATAGCAAGACTTCTCCCTTGTCCTCAGGAACGAACGTAATTACTCACAAAGCATATTCATGTTCATAATCAGAGGGGTAAAAATATGCATATAGGATCTGAACATATAATCTTCCACCAATTAAACCAACTAGCATCAACTACAAGGAGTAATCAACACTACTAGCAACCTACTAGCACCAATCCCGGACTTTGAGACAAGAATTGGATACAAGAGATGAACTAGGGTTTGGAGATGAGATGGTGCTGGTGAAGATGTTGATGGAGATTGCCCTCTCCCGATGAGAGGAGCGTTGGTGATGACGATGGTGATGATTTCCCCCTCCCGGAGGGAAGTTTCCCCGGCAGAACAGCTCTGCCGGAGCTCTAGATTGGTTCCGCCTTGTGGCGGCGAAGTCTCGTCCCGAAAGGTTGCTTCCTATTTTTTCTCATCGAAAGATTTCATATAGGAGAAGATGGACGTCGGAGAGCCACCAGGGGGCCCACGAGGTAGGGGCGCGCCCTAGGGGGGGCACCCTCGTGAGCAGGGTGTGGGCCCCCTGGCCTTCATCTTTGGCGAGGATTTTTCTTTATTTATTTTAAGACGTTCCGTGGAGTTTCACGACTTTTGGAGTTGCGCAGAATAGGTCTCTAATATTTGCTCCTTTTCCAGCCCAGAATTCCAGCTGCCGGCATTCTCCCTCTTTATGTAAACCTTGTAAAATAAGAGAGAATAGCCATAAGTATTGTGACATAAAGTGAAATAACAGTCCATAATGCGATAAATATCGATATAAAAGCTTGATGCAAAATGGACGTATAAACTCCCCCAAGCTTAGACCTCGCTTGTCCTCAAGCGAAAGCCGATAACAATAAATATGTCCTCATGTTTAGAGGTAGAGGCGTTGATAAAAATAAAATATGGACATGAAGGCATCATGATTATTCTCATAACAGCAACATATATAGATTTTGTCATATGATTACATATTTTCAAGTGATGCTCTATTCACAATGCAAAAGTATAAATCATAAACCTTATTGGGCTCCGACAAACTATAATCTCAGTCATTGAAGTAATTGCAATTTATCATAACATCGGAAAGAGTCTATGTCAGAGCTAAAAAGCAAGTCCACATACTCAACTATCATCTAGTCCTTCATGATTGCTAACACTCACGCAATACTTGTGGCTACGGAGTTTTAATCGGACACAGAGAAAGATAGGGGCTTATAGTTTTGCCCCACAACCTTTTACCTCAAGGGCAATGTCAACAATAATGGTTCATGCTCCCCTACATCCAATTAGATATATATATATATATATCATGTTCTTTCCAACATGCTGAGCTTGCCAAAGGATAAAATGAAAAATAAAAGGTGAAGATCACCATGAATCTTGCATAAGGTAGAAGATAATAATAAAGGATAGGCCCTTCGCAGAGGGAAGCAGAGGATGCCATGCGCTTTTATGGTTGGATATATAAAATCTCAATGCAAAAGAACGTCACTTTATATTTCCCCTTGTGATGTGAACCTTTATTATGCAGTCCGTCGCTTTTATTACTTCCACATCACAAGATCGTATAAAGCTTATTTCTCCCACACCAATCAATCATACATATTTAGAGCAATTTTTATTGCTTTGCATCGATGACAACTTACTTGAAGGATCTTACTCAATCCATAGGTAGATATGGTGGACTCTCATGGCAAAACTGGTTTAGGGATATTTGGAAGAACAAGTAGTATTTCTACTTGGTGCTGAGAATTTGGCTAGCATGAGGGGTAAAGGCAAGCTCAACAAGTTAGAGGAACCATGACAACATACTTTATCTCAGATATAAGAAAGACATAACTCATTATGTTGTCTTCCTTGTCCAATATCAACTCTTTAGCATGTCATATTTTGATGAGTGCTTACAATCATAAAAGATGTCAATGATAATATATCTATATGTGAAAACCTCTCTTTCCTTATTACTTCCTATTAATTGCAACCATGACCAAAGCTATGTCTGCCAATTCCCAACAACTTTTAATCATCATACTCTTTCTATGTGAAGTCATTACTCTCAAGAAGACCAATATGAACCTGTTGTTTCTTTTTATTCCTTTTCTCTTTTCTTTTATTCACCCAAGATGATGGCAAAATAATCAGGCCCTTGACTCAACACTAATCTTTATTATATATAACTCACGGACTCGATTATATAGAGAGGTCATAAAACAAAACTCAAAACTAGATCATGCCATAAACTTTATTCTACTAGATCAAGATACTACTAACAGGATCGAACTAAGAAAAATGGTAAAGATAGGAGATGTGATTGTGATACGATACCGGGGCACCTCCCCCAAGCTTGGCAGTTGCCAAGGGGAGTGCCCATACCCATGTGATTATATCTCCTTGGTCGGTGAAGAAGGTGGTGGTGATGGATAATCGCACATCGAGCGTAAGAGGTCCTCCAGCTTGCGGATAATGCCCTTGAGTGCGACAATATGCTCCTTCAACAAAATATTTTCTTGTGTGAGATACTTATTCTGTATACGATCTAACTCAATCATCTTGAAAGCTTCGATCTCTGTTGGGGTAAGAAGGTTATGATCAAGTTGAAGGATGTCTTTTGCTGCCGGAGCTTGATCCTCCGTGGCCTTCTTGATCCTTTCATCCTTGTTGACCTTCGTGGGTTCTTCCCCCTTCAGATCTATCCTCATTAGCCAAGCATCGTTGTCACCATTGTTGGAGGAGGGGGACGACATGATGCCTGGCCTTGAAAACCCTGACAGCAAATAGCTCGAAACAAGAACAGAGGAGATTTGCGTGATACGGGAGTCAAAGACTTCGGGAGAATATATAATGAATTTTTACCAACCAAAATACGTATCGTACAAGAAAACAAAGTTCGGAAGGCACACGAGGTGCTCACGAGGTAGGGGGGCGCGCCCAGAGGGGTAGGGCGAGCCCACCACCCTCATGGGGCCCTCGTGTCCTTCCCGGACTGCTACTTATTTTTCTATTTTTCTAAATATTCCAAAACGGAGAAATATTGCCTTAAAAATTGTTTTGGAGTCGGTTTACTTACCGTACCACATACCTATTCCCTTTCGGAGTCTGAAACGTTCCGGAAAGTGTCCCTTATGTATTCCTCCGGGTTTACGGTTTCAATAATATTGGTTTCAACATTTATGGGATTACCTGAGATATAATGTTTGATTCTTTGACCGTTTACCACCTTCGGATTTGTGCCTTCGAAGTTGTTGATTTTTATTGCACCGGAACGATAGACCTCCTCGATAACATAGGGGCCTTCCCATTTAGAGAGAAGTTTTCCTGCAAAAAATCTTAAACGAGAGTTGTATAGCAATACATAATCACCTACATTAAACTCATGCTTTTGTATCCTTTTGTCATGCCATCTTTTACCTTTTTCTTTAAATATCTTGGCATTTTCATATGCTTGGGTTCTCCATTCATCAAGTGAGCTAATATCAAATAACCTCTTCTCACCGGCAAGTTTGAAATCATAGTTGAGCTCCTTAATAGCCCAACATGCCTTATGTTCTAGTTCGAGAGGTAAGTGACTTGCTTTTCCATATACCATTTTATATGGAGACATACCCATAGGATTTTTGTGTGCAGTTCTATATGCCCATAATGCATCATCAAGTTTCTTAGACCAATTCTTTCTAGACCTATTAACAGTCTTTTGCAAAATTAATTTGAGCTCTCTATTGCTCAACTCTACTTGACCACCAGACTGTGGGTGATAAGGAGATGCAATTCTATGATTAACATCATATTTAGCAAGCATTTTAGGGAAAGCACCATGAATAAAGTGTGCACCACCTTCAGTCATTAAATATCTAGGGACTCCAAACCTCGGAAAAATAACTTCCTTAAGCATTTTGATAGAAGTGTTATGATCAGCACTACTAGTTGGAATAGCTTCTACCCACTTAGTAACATAATCAACATCAACTAAAATATGTGTATATCCATTAGAGGCAGGAAAAGGTCCCATATAATCAAAGCCCCAAACATCAAACGGTTCAATAACAAGAGAATAATTAATAGGCATTTCTTGACGTCTACTAATATTACCAATTCTTTGACATTCATCACATGACAAGACAAACTTACGGGCATCCTTGAAGAGAGTAGGCCAATAAAAACCAGATTGCAATACCTTATGTGCAGTTCTATCTCCAGCGTGGTGTCCTCCATAAGACTCGGAATGACACTTGCATAGGATCTGTTCCTGTTCATTCTCAGGTACACAACGTCTAATAACACCATCTACTCCTTCTTTATAAAGATGTGGTTCATCCCAAAAGTAATGTCTCAAGTCATAGAAGAATTTTTTCTTTTGCTGGTATGAGAAGCTAGGTGGTATAAACTTAGCAACAATATAATTAGCATAATCAGCATACCATGGAGTACTACGATAAGTACTTATAACATTTAATTGTTCATCAGGAAAGTCATCATTAATAGGTAGTGGGTCATCAAGAACATTTTCTAACCTAGACAGGCTGTCTGCCACGGGGTTCTCAGCTCCCTTTATATATTAGGTTCTACTTTAACTTGCTCAGGAGGTGTATAAGTTCTAATATTGCTTTTACGAATAACAGTTGAAGCTTTCGCATGATCCTTTATTCTAACAAGGAAAGGTGGTTTCTCAATATAAGAAGTAGGAACAATACGATCATTATAAGTGACAGTCTTTTCTTCAACTTTAATAGGTGCAACTACTTTTACTTCTATGGGAGGATGATATTTAAACCACTTCTCCTTAGGGAGATCAACATAGGTAGCAAAAGATTCATAGAAAGAAGCTACTATCTCAGAATCAAGTCCATATTTAGTGCTAAACTTACGGAAAATATCGGTGTCCATAAAAGATTTAACACAATCAAACTTAGGTGTCATACCTGACTCCTTACCTTCGTCGAGGTCCCAATCTTCAGAGTTGCGTTTAATTCTATCCAATAAGTTCCATCTGAATTCAATAGTCTTCATCATAAAAGAGCCAGCACAAGAAGTATCAAGCATGGTTTGATTATTGTGAGAAAGCCGAGCATAAAAACTTTGCATAATTATTTCTCTCGGGAGCTCATGATTAGGGTATGAATATAACATTGATTTAAGCCTCCCCCAAGCTTGAGCGATGCTTTCACCTTCACGAGGCCAGTAATTATATATATAATTGCGATCACGATGAACAAGATGCATAGGGTAATACTTTTGATGAAATTCCAATTTCAATCTTTTATATTCACACGATCTCGTATCACATAGCCTATACCATATCAATGGGTCTTCCTTCAAATATAAAGGAAATACCTTCTTCTTAGCAACATCATCGGATACACCTGCAAGCTTAAATAATCCACAAACTTCATCCACATAGAATAAGTGCTCATCAGGATGCTTTGTTCCATCTCCTGTAAAAGGGTTAGCGAGCAGTTTTTCCATTATACCCGAAGGGAATATAAAAGGAGTTTCATTTTCAATAGGTTCAGTAGGTTGAGGAGCAACTCTTTGCTCTACTGGACGGGGTGAAGATACCCCGAACAAGCCCCTCAGAGAATTACTTTCCATAGTAACAAGTGATAGTAAATTTCAGCACACTATATAAAATTTTCCTTACCAAATTCCACTTACCAGAAGCGCTACACTCCCCGGCAACGGTGCCAGAAAAGAGTCTTGATGACCCACAAGTATAGGGGATCTATCGTAGTCCTTTTGATAAGTAAGAGTGTCGAACCCAACAAGGAGCAGAAGGAAATGATAAGCGGTTTTCAGCAAGGTATTCTCTGCAAGTACTGAAATAAGTGGTAACAGATAGTTTTGTAATAAGGTAAATTGTAACGAGCAACAAGTAACAAAAGTAAATAAGGTGCAGCAAGGTGGACCAATCCTTTTTGTAGCAAAGGACAAGCCGGAACAAACTCTTACAATAGGAAAAGCACTCCTGAGGACACATGGGAATATCGTCAAGCTAGTTTTCATCACGTTCATATGATTCGCATTTGATACTTTGATAATTTGATATGTGGGTGGACCGGTGCTTGGGTGCTGTTCTTAGTTGAACAAGCATCCCACTTATGATTAACCTCTATTGCAAGCATCCGCAACTACAACAAAAGTATTAAGGTAAACCTAACCATAGCATGAAACATATGGATCCAAATCAGCCCCTTACGAAGCAACGCATAAACTAGGGTTTAAGCTTCTGTCACTCTAGCAACCCATCATCTACTTATTACTTCCCAATGCCTTCCTCTAGGCCCAAATAATGGTGAAGTGTTATGTAGTCGACGTTCACATAACACCACTAGAGGCTAGACAACATACATCTTATCAAAATATCAAACGAATACCAAATTCACATGACTACTCATAGCAAGACTTCTCCCTTGTCCTCAGGAACGAACGTAATTACTCACAAAGCATATTCATGTTCATAATAAGAGGGGTAATAATATGCATATAGGATCTGAACATATAATCTTCCACCAATTAAACCAACTAGCATCAACTACAAGGAGTAATCAACACTACTAGCAACCTACTAGCACCAATCCCGGACTTTGAGACAAGAATTAGATACAAGAGATGAACTAGGGTTTGGAGATGAGATGGTGCTGGTGAAGATGTTGATGGAGATTGCCCTCTCCCGATGAGAGGAGCGTTGGTGATGACGATGGTGATGATTTCCCCCTCCCGGAGGGAAGTTTCCCCGGCAGAACAGCTCTGCCGGAGCTCTAGATTGGTTCCGCCTCGTGGCGGTGGAGTCTCGTCCCGAAAGGTTGCTTCCTATTTTTTTCTCATCGAAAGACTTCATATAGGAGAAGATGGACATCGGAGAGCCACCAGGGGGCCCACGAGGTACGGGGCGCGCCCCCCACCCTCGTGAGCAGGGTGTGGGCCCCCTGGCCTTCATCTTTGGCGAGGATTTTTCTTTATTTATTTTAAGACGTTCCATGGAGTTTCAGGACTTTTGGAGTTGCGCAGAATAGATCTCTAATATTTGCTCCTTTTCCAGCCCAGAATTCCAGCTGCCGGTATTCTCCCTCTATATGTAAACCTTGTAAAATAAGAGAGAATAGCCATAAGTATTGTGACATAAAGTGAAATAATAGTCAATAATGCGATAAATATCGATATAAAAGCATGATGCAAAATGGACGTATCAAGAAGCAGATTCAGCAATGAGTGAAATGATGGTTGCTTCGTCCCTCCAACTTCTTTTTGAGCATTATTACTTCGTCCCTCCAACTAAATTGGCGGAAAGGTGCAGCTTTGTGATTTGACGCCTCATTGCTCATTACTACGCCGGCGCCATGACTGGGTTCTTCACCCCGGCTGCTTTGCATTGTATTCCGGTATGGCACGTGGACCCGGTAGCTTGATGCCCCACATGTCGGTGAAAGGGACTAGAAGATTTATGAAAGCGAGCGCTCCACTCTTACGACAGAGGAGTACACGACACGACGGCGCAGTGAACTGTCACTTGTACTGTATATAGTACTATAGTTTTGATGTTTCGCACGATCCATCGATACAAACCCGATTAAACAGGAAAGGGAGGGATTTTTCCCGCGCGGTATATGATACTGGCCATACATTTCAAAGGCAATTTTAATGTATGCAAACTGAATAATTAAGTAACACTATGATATCTAGTAAAACTAAAAACATACACTATGATTTATTGTGTTAGAGTGTAGTAGTAGTGCTGTATTGCATAGTTATTAGATGTAACATGCGAGGACGTGTAGAGATGTAGATTTGGAGGGCCTACAGAGAGAAAAGCGTAATACGTTCACCGAACTTCAGAATAAGCTGATTACGGTCACTATATACGCTTCGCGGTGATTATACAGTCACTTGCTCACGGTTCAACATCGGATTGCACTCTGTTGACCAGCCAAATAGTCTGCGTGGCACCATGTTGACTAGTTAAATTGACCATGTACCTTGTGGGTCCCACCTGTCAGTTCACATAGGGAAAAGGTCAGATAAACACAAATTTACGCAGGGGTGACAAGATTCCACCCCGTGCGCGGGAATCACCTGGTTGTGTATGTGTCTGTCAGGGCCTGATGTGTGCGCATGCACGTGTAGGTTGAGCACTTGAGCGTGAGAGTGTGTGTTGGTCGTGTGGTGTACTAGTGTGTGCATGCATGCGTGCGTGTGTGCGTGCGTGGATGCGTGTGTACATGTGAGTGTTGCGTGCGTGCGTGGGTGCATGTGTTCGTGTGAGTGTTGCATGCATGCAGTTCGTGTGCATGCGTGTGCATGTGTATAATCACCACACCAGCTCCTGTGTGTTAAAACAAACGGCTCAGCATACCAATACATGGCCACCTTGTCCGTTGTGCCTGCGGTCATGACTTCGAACCACCGTCCAATATTTTTTTGTCGTTTGTTTTCATTCTTACGAGCAAGATGCCCGTGCGTTGCATGCAACATCAAGATGCATTTTTATGACTAGTTTATATTGTGAGAGAAAAGGATGAACGAGGGAAGGCCTTATTTGCAAATGTGGAGAGGTGTGTGGGTACCTTTTTGCAAAATTGTCATAGTTTCTTTCCTATCTGTCAGAATACACTTATAAAAAACAGAGTTGGTGGTGATGGTGTGCCTTCCATCCTGCAATATAGGTCGTCCGATTTATATCTGACGGATAGGAAGGAAACTATGGCAATTTTGCAAAAAGATACCCACGCCCCTCTCCACACTTGCAAATAAGGCCTTCCCTTTTTCATCCTTTTCTCCCACAAGATAAACTACTCATACAAATGCATTTTGATGTTCCGTACAAAGCATGGGCATCTTGCTAGTATTTTATAAGAGTGTAGATGTAGAGTAGATACAAGCCGACAGGTGGGCCCGATGGTAGTGAGATAATGTGATGCAACACTAGAGGTGCCACGTGGAGCGTTTAACTGGTCACCTAGTTGTGTCTTGAGCAAATACAGAGTTGTACGGTGAGCCTGTGACTGTATAATAACCACAAAACGTAAATGGTGACCATAATGAGTGGATTCTGAAGTCCAATGTACGTATCGTGCTTTCACTTCAAATACAATGATCGTCACTATATATATCGCGAGGGAAAGATGAAACATGCGTGAATGTGCTGGGGGCTTACTTTTAGAGGACCTGGAGATAGTTTGTGTGCGTACATGAAAGGGGCGTGGAGGGGGGGTGTGCAATGGAGAGAGAGATGCTCTTCGTTTCTCTTTATTATGACTAACTTTATATATAGTATAAAAATATACAAATTCACAGTGCGGAATAAATATCATTGTGGGCACCATGCAATGCAAGCATTCATACTCCTCCATATAACTTTGTAATGTTGTATATATGTAGAAATTCTAAAATATTTTTTTGGCCACACTTTATTCAAAAGGAATGTTGTATGCGAAATAAACGTGGAGAGAGGGCTTTTTAGATCAATGGGGTACGTGATGTAACATGTGTGAATGTGTAGTTGATGCATTTGGCAGGGCCTAGAGAGGTATGTGTGTGTATTACGTATTCTAGAGAGGCATGGATAGAGGGGCCGACAGGGGGGCGTGGGAGAGATAGCATGAGAAATGAGAGTGGTCTAGAGAGAGAGAGACGAATATGACGTCACGGCGAGAGATTCCCTTGAGTGTGTATATGCAAGGGGGGAGTGGATAGAGGCACCAGGCGAATATTTTTTTTGTGTGTGGTGTCTGTGTAGGTATGTGTGGGTGTGAGAAGATAATGAGACATGGGGGCAGAGGGTGTGTCACCGCGTGAGGTCCGGTGGGTCGAGGTGAGGCCCTTCGTTCGGTTCCGTCCTGCACCAAATTGGTCGGCTCGTGACGTATTTCGGGAGACCCATGGATGACTAGTCGTACAAGACAAAGATAGCATAATTGTGAAGGACTCTATGTCTACTGACAAAGCCGGCTAGGATTTGTAACCCTAGATTATCGGACTAAGGTAACCCCTTTATCTCTGATATTACTATTCATCCAACCTAACTTTAAGGGGCATTCTACAGAATGCTCTGCTAGAATCATACTCGTCGATTAGGAAGAGAGGTGTGAGACAATGCGTGAGAGACAGGCCTAAAGATAATGTACGTACAAGAGACAGTAGGCAGGTCTATGTATATTGAAAGGGTCGATGGGGATTGTGCGTGTGTATGCTTGCGAGAGGAAGAGTGCTTGTGATAAAGGTTAGTGAAAACAGTCGTAAATGGTTACGAGAGGGAGGGAGGGTTATATCGAGAGCATGTGTGCGAGAAAGACACCTCGAGAGAGAGTGTGTGAGCATGTGTGAGGGACCACCGATGGAGAGTGAAACTACACGTACAAGACTGCTGTACACATTGATTAAAGATATAAATTGTATCCAAATATTAGGATGGGATCATGATATTTGCAATTCACGTAAGGAACGGTCATTGATCCATCAGACATCTAGATTCTATCGAATTTGAGCATGTCTATGTTATTATTCAACACAATTGATCCACATAGTTAGTATTTTGAACTCCAGACAATGCATCGCTTTAGCAATCAAATATAAACGTGAGTATAGTTCATGTTGTGTGTGTAAAGCACATTATACATACGAAAGTTACACAATGAACATTATAAATAGCTACCTATGGACTAGCATACATTTGAATTCAACTTAAGGTGGTTTAAAAAAATCGAATTCAACCTGAAGTCCATTCAATTATTTTAATTTGATATCATGGCATTTGTAAATCATACCTACATTATGGGGGCACCAACCTTTGCTCTGATTTTGTACATAATAGCATATGTAGTTGTGTACAAAATAGATTCTAATTTAGCTCCTCCATTCCAAAATAATCGTAGTTATAGGATTTTCAAGTGTCAAAATTTCAAAAAGAAGCGGATAATTTAATGAGATTTTCAAACATACAAGGTCAAATTTAACGTTGTCTATTTAGGTCAATCCTCAAAGTTTAAGAGTACTCTAAACGTGAATGCTTGTGTTTCAAAATTTCGAACGAAGCGCCAAAAGAGCCTCTACTCGTCCAAAACCGCGTGAGACCAATGTTTGGTAGTACAAGGAATTTACTTTTCTAATAACTCTGACCTGTGAAACCTACCGACCCGACGTCCAAAGGTCTAAACCGGGGTAGGTTCGTAGCTTCATCTAAACGCCACGCAACCGCCTCCGAAAAACATTCGTACACAATGGCCGCCTAAGCACACATGCGCGCGGCCAAAATCGCTCCCGCCCACTATTTGGGACACCTGGGACTACCATCCTACCCCCGACCCGCAATAGGTCGCAATTTAAGAGGGGGCAAAGTTTGTACTTTCCCCAAATTTCAAACAAGCGCGTCCCATCTTCTGTTCAAAAAGCCAAAAACAAGCGCGTCCCAGACCGAAACATGGTTCTCCCCCCCCGCCCACCCGTCCGATTCCCCATTCGTACTCCGTGGGCGCAAAAACTACCTCTCCACCAGCGGCGAAACCCCGGCATCCTCCGTCTGTCACCCCATTCCACCCATCAACCGCCGCCCTCCTCCATCACGCCGGAGCCGATACTCCGACGTCGTCGTCCACCACAACCTCAACCGCAACGCCTTCCACGGCTAGTAGTTGAAGCCGAGGCCGAGCCGTCCATACCCGAGCCAGTTCAACCACGCCGTCCTGCGCCTCACCGCTGCCGTTCCAACTTCGCCACCCTCCACCGCACCGAAGCTGTTCTTGCTACGCCGTCCTTCACCGCCTTTAATCTACTTCCCCTCCGCCGACATATGACCACGACAACATAGTCAACAATTTGGCCATGGGTTCGTCCAAGCCTACACCCTCCTCCAGAACATCGGTTTCCCCAAAAAAAAGAAGAACATCGACGCGACATGTGGAGGCGACCACACCGGCAACCGAAAATGGTACCCCTCTTCCCTTATTCGTGCAAATCTTACGTGTCTGCTTGCACGGTATTCATCCCACAGAAGACACTAGTTGACCGCTTCTTCTTGATACTAGATGTTCCTAGTAACTCGCGATGCACAAGGTTTCTCCTCATATACTATTTCACCTTAGCTAGAGGTCCGTCACCCCCCTGAATTTCAATTCCTAGTCAGTTGATTCCCAATTAACGGAAGCATTCCTCAGCGTAACAGGCGCTAGTCCGCCTATTACGCCGGGGAAGTAGCGCCTCGATGTTTATCTTAGGGGCGTGTGGGGCCTCGAGCTACTGGCGCCCGATCTGGTGGTCGGCCGGGATTAAAGGGATGGCCTGGGGGCGCTGCCAAGCATGGCGGTGGTATGAGGTCGAGGGGAGGGCGGGGCGGCGGAGGCAGGGGTCTGGGCCGGTGGTCGCTGGCGGTTCGAGAAAGATCGTCAACAGTGACTGGCGGGAGGTAGACGAAGGTCATCTGCTCGTTCCTTATAGATCGGACGGTTCATTAAAAAAATTGACTGACCTATTTATTTTCAGTCGACTGTTATCTTGATATGACCACATGTGGTGGTGTGCTGGAGGAGTACCTGCATTTCCTGTGCTCATATATTACAAAATTATACGGAGTAGAATCTAATTTTGTTTGCCATGCAATGTTGTAGAGCTATCATATGTCTCCTGTCATTTATTTTTCAGCCACCTGCTATCTGCTACTTTTACAGTGCACTAGTTCTGCACACACTTCACCCATACTCTCACTATTGTGTTTTTATGCAAGGGTATTTCAGACTCTGCTGCTATGAGAGAAGCAAAAAATAAAAGAGAGAAGTCGCTCCAGCGTCGTACGTGGATAGGCCAGACACGTTTCAGCCTTATAATAGGTGCAGTGTCAGCAGATGGAGACGGTAAACGTAGATCTGGAGTTGATGACCTCGCTTGCAATGAACCACCATCCTAGGTGCTTGCTTTAACTTCGCGGTGTCATATGTGGTTGCATGTTCCATATGGTGTCTAGCTTGTATTCGAAAGGACAAAGTCGGTCTTTATTAAGATAAGGAAATATATTTTTCACATGAACCACCATCCCGTGAGCACCAGAAGACAAATAGCTAGTCAGGGCACTGGTCGAGCCAGTGACAAGCCCAGCAAAGAGAGACATCACCTGGATGCCAACTAAAAATCCGCGATGGTGGCGAAGCAGCCCGCCTCCCACCAGGCTCTCAGGTCCTAGATGATCATGCTCACCACTCCAGCCGGATGTCTATCTTGTATTGCTTCCAATTTGGTTAAATTGCATCTGCTTAGCTTACACATTATACCTTTGAATATGACATGCCTTTATGTTTTTGGTACATACTAGTACATCTGTGTATTAACCATGTTCTTACATCAAACTAATGTTCTTGTGTATCCCTCATCAATCACTTATGATGAGGCAGTCAGGCAAGTGGATTACTCCTCATTTAAAGAATGCAACGTCAGCCTCCCAACATGATTCTCAAGAAACAACAAGGCTAGATGAAGATAGTGAAAATAGCTCTGTAGTTGATTACCGCATTTCCCCTACACTAGCATCGCAGGTGCTTGCTCTAACTTGGCAACGTGATATGTGGTTAAATGTTGCATACGGTGTCTAGATTGTAATTCTTCCAATCTGGTTAAACTGCATGTGCTATTCTGCTTAGCTTATACATTATACCTGTTAATGTGACATGCCTTCTTGTATTTAGTACATAGTACATCTGTCTATTAAGCATGTCCTCACATAAAACTATTGTTTTTTTGTATCTCGCATAAATCAATATGACGAGACACCTTCAGTATATGTAGTGTGATATTAGTTGCATCTTTGATATGATTTATAGCATGCGTTGCTTCTAATTTGTTGAAATGCCATTTATGATGGGACACTTTTAACTTGGCAGAGTCATATTGGTTGCATCTTTCACGTGGTGTCTAGCTTGCATTGCTTCTTATTTGGTGAAATGGTTTCTGCTTAGTTTACACAAATAGTTGTGAATATGCCATGTCATCCTGTTCTGTGTATTATTCCATCCTGGAACCATGTGTTTTCCTTACATCAAAGTAGCGATTGTCAGTATCGTGCACGAATGAGTTCTTAAGAGTGAATTTTATTGCTTTTTCTTGTCAGTTTTACTTGACAATTCAAAATCAATAAAGCAGAAGGAAGTTAGCAAGGCAGCAAATGAAGGTTCTCCTTCCAAATGGAGGGCCTCTACAGATTCTACTCCTCCGTCCCCCCAAGATGATTTCCAAGACAACACATGCATAGACACTCAACGTAGCTGTGTTGGTGATGAGCACGTCTCCCCTAGTGCACCATCACAGGTGCTCCCTCTAACTTGGCACTGTTATGTGTGGTTGCATGTTATGTATGATGTCTAGCTTGTATTGCTTCTAATTTTGTTGAATTTCATCTGCTTACTTTACACATTATAATTGTGACTAAGACACGTGTTCCTGTTTCTAGAACATACAATATCTGTCTATCACACCATGTTCTTACATCAAAGTACATTTGTTCTGAAGAACTAAATTGTTATTCGTTTTTCTTGTCGGCTTGAGTTAACATGGCACAGAGAAAGAGGAAGCAAGGCAGAACGACAGGGAAAGGGAAGCGGAACAATCCTGGAGATTCTGCTGGTACTGATGGTGCAATAGAAGGTCAAAGTCTAGCGGAAAATTGTACCAACAGGGTATCCCATGCTACACGAGCTGCAGAACAAGCCAAATAGAAATAAATAGCTACCACCAAACAAGCAGAGACAACCCTAGTTGTTGCAACACCTTCCACAGTACCACCAGCTGCATGATTTACTCATTGGTCAACTCAGCTAGCAGCACGTTCCCAAGCTCCCTTGCCACCTGACACTACTTCTGAAGCACTCTTGACACAAGATGAGTTGGCAAGATCAGATGAACTTTGTGAGCTTCAAAAGCAAGAAGGTAGTTGCTGGAGTCAAGTTACAGTTGCATGCTTCTTTATATGTAGTCTCACAGTTTGATGTACACTAACACTTCCTATGTTTGTTCTTGGACTAGCACCTAGGCGCAAGAGGAAACAAACATCAGGGATAATGCTCGATAGGTTAACTAAATCTAGAGGAGGAAGAATGGAGATCCGTTTTGAGGCAGGTTTAAAAAGGCCACGTGATGCTACAGAGTCAGCCAAGTTAGTATCAGAGGCAGCGGTTGCTGTTAGGTGTCATGTACGTATCCTCCTAACATGGATTCAGTACAGGAATGACAAAGACGAAACCCAGTTCAACACCTTCCTTGAACATTTATCTGTAAGTATGGTTATGTATGGAAACTAGTAATATCGTCTTGCTCTGTCCAATACTTTCTAGGTTGCTGATAATGAGACTCCCATAATTTTCAACATATGAGGTTCAAGTTGGATAGCCAAGATGATGCAACCAGACAAGCTTGCACCCATGTTTTCAAGTCTTCTCTGTGACAGTATTGGTATAACTTGAGGAAAAATCACTTTGAAGGCAAGGCCAACAGTGAACTTGCCAAAACATCTCCAGTGGAAAATATATCTAATGAAGACTGGAGAGGCCTCGTTAAACACTGGTCCGATCCGAAGTATCAGGTACATTATATATATATGTGATCAGATCACATGTCGAAGTCCTATTTACGCATGTGCCACACAAATGTATCTTCTTGTAGGTGAACTGTTCAAAGAACAAGGCCAACCGTACGAAAGTGAAATTCCAACAGACGACAGGATCTCGTAGCCATATTGCACACTGCGAGGCTCTTGTAATTAGCTGTTGTTTCACTCTTTTCGCTGTACCATATTATCAGATATATATTGACTTGTTCCAAATGCAGAGGAAAGCCCACGACGACCAAAAAGTACCTGAACCAAATGCTGTGGAAATCTTCAAGGACTATCACACCAGCAAGAAGAAGGGCATGACTACACCAGTCAAAGCCGCTGTTGTAAGTCCTTAATCCTCATGCCTTTTGACTACTACTTACTTTGACTTGTGCCTTGAACTGCATGGTTTGCAACCAATGTCTATTACTCTTTTCAATTTTATACACAGTTGTCTTAGCGTACCATTGCACCTTACAAGGTTTAAAAGAGAGGAGTGATGTTCCTTTGATCTTGACCTGTAATATAGTTCCGTGCTGGACTTTCCCACACAACGTTACAATTGCCTGTTTGTCTGTTCTCAGTTGTTTTGTGATATGAATGATGTCATACTATGATTACCGTATTATAAACTTCGTCTCTTTATCCTTAGCCCTCAATACAATGTGAAGAAATAGACAATATATTAGTGATGGTACATGGTCATATGTTTGGAACCTGGTTTTATTATGTACTTTGCAATAAAATACAACTAATATTTTACATGGGTTCACCAGAATAAGTTCTGTATATAGACCAAAGCTATT
The DNA here is from genome assembly GCF_056163025.1 of Triticum urartu. Classification (NCBI taxonomy): domain Eukaryota; kingdom Viridiplantae; phylum Streptophyta; class Magnoliopsida; order Poales; family Poaceae; genus Triticum; species Triticum urartu. The sequence goes on along the minus strand of NC_141875.1, from coordinate 586,867,653 downwards.
TTGTTTGGTTTTGCTACCTCCTTAATATCTTCTGTTCTGGTACTACTAATGTAAAACCACAAATTTTCAGCGATCTATGGAAAAAATGGTGGAACCGCCACCTTCTGAAGGTGGCGAGGCAACTATAACCGCAATGCCAGCTCTTCCTTCAGTGGGTCAGTACCTGTCCACTAGCAGTGCCAAAAGCACGTTCCTGCGTAATATTGGCTTGGTTATTAAGGCAATCTCGTCCAAACTGCCTCATGATCAAGATATGCAAGCTCAAAACAATGTTGTATCTGCGCTCCAGACACAACTCCATTCCCTAACAGAGACCCTTTGTGAAACAAGGAGAGACATTGTTCGATGTGGCCAAGATATGCATGGTTTTGAAACCAGACTATCAGACATTTGCTATGTTGTTCAGGAGCCTAGGAGAACTAAAGGCAAAGGTTATGGTGCTCCATCGGACAATACATCATGAAAACGTAACAGTCAGGCCAAATGAACTGAGCTTCTGAACTTCTGGTGGTGCTTTTATCTTCTAGACTGTTAACTTTTATGCCAACCTTCCTTTTGTTTTATAGTTGTAATTTGTTTTGGTGCGATACAAAATTTGTTCTTAACATGCAGCCACCGGCTGAAGAAAATAGCAAGCCATTTTTGTATAGTGTAGGGTGTTCCCTATATTTGCACTGGTGGCGAACTTTGATGCCCACTGGCTGTAGTTAACATGGGCCTCCTACGGGCCATAGAAACAATGGGCCTTCTAAGGGCCGTAGAAACATTGGGCCTTCTACGTGGCGTAGAAACAATGGGCCTTATACTGGCCGTAGACACAATGGGCCTTCTACGGGCCATATCATCAATGGGCCTTCTACGGGCCATATGATCAGTTGGCCAAACATGGGCCAATAACACACCACATTATGGCCGTAAATGGGCTAGAGTTGAAATCATTCATGGGCCGACCATAATGGGCCGTCGTTAATCGGCCATATTTTGATGACGCTATGAAAATGACCCAACGTATTAACGGGCCACAAACGGGCCGACTGTAACCACGGGCTAAATTTGGCCCACAAGCAGAAAATGACAGTAGCGGGCCGTAAGTAAACGAATGTGGAAATGAGCCCAAGAATAAATGGGCCCCGAGAAGGCCGAAAGATAACATGGTCTGGAAACGGCCCAACAGAATAATGGGTCGTTAATGGGCATAAAGTGATACACTGTTCATTGTGGGCCAGTTTCACCACGTGCCGTTAATGGGTATAAAGTGATACACTGTTCATTACGGGCCAGTTTTACCATGGGCTGTTAATGGGCCGAGAGTAATAAGGGCCTCATATGGGCCGAAAGACATCATGGGCCATACATGGGCCGGAAGTTAAAACGGGCTGGAATTATAATGGATGGCCTAGATGATGCTACTGAGCCTAATTCGGATAGGCCGTAAACGGGCCCTAGGTTAGCGGGCTGTAAATGGGCTATATGCGAACATGCCATTAACAGGCTTGCCGTGGGCCGGCCCGCCACCTTTTGAGCAAGTCAAATGGGCCAAACTTTTAACAGGAATGGGCCTCTGTTGGGCCATGCCACGTGTCGATGTATGATAGGCGCTTTGGGTCCACTGAGTGGATGACATCTGTCCCAACGGTGAGCCGACACGTGTTTCGTCCAGCCAATGATGATTTTACACATGGAAAATCCCCATTGGTCGGGGCTGTTAATGGGTTATCGGATCCAAAACCGGACCCGATAGCTTAACGAATTTCTGTTACGGTGGATGCCACGTGTCGGTCACCCTTGACGAAAGCACTTCTGTGACGCGCGATTTATTGTCATTGAAGTGGACACTTCCGTGATGATAATTTTGGTAATGTCTTGGAACACTTCTATGACAGAACATGTATGACTATCTTGACTCTGTCATAAATTTGTCATGGATGTACATGCATGAGAGAAAACATGACCTACTGTGACAAACACGTATCATCACGGAAGTGTATTTGTTTGTAGTGTATGTCGTTCACGAAAAAGGAGGTGCGGACCGTGCTATTTCAGATGGCCCCATTCAAGGCACCTAGTGTGGATTGTTTTACTATGGGATTTTTTTAGAGATACTGGTCCTTGTTAAAAGATGATATAGTCCCGGCGGTGTTGGTTTTTTCGAATGGCGGTGAGCTACCTGCAGGCATGAACGACACCTCAATTATAATAATCCCTAAGGTACAACACTCACAGAGGATAAGCCGGTATAGACCTATCTCCCTATGTCCCGTTTTATACAAAAATTGCTGCCAAATGCATTGCCAACAGGATGAGGGAGTTTCTTCATGAAATAGTAAGTGAGGAGCAAAGTGCGTTTGTGCCTGGGCACCTCATAATGGATAATGTTCTTATTGCGCATGAGAGTGTTCATGTAATGAAGAAGAGGAAGAAAGGAAAGAATTGGGTTTGTGCTATAAAATTAGACATGATGAAAGTGTATGATCGTGTTGAATGGCATTACCTCGATGCCATCATGACTAAATTGGGATTCAGCTCAACCTTTATCCGACTAATCACGAAATGTATTTCATCAGTTCGGTTTGCAGTACGTGTGAATGGTGAATTATTACCCTTTTTTTACCCCATCTAGAGGCTTTCGGCAAGGAGACCTCGTTTCACCATATCTATTTCTTCTATGCGCGGAGGGCTTCGCAACTCTGTTGAACAAGTTTTGTAGAGTCTATGTGGACAAAGGAATTAGAATATGCACCCAATCACCATGGATTAACCATCTACTATTTGCAGACGACGGCCTTATCTTTATGCAAGCTAAACTGGAGAGTGCAATGCATTTTAATAACATCCTAATGATATATGGTTTGTTCGGGCCAATGTGTGAAACAGAGAGAAGAGTTCCATCTTTTTTAGTCCAAACACACCACGTCCAGCCAGAGTAATGTTGAAAGGTGCAATGAGCATTGCGGTTGAGGCCTTCAACGAAAGATACTTAGGCCTCCCGACTACAGTTGGACGAATTACATCTGGTACTTTTGATTTCATCGGCGAGAGAGCAAGATCAAAGTTGAATGGTGGAGCAGAATGTTTGGTTTCTTGTATGGTGAGGGAGGTGTTAATCAAGTCAAAGGGTCAGGCAGTCCCGACGCACACCATGAACTGCTTTAAGCTCATGAAAAAAGTTTACAAAAATATCTCCTCGTTGATGGCAAAATTTTGGTGGAGCAGTTCGATTGACCAGCGTTCCATGCACTGGATAGATTGGAAGTCCTTGTCACTTCCAAAAATTAGAGGAGGAATGTGATTCCATGATCTGGAATGTTTCAATGTGGCTTTGTTAGGAAAACATGGTTGGAGGCTGATTACAAGTCCACATGCTTTATGCTCCATGGTACTAAAAGGTCGTTACTTCCCAATGACAGATTTCATGCATGCTATTGTTCTGCACAATTCTTCGGCTACCTGGCAAGCGATAGTTGCAGGGAGGGCAGCATTGGAGGCTGGACTACTAAAGTGGATTGGGGATGGCTCCACTATAAGAATATGGGAAGATAGATGGCTTCCAGGGAGATTATCACTACGACCTTCAGACCAGGTTGGTACCGCCATACTCTATATGGTCGTAGATTTGATAGACAATGATAGTTGGTCCTGGAAAGCTGATTTACTCAGGAATAAGTTCATACACCCAGATGTTGATGCAATTCTAAATATCCCGCTCAGACAGGGTGGTGGCGATGATTTCTGGGCTTGGGCTCATGAGCGGCCGGGTTCCTACACTGTGGAATACGCGTATTGTGCTCTAATGACTCGTAATGAGCAGTTAGCTCTAGAGGAAGGGACGAACACAAAATCTCCAGAGAATAATAAAATGGTGTGGACATGGCTATGGAAGCTCAAAGTGTTTCCCAAGGTCCGTGTGTTCTGGTGGCGAGTCCTTGTGGGTATCCTTCTAGTGGAAACAACACTACACCATAGACACATAGTGACCTTAGCTCGCTGCAAGGTCTGTATGGGTGCAGATGAAGATATGATTCATGCCTTAATTAAGTGTTCTCATGCGCAAAGCTTCTGGACAGAGGCGTGAAGTTGGCTTCACCTGAAGCTGCCCGAGTTACACCCTAGTATGTGGTTCAAGGACATCCTCTGTATTCGCGTATTGCTAACGCGGATCGGGTGAAAATAATCAATGTCATGTGGGCGATATGGACTTCCCATAACAACATAATGCATGATAGAGTGAGCATGGACCCGGTCCAGTCCATGAAGCGTATAAGAGAAACTCTAGCTTTGTTGGAGCTTCCTTTGGAGCAGACCAGGATGTTGCCTGGGTTTGGATGGAGACCGCCTAAGACTGGTTGAGTCAAGATCAACACGGATGCTAGTGTCTCTTTGACTGAAAATAAGAGTGGAGTAGGAGGTTTAGCTAGAACTCACTTCTTCATTTGTTGCTGCCTGGAGCAAGCCTTACCCCGATGTGATGGATCCACTTATTGCATAAGCTTTGGCGTTGTGAGATGGGGTGATTTTTGCAAAGCTCTGGGGGTTTTCGCGAGTGCTAATGGAAACAGATTGCTCAGAGGTGGTACAGCTATGGCACTCATGACGCTTTTTGCGCTCTATTGTAGCACCGTTACTTTTAGAAATTGATGAGCTAGCCTTATCCTTTCTTTCTTTATTTTGATATTCAACATGTAATAAGAAATGTCAACCTACCGGCCCACTTGTGTGCGAAACATGCAAACACACTTGGGGTTACCGACTGTTGGATGGACTCCCTACCCGGTTTCTTCATGACTAGCGTGATGGCTGATTGTGTTGGTGCTGATGTTGTTTGAATAAATCTCAAAGTTTCCCGCAAAAAGAAAGTTCTCCTATGCATATGTGCTGGCGGTGGACGCATGTCACTCGCCGCAGCTTGTTCGGGCACGGATGAGCACGGGCACTGGCGGCGTCTGAGCTGCCCATGACCTGTTCGACAGAATGACACAACTAGAGTCGGCATGTTTCTGTTGCTCCTGTCCGTCCAAACAGAGCATGGTAAGGGCTTTTGATCTTAACCACCTTGAAGGTCAAAGTCTCAGATCTGGAATCATGCTCATCTCCAAAGGCAACCTCCAAAGATATCTTGCCCACTGGATACGCCGACTTACCAGGCACCACCCCATGAAAGACGGTGTTTGACGGCTTAAGATTTTTGTCAGTCAACCCCATGCAACAGAAGGTTTCATAATAAAGTATATTAATACTGCTGCCTCCATCCATGAGTACCTTAGTAAACTTATAGCCTCCGACCTGAGGTGCTACCACCAGTGCCAGGTGACCCGGATTATCAACCCGGGGCGGGTGACCCTCATGGCTCCACACAATAGGCTGCTCTGACCACCGTAAGTAACGTGGCACCACCGTTTCAACAGCATTCACTGCCCTCTTATGCAGCTTTTGATCCCACTTACACAGGCTGGTGGTGAATACGTGGTACTGCCCACTGTTCAATTGCTTCGGGTTGCTCTGATAACCAGACTGCTGCTGCTGATTCCCCTTGTTATTCTGCTGGTTGTAACTGCCTTCATTACCCTGATTGTGAAACCCGGAATTTGAGCTGCCGCCTCCATGACCCGGACTATGAGAGCCGGATCCTGAACCGCCGTTCGGGCCACGGTTGTGCTGGACAGTCCCTGAATTGTCTCATTATACTGCAATCCTTCCACGAATGTGTAGCTGGCTTCTGATCCGTTCCCTGTTTTGGATACGGCTGACTCAATATTGCCTCAAGGTCAAACCTCGTCCCTTGAGTCGGCGCCCCCTTACGACGCTGGTTATAATTTCACGCAACGGTGTTAGCTACAAAATCGTCCGCTTTGCGCTTACCGTTGCCACCCTGATTGGCCGGGTTGTACTGCTGTCCCTTCATGCCGCTACTCTTCTTTCCCTTTCCCAATCTTTCATCCTCAGAGTCGGGGTCCTTGGTACCATCAGATTCGGAATATTTGACAAGAGCCGCCATAAGCTCCCCCATGTCGTTGCAATGACGCTTAAGCCACCCAAGTTTCTGATCGAGTGGAATGAAACGGCAATTTTTCTCCAACATTAGAACCGTTGAGCCGACGTTGATATTATCTGAAGAATGTATGATAGTCCAGACCCGGCGCACCCAGCTGGTCGTTGACTCGCCCTCAGCTTAAACACAAGAAACCAAATCCACAATCGACATAGGTTGCTTGCACGTATCTTTGAAATTTTGGATAAACCGGGCCTTCAGCTCCGCCCATGACCCGATGGAGTTAGCTAACAACCCCTTCAACCAGGTGCGAGCCGTCCCCTCTAACATCATGGTGAAGTACTTAGCGTATGCAGCCTCACTAACATCCAGCATCTCCATGGACATCTCATAACTCTCCACCCATGCCTCAGGGGGTTGACCTGATGTGTAATTAGGCACCTTACGAGGGCCTTTGAAGTCCTTGGGAAGACGCTCGTTTTGTAGAGCCACTGTTAGACACGGCACACCGAAAGCCTTAGAAGTTACACCTGCCTCAATTGAAGCTGTCGGGTAAACCAGCGCATGCTGATGATCCGCCAGCTTGGCCTCCCGACGTGCTCTGCCCTGGTCCGCCAAATCCTGTGCATTGGCACCATTGCGCGCCGGGTCATGTCCATGAGGTCGGTTATGGCGCTACTCCGTACTCGAGACTGCTAGTGAGTCAATGTGCCTACTGTAGATCCAACTTGGACGAGGGGTTGAATGAATCCGGTCACGGCTATAAGAATAAGCATGTTGCTGCACTAAAGCCGTTTGAAGAAGCTCCCTGGCCCTTCGGGTTTCAACCACCGTCAGAGTCTCGCCCTCGACTGGTAAAGCCGCCAGTCATGTCGCTGGAGCAATCATGTTGTCCAAAGGGGTGGAATAGTGACCCGGCGGTGTTACCACGTGTTGAGGCGGGGTGTTGTTCACATACAGAGAACTTGTCACGAGCGGCTGACCCGACATCTCACCGCCTGGCGCTTCAGTCGTCTGATTCACCACCGGCGGGTTACTGGCCCCGGCCCCAGGGGTGTTGAAGAGGTCCCCTGACTCATAAACCGAGGGTAAAGGACTCCGATATTTTCTCCTCAAAACTTTGTTTGGCGTGTTCTGATCCACCATGAACCGGTATGACTCTGCTTGAATCCGTTGTGCTTGGGCACTTAAAACGGCCCATTCTGCAGCCATCCTGGCATTTTCTGCTGCTAATTCCTGCTTGGCTTGCGCTATCTCATCACGCAACTTAGCTACTTTTGCCTTGTGATGCTCCTGGTTGTCTGGGGTTACCTCAACCTCCATCAAAGTCGCCAGAGCACCCAACAGATTTGTTAAAACTTGAGCCGGCGGGCGAGCTGAACCGCTAGCCCCGGCTGCCGATGCTGCACTAGAAGTCATTGCCGCGGCGGCTGTCGAACGAAGAACCGGCTGGGTGCCAGCCATGAAGATCGCCACCCTGTTCGGCGGCTCACGGCGGTCCGAAATACTGTCGCTGTCGGAACAACCCCCAAGCCGCCCGTCTTGTAACTGATACATTGAGTTGGTCTCGCCCGTGGACGACTCTTCATCAGAGTAGATGGCCGTCTCACCGCCAGACACAGAGCCTTCTGACTCAGCCCATGGGTGAACCCAACGAAGACACGCTTTATGGTGGGATGAACCCGGGCGGGTCATGCACGCTGAGCCGTCTCGATGATGTCGGTGCAGACGTCCGGCTCAGGGCCCAGTTCGCCGATCTTACCGATGAAGACGTGGATTCCACCGAAGGGGTCATGGTACCCGTACTCAATTGAGCCGGCCTCGGGGCCCCAGCCCGCATCGTCAATGTAGAGCTTGCCACCACGTATCCCTTGATCCCTTCGAAGCTTCCCTTTAAGAACTCAAAACCACCATGCGCGAGCCCCATGTTGGTGGAAGAAACCCTCTTGGATGAGAATGCAAAGAAGTGACTTGCAGAGAAAAAGGAGATCAATGACCGTAGAGAGTAGGAGGCAACGAGGGGGGCAGCGGAGCAAGGATGCAGGCGGAGCAGGACACAAGGATGGCCTCGGAGCAGGCGGCATGGATGGTGTCCAGTGAGTGATCCATCAAGCTAGTGCGACATCCTTAATGCTCGGACATTGATTTCATTTTGGCATGTCCAAATTCTTGTTGAACTATGATTTGCTTTGCTTTGTTTTGAACTGTTGAATTCGGAAAATTTGTATCGTATGATCGACGTGCATGAATTTCATGGATTTGAGGCTCCGCGTTTGAGGTGTGTGAATGTGCGGCAACCCATATGAGGGGCCGCCGGGCGCTATCCGCAGATGCGCCGGACGCGCTCGCGGGCATATAGGGGGGCGGATTTGCCAAGTCCAGTTGTAGATGCTTTAATTGGCATTTAAATAGGAACAATATGTAAGGATTTGGTGTAGGCACAATTTCAATATTAGTAATGATAGTTTTTCTTGGTTACAAATGAAGATGTTCACTCTACTGATAACAAATACAGAATTTAGGCAACATAATAACTAATTTTAGGTAGAAGTCGTAGTGTAGTTTGTAAGAAGCTGCATGCATGGTTGACAATGTAGCATATTAGGTTTGTAAGAGGAATAGAGGGGAGATTTGTGGAATTATTCGGCATATTGTTTGAGTCTTCTAAGCGTATATATAGGAGTACATGAGCATGTTGAAGTAGAAGACAAACTGGTCTATCCTATATTTTCCAATAATTATGGTACTCAACATCTTCACAATGGTAGCGACGCAGACGGTGAGATGGGAGAAGAATCCGAAGGTAAGCCAATGGACCCCCCCTGTCGTAATGATCTATGCATCACGAAAGTCGTGGCTAGAGTGAAAACCAACGAGGTTGCTCAAGCTGCGCGGTAGCCCTTTGTGCTAGTGTCGATATAGCCAAGAGCGTAGGGTGGTGTAGCCGTGGTCGAGGTAGCCATGCGAGGGACGCTGTGGTCGACGTCGAGTTGGGGTGGCCGGTGTCGAGGTAGTCACCGTTGAGCCGCGGGCGCAAGGAGGCGCAATGTTGTTGAGATAGTATTGCGCTGGGAAGAAAACAATGTTGACGAGATGTCGCGTCGGTGTTGCCAATAGAGGGCATGCATAGATGGACAAAGTCGACGTTGACAAGGCGCCGCTTCAGGCTTGCCTTGTCCGGGGACACGCCGTGGATGAAGGCATGCGTCAATGTTGTCAGCACCGGGCATGCGTAGACGGGGACTTGCACGATCTGTATGCCACGTCGAGGGGGCTAGCAGAGAAGGACTCTACGACACTTGCGGTGCCAATCGACTTGGGGCCAATTTCGCCAGCGGTGATCAGAGTAGATGAAGTGGTCAGATAAGATGATGATGACGCTGGTGACGAGCTAGACGAAGACGAAAAGGTGGAAGGCGACAGAGGAGATCAGCAATGGCAAGTGGAATTGGGGCGTCAACTAGCTAGCTATCAAAGCCTGTGATGTGTCGTCGACCTGTGGAGGGACACGGAGCTGCTGTTGCAACTGACCAGGTAAAGTTTCTTTTAACCGCTGCCATTGCAGTGATCGATCACGGTGTTCATGTTGGTTGGACGGCGCGCGCCGAGGCGACCACACATTCGGCATGCGGATAATAGAATCTCCAGCCATTCGGTCCCCCCAAGGGCTTGAAAAAGCGCCGCTTGGGGGCTAACCGACGATATATTCGGCATGGGGGGAGGCTCGGGTTCCCAACCTGATGGATATATGCCTAGAGGCAATAAAAAATGGTTATTATCATATTTCCTTAATCATGATAAAGGTGTTGAGATACGTTGCATGGAAAACGAAAAAAATTCTACGCACACGCAAGATCTATCCATGGAGATGATGTTGGGGAACGCAGTATTTCAAAAAATTTACCTACGATCACGCAATATCTATCTAGGAGATGCATAGCAACGAGAGGGGAGAGTGTGTCTACGTACCCTCGTAGACCGAAAGCAGAAGTGTTCAGTAACGCGGATGATGTAGTTGAACGTCTTCATGATCCAACCGATCCAAGTACCGAACATACGACACCTCCGCGTTCAGCACACGTTCAGCTCGATGACGTCCCTCGGGATCTTGATCCAGTTGAGGCCGAAGGAGAGTTCCGTCAGCCAGATGGTGTGGAAACGGTGATGATGAAGTTACCAACGCAGGGCTTCACCTAAGCACTACGACGATATGACCAAGGTGTGTAACTGTGGAGGGGGGCACCGCACACGGCTAAGAAAAATCTTGGAGTGCCTTTGGGGTGCCCCTGCCCACGTATATAAAGGAGGGAGGAGTAGGAGGCCGGCCTAGGAGGGGCGCGCCTATAGGGGGAGTTCAACTAGGATTCCCAATCCTAGTTGGAGTCCCCTTCCTTTTTCCAAGAGGGGAGAAAGGGAAGGAGTAGGAGAGGGAGAAGGAAAGAGAAGGGGGCGCCGCCCCCTCCCTAGTCAAATTCGAACTTGTCATGGGGCGCGCGTGGCTAACCCTTGAGGCCCTTCTCTCCTTTCCCGTATGGCCCATTCAGGCCCACTACTTCCCCCGGCGAATTCCCGTAACTCTCCGGTACTCCCAAAAATACCCGAATCACTCGGAACCTTTCTGATGTCCGAATATAGCCTTCCAATATATCGATCTTTACGTCTCGACCATTTAGAGACTCCTCGTCATGTCTGTGATCTCATCCGGGACTCCAAACAACCTTCATTACATCAAATCACATAACTCATAATACAAATCGTCATCGAACGTTAAGCATGCGGCTCTATGGGTTCGAGAACTATGTAGACATGACCGAGACACATCTCCGGTCAATAACCAATAGCGGAACCTGGATGCTCATATTGGCTCCTACATATTCTACGAAGATCTTTATTGGTCAAACCACATAATAGCATATGTTGTTCCCTTTGTCATCGGTATGTTACATGCCCGAGATTCGATCGTCGGTATCATCATACCTAGTTCAATCTCGTTACCGGAAAGTCTCTTTACTCGTTCCGTAATGCAACATCCCACAACTAACTCATTAGTCACATTGCTTGCAAGGCTTATAGTGATGTGCATTACCGAGAGGGCCCAGAGATACCTCTCCGACAATCAGAGTGACAAATCCTAATCTCGATCTATGCCAACTCAACAAACACCATCAGAGACACCTGTAGAGCATCTTTATAATCACCCAGATATGGTGTGACGTTTGATAGCACACAAGGTGTTCCTCTGGTATTCTGGAGTTGCATAATCTCATAGTCAGAGGAATATGTATAAGTCATGGTGAAAGCAGTAGCAATAAAACTAAACGGACATTTATGCTAAGCTAACGGATGGGTCTTGTCCATCACGTCATTCTCTAATGATGTGATCCCGTTCATCAAATGACAACACATTTCTATGGTCAGGAAACTTAACCATCTTTGATTAATGAGCTAGTCAAGTAGAGGCATACTAAGGACACTATGTTTTGTCTATGTATTCACACATGTACTAAGTTTCCGGTTAATACAATTCTAGCATGAATAATAAACATTTATCAAGATATAAGGAAATATAAATAACAATTCATTATTGCCTCTAGGGCATATTTCCTTTAGTCTCCCACTTGCACTAGAGTCAATAATCTAGTTCACATCGCCATGTGATTAACACCAATAGTTCACATATTTATGTGGTTAGTTCACATCTCCGTGTGACTAATACCCAAAGGGTTTACTAGAGTCAATAATCTAGTTCACATCGCTATGCGATTAACACCCAAAGAGTGATCATATTTTGCTTGTGACAGAAGTTTAGTCAACGGGTCTGCCACATTCAGAGCCGTATGTATTTTACAAAATTTTCTATGTCTACAATGCTCTGCACGGAGCTACTCTAGCTAATCGCTCACACTTTCAATATGTATCTAGATCGAGACTAAGAGTCATCTAGATCGGTGTCAAAACTTGCATTGACGTAACTCCTTACGACGAAATCTTTGTCACCTCCATAACCGAGAAACATTTCCTTATTCCACTAAGGATAATTTTGACCGCTGTTTAGTGATCCACTCTTGGATCACTATTGTACCCTCTTGCCAAACCCATGGTGAGGTACACAATAGGTCTGGTACACAGCATAGCATATGATATGTCCATTTTGCATCATGCTTTTATATCAATATTTATTGCATTATGGGATGTTATTACAAATTATGTCACAATACTTTTGCCTTTTCTCTCTTATTTTACAAGGTAAACATGAAGAGGGGGAATGTCGGCAGCTGGAATTCTGGGCTGGAAAAGGAGCAAATATTAGAGACCTATTCTGCACAACTCCAAAAGTCCTGAAACTCCATGAAAGTCAGTTTTGGAATATATTAAAAATATTGGGCGAAGAAAACACCAGAGGGGAGCCAGCCACTGTCCACGAGGGTGGGGGACATGCCCTACCCCCTGGGCGCGCCCCCTGCCTTGTGGGCCACCTGGCAGGCCCCTGATGCCCATCTTTTGGTATAAGGTGTCTTTTGCCCTGGAAAAAAATAAGGAGGAAGCTTTTGGGATGAAGCACCACCGTCTCGAGGCGGAACCTTGGCGGAACCAATCTAGGGCTCCGGCGGAGCTGTTCTGCTAGGAAAACATCCCTCCGGGAGGGGGAAATCGTCACCATCGTCATCACCATCGATTCTCCCATCGGGAGGGGGTCAATCTCCATCAACATCTTCACAAACACCATCTCCTCTCAAACCCTAGTTCATCTCTTGTATCCGATCTTTGTCTCAAAACCTCAGATTGGTACCTGTGGGTTGCTAGTAGTGTTGATTACTCCTTGTAGTTGATGCTAGTTGGTTTGTTCGGTGGAAGATTATATGTTCAGATCCTTTATGCATATTAATACCCCTCTGATTATGACCATGAATATGATTTGTGAGTAGTTACGTTTGTTCCCGAGGACATGGGAGAAGTCTTGCTATAAGTAGTCATGTGAATTTGGTATTCGTTCGATATTTTGATGAGATGTATGTTGTCGTTCCTCTAGTGGTGTTATGTGAACATAGACTACATGAAACTTCACCATTGTTTGGGCCTAGGGCGAGGCATTGGGAAGTAATAAGTAGATGATGGGTTGCTAGAGTGACATAAGCTTAAACCCTAGTTTATGTGTTGCTTCGTAAGGGGCTGATTTGGATCCACATGTTTGATGCTATGGTTAGGTTTACCTTAATTCTTTGTTCGTAGTTGTGGATGCTTGCGAGAGGGGTTAATCATGAGTGGGATGCTTGTCCAAGTAAGGGCAGTACCCAAGCACCGGTCCACGCACATATCAAATTATCAAAGTAACGAACGCGAATCATATGATCATGATGAAAACTAGCTTGACGATAATTCCCATGTGTCCACAGGATCACTTTCCTTTATATAAGATTTTGTCCAGGCTTGTCCTTTGCTACAAAAAGGATTGGGCCACCTTCCTGCACCTTGTTTACTTTTATTACTTGTAACCCGTTACGAATTACCTTATCACAAAACTATTAGTTGCCGATAATTTCAGTGCTTGCAGAGAATACCTTACTGAAAACCACTTGTCATTTCCTTCTGCTCCTTGTTGGGTTCGACACTTTTACTTATCGAAAGGACTCCAATAGATCCCCTATACTTGTGGTTCATCCAGACTCTTTTATGGCGCCATTGCCAGGGAGTGAAGCGCCTTTGGTAAGGAAAAATTTATATAGTGTGCTGAAATTTACTGTCACTTGTTACTATGGAAAACAATCCTTTGAGGGGCTTGTTCGGGTATCTTCACCCCGACCAGTAGAGCAAAGAGTTTCTGCTGAACCTACTGAAAATGTTTACTTTGAAATTCCTTCGGTTATGATAGAGAAACTGCTAGCTAATCCTTTTATAGGAGATGGAACATTACATCCCGATATGCACTTAATCTATGTGGATGAAGTTTGTGGATTATTTAAGCCTGCAGGTATGCCCGAGGATGTTATCGAGAAGAAGGTATTCCCTTTATCTTTGAAGGGAAATGCATTGACATGGTTTAGGCTATGTGATGATATTGGATCATGGAACTACGACCGATTGAAATTGGAATTTCATCAGAAGTTTTATCCTATGCATCTGGTTCATCGTGATCGTAATTATATATAATTTTTGGCCTCACGAAGGAGAAAGTATCACTCAAGCTTGGGGGAGGCTTAAGTCAATGTTATATTCATGCCCCAATCATGAGCTCTCAAGAGAAATTATTTGTAACATCGCAAATTTTCAATTTGGAATGTTATACATATGTCATTCATGCATATCATATTTTATTGCATTTCGTTTCGCGATCCTCGAAATTCTAAGCAACTCAAAATCCCATGAAGAGAGTTGGGGATTTCACGTTTTTCATATTTGAATTTTAGCAAATATTGAAACAAGGATCATTTTGGTTTTAAATAATTTTTCTCTCCAAAAATATTTCATACTAAAATATATGAGAGGAGATAATATGACTTCTCCAAAATAAATGAAATATTGGAGGAAAAATATTAAAATTGATAAATAAATTTTATTTGGAGTTTATTGCAATTTTATTTGAATTGGGAAAAATATGCGTTTTTCAAAATTGCATTAGAGGCCTAAATAAATGTTCACTTTGTCCGCTATATTTTTAGAGGACGGGGAAAAGTTATTTCAGGATTTTTGGAGTCTGTTTAGTATTTCTTTTAATCGTTTTTCTGCGCGTCGGAATTATTTAAAAAAAAGTTACCGACCTTACCGGGGCGTGTCTGCCTGGGACACTGACCCGACCGGCCCTTTAAGAGCCGCAGCCCCGAGCCGCCAGCCCAGCCCACTGCACCCCAAACTCTATCCCGATCCGCGCCGCCGCGTTCCGCGCAGCCGCCTCGCGTCGCCCGCCGCCGCACCACCCCGCCGCCGCCGCCGGAGCCGCCCCACCGGAGTTGCCCGAAGCCGCACCACCATCCCGCCGCCGCCTCGCCAACCGTGCCGGAGGTAGCCGCCGCCGGTTTTTGCGAGAAAACCGATCGGTTTTGTTTCGAAAACCCTAGATCTCGTTTTTTATTTTAGATCGGTTTTGTTTCGATTTTTCCCGTTTTAGTTAAATAGCGGATGTTCGTCCATACGTTCGTTTTAACGAACGGTGTTCATCCGTTAGTCATAGACAGCGAATGTTCGTTCGTTAGCATGTTCGTCTGTTTTTCTTTTTCCAGGGTTTTTCCGCGATTATTTTTTATCACGATTTCTGCCCTGATCTTCGTTTTAGTTTATCTTTTCGCTGCTTTATCGGAATCAGGTGATTCAAACGCCTAGATCTTCGTCTTGAAGCCCTCTTTCTGTTTAACCAACTTAAACAAGATTTTGGTACTGTAAAATTTGACTTTAGTCCAGATTAGTAATCAGATCTTGTTTCTTTCGCAGTTTGAGTTTCGTTGCTCCGTTTGATTTGATTCTTTTTGCAAACCGGAGTTCTTCAGTTGAACTTTCTGGTTAGATCTTATTATTTGAGTTTTACCCGTGCATCTTTGCTTGATTGGTTATGCATGCTATTGTGTGCTTGCGATAGAATAGTCGGAGTGCGAAGCGTGCTACTATGAGTCGCTAGGTTTTGCAGATCGTCAGCAAGGCAAGTAACACATTGATCATAGTCGTTTCATACCCAGTTTTTATGCATTAGTTTCAACCCTTACACATTGCATGAGTAGGATCTCTTAACATGTGGGTTTGGGAAGTAGATGATGAGGTAGAACCTATTGCCCTTTTATTATCAAACCCTGGGAGTTACTTCTACGTTATGCTTATATTGCTATGCTATGCTCGTAGATGTGGATTGGGTTTGAGTGTATCCATGACAGATGTGAGTTGTTAATTAATGGTTCAACTTATGGTGGAAACTTTAATACACATCTGGGTGGATTGCTTGTGGGCACCTGGAGAATCCAGTGTTGTCCTAGGATATCCCGGAGGACACGTGTGATCATCCTACGGTCCGCCACCCAGGCTCAAAGGGATCATAAAATTATTCATGCTAGAAACTTACGTGTGCAGCCACAAGCCATTATGGGCTCTGGCATAGTTGAGTATGTTGCATGACCTCTTCCAATGGTAGGCTAGTAGATGTAGGGGACGTAGGTTGGTACTGTCGACCCGGGGTTAGAGTTAATGCTTCTGAAAGACTGTGTCTCGGTCATCCGTTTCTCAAACACCATGCAGTGCGAGAAATCCAATGGAGGAAATTGAGTCTTGTGGGGAAAAGTGCGCAAACCTCTGCAGAGTGTATAAACTAATCATGGTTAGCCATGTCCTCGATTATGGACATCTTGAGTATCTGGTACTTGAATTATTGATTTGATCTCATCACCCTAAATTAATTTGTTGGGTTGTTAATGACTACTTTAATGGGGATTGAGTTGGAGGAACCTTCTCAATGATGTTTCAACCACCATGCTAGTTAAATAAAATATATTCCTTTGATGTAGGGAAAATTGGCTTTTTGCAAAAACAATATAACCATAGAGCCTCCGCCAGCCATATATGCATGTGTTGATAGCATTTGTCTGTTCATTGCTCTACTGTGTTATATTGCCAGCATATTCCATGGGTTGACCCATTTTCGGGCTGCAACGTATCATGTTGCAGACTTTTCATACGGCGAGTAAGGTGCCATAGGTCGTTTGTCATGCACTCAGCTATGTCGTTGGAGTTGATGGACTCACTTTATCTTCCAAGCCTTCCGTTGTTATCGTATTAGATGGCCTTTAGCCATATTTATTGTAATAAGTTCTCTTTTGATACATTCGATGTAATAAGTGTGTGATTGCTACTCTGTTATAAATTCTTTGAGTACTGTGTGTGTCAGCATTACCGATCCAGGGATGACACTGAACACAGAGACTTGACCGTCTGAGGTCAGGTCGCTACAAGATGGTATCAGAGCACACGATGAATGTAGGACACGACCACTAAGATGAGCGATAGATCACTCTTCTCTACTCATTTCTGACTCCTCTCCATTTCTACTCTTTAGGACGGCGGACACAAGGAACAAGTTTACACAACCGGATGAAGATACACCCTTTGGTCGACACTTGAAGGAAGTCACTAGGTACCTGAACATAGGAATACCAAGCTTCACCGGGACTTACACCACTACTCTACCAGAAGAGGAGAGATGGATGATTCGAGTTCAAGTTCCAGGAAGGACATTCACGCCAGTCACTGAGCCCATAGAGTTTTCTTTTGATGCACCAACCTGGAGACTAGGAAAGAGCATGGCAGCCCACATTGCCATGGGACGCATCGGCGAAGTTTACCACAAGGAGCTTAAGGACACTATCTACCAGATATGTGGGCGTCGAGATGAGCAATGGGAGATGATCAGCACCAGGAAGGACAGGTCCATTGCAGCTTTCATCCAGGAGCTGAACCAGGACATTCGACGCCAGGAGAACCAGATGTGCTCAAGCATGTTAGATTTGAAGAAGGCGATGACTAGGATCACCGAGCTAGAAGAGGAACTCAAGTCTACACGCGATGGATATGAGGAGGAAATGACGATACTCATGGAGAAGAATGACAACCTGATAAGAAAGATAGGAGTATTCTTGGGAGACCCCGTGCCAGGAGGAGAAGATGACGAACCCAAGGAAATACGTCCGAAGACTACATCATCATCGACAACACCGACTCCGACCCTGATGGTAGTGATGATGATTATGAAGATGAAGCTGGAGCAGATATCATGGAGTCTTCCGCCGATCAAAATTTCTATTAGACCACCATATGATCAGTAGTATTCCCCCATGTATATAGAATAGACCGAGCACTGTAACGATAGTTAGATCGATTGTATGCCCTTGCTTGATTGATTGAGTGATATGATATGATTGTGTTTGTCTCATGTGCATATGGGTAGTGCTTTCTCACTAGACCTCATTCTATTCTAATCTCTCCCCTCTAAACCCATCTGATGCCTCCGAGACATGACCCCGGATTTGCTTTCCCATCGGAGCTCACTCAGTTGATCCAGCAGCAGAATACACTGATGCAGTTGCTAGTTTAGAATCAGGGCAACAACAACAACAACAACAATAACAACAACCCACCACCACCACCTCCAGCTGACAACTTAGCCCGTTTTCTGAGGTTACAGCCGCCGGTGTTTTCCAGTAGCATCGAGCCTATAGTTGCGAATGATTGGCTACGTAGGATTGGAAGGGAGTTAACCACTGCCGGTTGCACATATGTTGAGAAGGTGTGTTTTGCTGCACACCAATTGGATGGACCCGCAGCCGCATGGTGGGAGAATTACACGGCCACTTTCCCCATAGCCAATGTCACTTGGGAGCAGTTTCAGCAAGCTTTCCGCACAACCCATGTCTCAACTGGAGCTATGAGCATGAATAAGCATGATTTTCGCAACTTGCGCCAAGGAAATCGTACCATGGCTCGGTATGTAGATGAGTTTAGTAAGTTATCTCATTATTCCCTTGATGATGTGGCCACAGATGTCGCGAAGCAGGAGAAGTTTATGGAAGGGCTTAATGATGAAATGAGCATGCAGTTGATGGTGGCAACATGTAACAACTACCAGGAGTTGGTAGACAAGGCTCTTATGATTGAAGGGAAGTAGCAGCAGATTGAGAGCCGCAAGAGGAAGTATGGACAAGGGAAGTACAACTCCGGAGCTCAACAGAAACCCCGTCTCACCCCGAACCCAGGAGGATTTACCCATAACCATGGGGGCCATAACCATAGTGGAGGAATTTCGCATAACCACCACGGCCCTAGGAATGGAAATGGGAATGGAGCAGGCAGCAATCAGAACTGCTCTAACCTAGCAATGCCCGCCAAGAAGGACCTGGGTCACATTACTTGTTTCAAGTACGGGAAGACTGGACCTATGCCACTGAGTGTTCTGAAGCAAAGAATGGGAATGGCAATGGAAACTCTGGGAAGAAGCCCAACCCATTCAACAAGGGACAAGGGAACCATGTGAACGTGGAGGAGGTTGAAGAGCAGCCAGATGCAGTTATTGGTAAGTTTTTGGTTAAGTCGTTTACCGCAATTGTTCTTTTTGATACTGGTGCATCGCATTTATACATTTCAAGGGGATTTGTGGACAAGTTTAAGTTACCCACCTTAGCCCTTAGGACACCCTTGCTAGTGAGCTCACCCGGTGCAGAGTATATGGCCAGCCGATGGTGCGGTCGGATACCCTTAACCATTGGTAGCCATGTTTTCCCCTCAGACCTAGTAATTTTGGAGTCACAAGGTTTGGATGTGATACTAGGAATGGATTGGCTATCAAAGTATGGAGGAAACATTGACTGTGCTAGCAGGTCTATTCTACTCACCACCCCAAAGGGAAAAATGATCAAGTATGTTTCTAGGCATGCGCCGAGAAGGACCCAAGTAAATTCTCTTACGGGAGTGGTTTAGGAGGAAGTGCCGGTAGTGAAGGATTACGCAGATGTATTTCCAGAGGAGTTACCAGGCATGCCGCCAGATCGAGACATCGCATTTTTGATTGAGCTATTGCCAGGCACCAGACCGATATCGAAGAGACCATACCAGATGCCCCCAAATGATCTGGAGGAGATCAAGAAGCAGATTAAGGAGTTGTTGGAGAAATGTTACATTTGACGAAGTTCATCACCATGGGTAGCCCCAGTGCTCTTGGTTGAGAAGAAGGATGGATCGTTAAGAATGGTTGTTGATTATCGTGTGTTGAATGAAGTGACAATCAAGAACAAGTACCCACTACCGATGATCAATGATTTGTTTGACCAATTGCAAGGAGCAAAAGTGTTTTCGAAGATCGATCTGCGATCTGGATATCACCAGTTGAAGATTCGAGAAAAGGGTATACCTAAGACAGCTTTTACCACAAGGTATGGGCTATATGAGTATACGGTTATGTCATTTGGATTGACTAACGCCCCTGCTTATTTCATGAGTATGATGAATAAGGTGTTCATCGAATTCCTGGATAAGTTTGTTGTGGTGTTCATTGATGATATCTTGGTATACCCAAAGGATGAAGAGGAACACAAGGAGCATTTGCATTTGGTTCTTGAGAAGCTCAGGGAACATCAGTTATATGCCAAGTTTAGAAAATGTGAGTTTTGGTTGAAGGAAGTTGGATTTCTTGGACATGTTATATCAGGAGAAGGTATAGCAGTGGATCCTACGAAGGTTCAGTCAGTCACTGAGTGGTTGGCACCCACCTCAGTTGGAGAGATCCGCAGTTTTCTTGGACTCGTGGGATACTACCAGAGATTTATTGAGAATTTCTCCAAGATTGCGAAGCCTATGACGGCATTGTTGAAAAGGACACCAAGTTCCATTGGATTGAAGAATGTGAAGCAAGTTTCCAGGAGTTGAAGAAACGTTTGACTACAGCCCCAATGTTGATTCTGTCTAATATACGCAAGGATTTCCAAGTGTATTGCGATGCCTCTCGCTTAGGACTTGGAGGAGTACTTATGCAGGACGGAAGGGTTGTTTCTTATGCCTCAAGACAACTTCGACCGCATGAGTTGAATTATGCTACACATGATTTGGAGTTAGCAGCCGTAGTGCATGCGCTCAAGACCTGGAGACATTTTCTTATTGGAAACCGTTGTGATGTGTACGTGGATCACAAGAGTTTGAAGTACATTTTTACCCAGAAGGAGCTGAACCTCAAGCAAAGGAGATGGTTGGAGCTCATAAAGGATTATGATATGAAGTTGCACTATCATCCAGGAAAGGCCAATGTTGTAGCAGACGCTTTGAGCCGGAAGATTTATGTCAATACCCTCGTAAACGGAGGATTGCCAAAGGTGTTAGCAGAAGATCTCAGGGAGCTACGTTTGAAGATAGTACCATGAGGTTTTGTTGCAGCATTGGAGGTTCAGTCAACATTATTGGGAAAGATTCGAGAAGCTCAGAAGGATGACAAAGAAATTTCTGCAATAAAGGAGAAGATGAGTGATGGAAAAGCCAAAGGTTTCCGTGAGGATGAGCACGACACCTTGTGGTTTGAGGACCGTGTTTATGTGTCCAATAATGCAGAGATAAGGAAGTTGATACTTCAGGAAGCTCATGACTCGCCATACTCGATACACCCCGAAAACACCCAGATGTATTTGGATTTGAAGGAGCGTTTCTGGTGGACTGGAATGAAGAAGGATATTGCCGAGTATGTAGCCGTATGTGATGTATGTCAGAGAGTGAAGGCAGAACATCAGAAGCCAGCAGGATTACTGCAGCCTATGCCGATACCCGAACGGAAGTGGGACAAGCTTGGCATGGATATTATCACCGGATTGCCCAGGACCCGATAGGGATATGATTCTATCTGGGTAGTAGTGGATCGTTAGACCAAAGTAGCTCACTTTATCCCAGTGAAAACCACTTATACAAGTGCGAAGTTGGCCAAGATATACATGACCAGGATCGTATGTCAGCACGGAGTTCCGAGGACCATCGTATCAGATAGAGGAACACAGTTTACTTCAAAGTTTTGGCACCAGCTGCACCAGACTTTGGGTACCAGGCTGGAGTTTAGTACAACTTTTCACCCGCAGACAGATGGACAGACCGAGAGAGTCAATCAGATTTTGGAGGACATGTTAAGAGCTTGTGCATTAGATTATGGATCTAGTTTCGACGATAATTTGCCATATGCAGAGTTCTCATACAACAACAGTTACCAGGCCAGTTTGAAGATGATACCATTTGAAGCCCTGTATGGAAGAAGATGCCAAACACCGTTGTTGTGGGATGAGGTTGGAGACCGTCAGTTGTTTGGTCCGTATTTGATTAAAGAGTCAGAAGAGAAGGTTAAGCTGATTCGAGATAGACTGAAGGTAGCTCAGTCCAGACAGAAGAGTTGTGCAGACTCGAAACACAAGGAGGTAGTCTATGAAATCGGAGACAGGGCATATCTATGAGTGTCACCCTTGCGAGGAGTTAAATGTTTTGGAGTTAAGGGAAAGTTAGCCCCGAGATCTATAGGACCGTACCTTGTCTTGGAACGCATGGGAGAGATTGCCTACAAGTTGGAGTTACCCGAAGGACTGTCGGCAGTTCATGATGTGTTTCACGTTTCCCAGTTGAAGAAGTTCCATGGAGAGATGGCCGATATTCCTTTGAGAGATACAGTGCCCCTGGATGCAATTAAGTTGGACAGTGATTTGAGATATGAGGAGAAACCTGTCAAGATTCTTGAATTTGCCAGCCAAGTTACTCGCAGCAAGGTTATCAAGTTTTTCAAAGTTCAGTGGGGCCACCATACCGAGGATGAAGCCACTTGGGAACGAGAGGATAATCTACTTAAGGACCACCCACACCTAGTTTCTAGCCAATCCGAATCTCGTGGACGAGAATCACCTTAAGGGGGGTAGGTTTGTAACATCCTAAATTTTCAATTTGGAATGTTATACATAGGTCATTCATGCATATCATATTTTATTGCATTTCGTTTCACGATCCTCGAAATTCTAAGCAACTCAAGGACCCACGGAGAGACTTGGGGATTTCACGTTTTTCATATTTGAATTTTAGCAAATATTGAAACAAGGATCATTTTGGTTTTAAATAATTTTTCTCTCCGAAAATATTTCGTATTAAAATATATGAGAGTAGATAATATGACTTCTTCAAAATAAACGAAATATTGGAGGAAAAATATTAAAATCAATAAATAAATTTTATTTGGAGTTTATTGCAATTTAATTTGAATTAGGAAAAATATGCGTTTTTCAAAATTGCATTAGAGGACGGTGAAAATTTATTTCAGGATTTTTGGAGTCCGTTTAGTATTTCTTTTAATCGTTTTTCTGCTCGTCAGATTTTTTTTAAGATACGGACCTTACCGGGTCGTGTCCACCTGGGACACTGACCCGGCCGGCCCTTTAAGAGCCGTAGCCCCGAGCCGCCAGCCCACCCCACCGCACCCCAAACCCTAGACCAATCCGCGCCGCCGCCTCGCGTCGCCCGCGGCCGCACCATCCCGCCGCCGCCGGAGCCGCCCCGCCGGAGTTGCCCGGAGCCGCACCGCCGTCTCGCGGCCGCCTCGCCGACCGTCGCAGGAGGTAGCCACTGCCGGTTTTCGCGAGAAAACCGATCGGTTTTATTTCGAAAACCCTAGATCTTGTTTTTATTTTAGTTCGGTTTTGTTTCGGTTTTTCCTGGTTTAGTTAAATAGCGGACATTCGTCCATACATTCGTTTTAACGAACGGTATTCATTCGTTAGTCACAGACAGCGAACGTTCATTCGTTAGCCTGTTCATCAGTTTTTCTTTTTCCAGGGTTTTTCCACGATTATTTTCGATCGTGATTTCTGCCCTGATCTTCGTTTTAGTTTATCTTTTCACCCGTTTATCAGAATCAGGAAATTCAAGCACCTAGATCTTCGTCTCGAAGCCCTCTTTTTGTTTAACCAACTTGAACAAGATTTTGGTACTATAAAATTTGACTTTAGTCCAAATTAGTAATCAGATCTTGTTTCTTTCGCAGTTTGAGTTTCGTTGCTCCGTTTGATTTGATTCTTTTTGCAAACCGGAGTTCTTCAGTTGAACTTTCTGGTTAGATCTTCTTATTTGAGTTTTAACCATGCATCTTTGCTTGATTTCTTATGTATGTTATTGTTTGCTTGCGATAGAATACCCGGAGTGCGAAGCGTGCTACTACAAGTCGCTAGGTTTTGCAGATCGTCAGAAAGGCAATTAACACATTGATCATACTCTTTTCATACCCAGTTTTATGCATTAGTTTCAACCCTTACACATTACATGAGTAGGATCTCTTAACATGTGGGTTTGGGAAGTAGATGATGCGGTAGAACCTATTGACCTTTTATTATCAAACCCTGGGAGTTACTTCTACATTATGCTTATATTGCTATGCTATGCTCGTAGACGTGGATTGGGTTTGAGTGTATCCATGACAGATGTGAGTTGTTAATTAATGGTTCAACTTAAGGTGGCAAATTTAATACACATCTGGGTGCATTGCTTGTGGGCACCTAGAGAATCCAGTGTTGTCCTAGGATATCCCTGAGGACCCGTGTGCTCATCCTACGGTCCGCCACCCAGGCTCAAAGGGATCATAAGATTATTCATGCTAGAAACTTACGTGTGCAGCCACAAGACATTATGGGCTCTGGCATAGTTGAGTATGTTGCATGACCTCTTCCAGTGGTAGGCTAGCAGATGTAGGGGATGTAGGTTGGTACTGTCTACCTGGGGTTAGAGTTAATGCTTCTGAAAGACTGTGTCTCGGTCATCCGTTTCTCAAACACCATGCAGTGCAAGAAATCCAACGAAGGAGATCGAGTCTTGTGGGGAAAAGTGTGCAAACCTCTGCAGAGTGTATAAACTAATCATGGTTAGCTGTGTCGTCGGTTATGGACATCTTGAGCATCTGGTACTTGAATTATTGGTTTGATCTCATCACCCTAAATTAAATTGTTGGATTGTTAATGACTACTTTGATGGGGATTGAGTTGGAGGAACCTTCTCAATGATGTTTCAACCACCATGATAGTTAAATAAAATATATTCCTTTGATGTAGGGAAAAATTGGCTTTTCGCAAAAACAATATAACCATAGAGCCTCCACCAGCCATATATGCATGTAGTGATAGCATTTGTCTGTTCATTGCTCTACTGTGTTATAGTGCCAGCATATTCCATGTGCTGACTGGTACGTCTCCAACGTATCTCTAATTTTTGATTGCTCCATGCTATATTATCTACTGTTTTGGACATTACTGGGCTTTATTATCCACTTTTATATTATTTTTGGGACTAACCTATTAACCGGAGGCCCAGCCTAGAATTGTTGTTTTTTTGCCTATTTTAGGGTTTCAAAGAAAAGGAATATCAAACGGAGTCCAAACGGAATGGAACCTTCGGGAACGTGATTTTCTCACCAAACATGATCCAGGAGACTTGGACCCTACGTCAAGAAATAAAGGAGGAGGCCACGAGGTAGGGGGCGCGCCTAACCCCCCAGGCACGCCCTCCACCCTCGTGGGCCCCCTGTTGCTCCACCGACGTACTCCTTCCTCCTATATATACCTACGTACCCCCAAACGATCAGATACAGAGCGAAAACCCTAATTCCACCGCCGCAACTTTCTGTATCCACGAGATCCCATCTTGGGGCTGTTCCGGAGCTCCACCGGAGGGGGTATCCATCACGGAGGGCTTCTACATCAACACCATAGTCCCTCCGATGAAGTGTGAGTAGTTTACCTCAGACCTTGCGGTCCATAGTTATTAGCTAGATGGCTTCTTCTCTCTTTTTGGATCTCAATACAAAGTTCTCCCCCTCTGTTGTGGGGATCTATTCGATGTAATCTTCTTTTTGCGGTGTGTTTGTTGAGACCGATGAATTGTGGGTTTATGATCAAGTCTATCTATGAACAATATTTGAATCTTCTCTGAATTCTTTGATGTATGATTGGTTATCTTTGCAAGTCTCTTTGAATTATCAGTTTGGTTTGGCCTACTAGATTGATCTTTCTTGCAATGGGAGAAGTGCTTAGCTTTGGGTTCAATCTTGCGGTGTCCTTTCCCAGTGATAGTAGGGGCAGCAAGGCACGTATTGTATTGTTTTCATCGTGGATAACAAGATGGTTTTTTTTATTATCATATTGCATGAGTTTATCCCTCTACATCATGTCATCTTGCTTAAGGCGTTACTCTGTTTTCATGAACTTAATACTCTAGATGCATGCTGGATAGCGGTCGATGAGTGGAGTAATAGTAGTAGATGCAGGCACGAGTCGGTCTACTTGTCTCAGACATGATGCCTATATACATGATTGTACCTTGATATTCTCATAACTATGCTCAATTCTGTCAATTGCTCAACAGTAATTCGTTCACCCACCGTAAAATACTTATGCTCTTGAGAGAAGCCACTAGTGAAACCTATGGCCCCGGGGTCTATCTTCATCATATTAATCTTCCAACACTTAGTTATTTTCATTGCCTTTTATTTTACTTTGCATCTTTATCATAAAAATACCAAAAATATTATCTTATCATATCTATCAGATCTCACTCTCGTAAGTGGCCGTGTAGGGATTGACAACCCCTTATCGCCTTGGTTGCGAGGATTTATTTGTTTTGTGTAGGTGCGAGGGACTCACGCGTAGCCTCCTACTGGATTGATACCTTGGTTCTTAAAAACTGAGGGAAATACTTATGCTACTTTGCTGCATCACCCTTTCCTCTTCAAGGGAAAACCAACGCAGTGCTCAATAGGTAGCAAGAAGGATTTCTGGCGCCGTTGCCGGGGAGTCTACGCAAAAGTCAATATACCAAATTTGATGGATTATGGAACAAGGAGCGGCAAGAGCATAAGCTTGGGGATGCCCATGGCACCACCAAGATAATCTAAGGACACCTAAAATCCAAAGCTTGGGGATGCCCCTGAAGGCATCCCCTCTTTTCGTCTACTTCTATCGGTAACTTTACTTGGAGCTATATTTTTATTCACCACATGATATGTGTTTTGCTTGGAGCGTCTTGTATGATTTGAGTCTTTGCTTTTTAGTTTACCACAATCATCCTTGCTGTAATCACCTTATGAGAGAGCCATACATGATTTGGAATTTGTTAGAATATTCTATATGCTTCACTTATATCTTTTGAGTTATATAGTTTTGCTCTAGTACTTCACTTATATCTTTTAGAGCACGGTGGTGGATTTGTTTTATAGAAACTATTGATCTCTCATGCTTCACTTAGATTAATTTGAGAGTCTTTAAATAGCATGGTAATTTGCTTAAATAATCCTAATATGCTAGGTATTCAAGATTAGTAAAAAAATTCTTATGAGTGTTTTGAATACTAAGAGAAGTTTGATGCTTGATGATTGTTTTGAGATATGGAGGTAATAATATCAAAGTCGTGCTAGTTGAGTAGTTGTGAATTTGAGAAATGCTTGTGTTGAAGTTTGCAAGTCCCGTAGCATGCACGTATGGTAAACCTTATGCAACAAATTTGAAACATGAGGTGTTATTTGATTGTCTTCCTTATGAGTGGCGGTCGGGGACGAGCGATGGTCTTTTCCTACCAATCTATCCCCCTAGGAGCATGCACATAGTGCTTGGTTTTTGATGACTTGTAGGTTTTTTGCAATAAGTATGTGAGTTCTTTATGACTAATGTTGAGTCCATGGATTATACGCACTCTCACCTTTCCATCATTTGCTAGCCTCTTCGGCACCGTGCATTGCCCTTTCTCACATTGAGAGTTGGTGCAAACTTCACCGGTTTATCCAAACCCCGTGATATGATACGCTCTTTCACACGTAAACCTCCGTATATCTTCCTCAAAACAGCCACCATACCTACCTATTATGGCATTTCCATAGCCATTCCGAGATATATTGCCATGCAATTTCCACCATTCCGTTTATCATGACACATTCATCATTGCCATATTGCTTAGCATGATCATGTAGTTGACATAGTATTTGTGGCAAAGCCACCATTCATAATTCTTTCATACATGTCACTCTTGGTTCATTGCATATCCTGGTACACCGGCGGAGGCATTCATATAGAGTCATATCTTGTTCTAAGTATCGAGTTGTGAATAAATAAAAGTGTGATGACTATCATTCATAGAGCATTGTCCTGAAAAAGGAGAAAGGCCAAAAAAAAAGGCCAAAAAAATTTATAAAAGGAACAATGCTATTATCCTTTTCCACACTTGTGCTTCAAAGTAGCACCATAATCTTCATGATAGAGAGTCTTTTGTTTTGTCACTTTCATATACTAGTGGGAAATTTTCATTATAGAACTTGGCTTGTATATTCCAACAATGGGCCTCCTCAAGTGCCCTAGGTCTTGGTGAGCAAGCAAGTTGGATGCACACCCACTTAGTTTCTTTTGTTGAGCTTTCATACATTTATAGCTCTAGTGCATCCGTTGCATGGCAATCCCTACTCCTTGCATTAACATCAATCGATGGGCATCTCCATAGCCCATTGATTAGCCTCGTTGATGTGAGACTTTCTCCTTTTTGTATTCTCCACATAACCCCCATCATCATATTCTATTCCACCCATAATTCTATATCCATGGCTCGCGCTCATATATTGCGTGCAAGTTTATAGGTTTGAGATTACTAAAGTATGAAACAATTGCTTGGCTTGTCATCGGGGTTGTGCATGATGAGAGCATTCTTGTGTGACGAAAATGGAGCATGACTAAACTATATGATTTTGTAGGGGTGAACTTTCTTTGGCCATGTTATTTTGAGAAGACATAATTGCTTAGTTAGTATGCTTGAAGTATTATTATTTTTATGTCAATATGAACTTTTATCTTGAATCTTTCGGATCTGAATATTCATAACACAATTAAGAAGAATTACATTTAAATTATGCCAAGTAGCACTCCGCATCAAAAATTCCATTTTTATCATTTACCTACTCGAGGACGAGCAGGAATTAAGCTTGGGGATGCTTGATACGTCTCCAACGTACCTACAATTTTTGATTGCTCCATGCTATATTATCTACTGTTTTGGACATTGTTGGGATTTATTATCCACTTTTATATTATTTTTGGGACTAACCTATTAACTGGAGGCCCAGCCCAGAATTGCTGTTTTTTTTTCCTATTTTAGGGTTTCGAAGAAAAGGAATATCAAACGGAGTCCAAACAGAATGAAACCTTCGGGAACGTGATTTTCTCACCGAACATAATCCAGGAGACTTGGACCCTACGTCAAGAAATAAAGGAGGGGGCCACAAGGTAGGGGGCGCGCCAACCCCCCCAGGCGCGCCCTCCACCCTCGTGGGCCCCCTGTTGCTCCACCGACGTACTCCTTCCTCCTATATATACCTACGTACCCCCAAACGATCAGATACGAAGCCAAAACCCTAATTCCACCGCTGCAACTTTCTGTATCCACGAGATCCCATCTTGGGGCCTCTTCCGGAGCTCCGTCGGAGGGGGTATCCATCACGGAGGGCTTCTACATCAACACCATAGCCCCTCCGATGAAGTGTGAGTAGTTTACCTCAGACCTTCGGGTCCATAGTTATTAGCTAGATGGCTTCTTCTCTCTTTTTGGATCTCGATACAAAGTTCTCCCCCTCTCTTGTGGAGATCTATTCGATGTAATCTTCTTTTTGCGGTGTGTATGTTGAGACCGATGAACTGTGGGTTTATGATCAGGTCTATCTATGAACAATATTTGAATCTTCTCTGAATTCTTTTATGTATGATTGGTTATCTTTGCAAGTCTCTTCGAATTATCAGTTTGGTTTGGCCTAGTAGATTGATCTTTCTTGCAATGGGAGAAGTGCTTAGCTTTGGGTTCAATCTTGCGGTGTCCTTTCCCAGTGACAGTAGGGGCAGCAAGGCACGTATTGTATTGTTTCCATCGATGATAACAAGATGGTTTTTTTATCATATTGCATGAATTTATCCCTCTACATCATGTCATCTTGCTTAAGGCGTTACTCTGTTTTCATGAACTTAATACTCTAGATGCATGTTGGATAGCGGTCGATGCGTGGAGTAATAGTAGTAGATGCAGGCAGGAGTCGGTCTACTTGTCTCGGATGTGATGCCTATATACATGATCATACCTAGATATTCTCATAACTATGCTCAATTCTGTCAATTGCTCAACAGTAATTCGTTCACCCACCGTAAAATACTTATGCTCTTGAGAGAAGCCACTAGTGAAACCTATGGCCCCCGGGTCTATCTTCATCATATTAATCTTCCAACACTTAGTTATTTTCATTGCCTTTTATTTTACTTTGCATCTTTATCATAAAAATAGCAAAAATATTATCTTGTCATATCTATCAGATCTCACTCTCGTAAGTGGCCGTGTAGGGATTGACAACCCCTTACCGCGTTGGTTGCGAGGATTTATTTGTTTTGTGCAGGTGCGAGGGACTCGTGCGTAGCCTCCTACTGGATTGATACTTGGTTCTCAAAAACTGAGGGAAATACTTACGCTACTTTGCTGCATCACCCTTTCCTCTTCAAGGGAAAACCAACGCAGTTCTCAAGAGGTAGCACTGACCCGTTTTCGGGCTGGAACGTATCATGTTGGAGACTTTTCAGACGACGAGTAAGGTGCCATAGGTTGTTTGTCATGCACTCAGCTATGCTGTTGGAGTTGATGGACTCACTTTATCTTACAAGCCTTCCGTTGTTATCGTATTAGATGGCCTTAAGCCATATTTATTGTAATAAGTTCTCTTTTGAGACATTTGATGTAATAAGTGTGTGATTGCTACTCCGTTATAAATCCTTCGACTACTGTGTGTGTCAGCATTACCGATACAGGGATGACACTGAACACAGAGACTTGACCATCTGAGGTCGGGTCGCTACATTATTATTCAAAATTTGTATGCCCGGCTTTCTCTCAATAATCGCTCCATGCTCGATACTTCTTGTACCGGTTCTTTTACGATGAAGACTATTGAATTCAGATGGGATTTATTGGAAAGGATTAAATGCAACTCTGAAGATTGGGAAATCGACGAAGGTAAGGAGTCAGGTATAACACCTAAGTTTGATTGTGTTAAATCTTTTATGGATATCGATGCTTTTCGTGAAGTTAGCACTAAATATGGACTTGACTCTGAGATGGTAGCTTCTTTCTGTGAATCATTTGCTACTCATGTTGATCTCCCTAAGGAGAAGTGGCTTAAATATCATCCTCCCATTTAAGTAAAAGTAGTTGAACCTATTAAAGTTGAAGAAAATACTATCACTTATAATGTTGATCCTATTGTTCCTACCGCTTATATAGAGAAACCACCCTTTCCTGTTAGAATAAAGGATCATGCTAAAGCTTCAACTGTGGTTCGTAAGAGTAATACTAGAACACCTACACCCTCTGAGCAAATTAAAGTTGAACCTAGTATTGCTATGGTTAAGGATCTCTTGGTCGATAATATTGATGGGCATGTTATTTACTTCTGTGATGAAGCTGCTAGAATAGCTAGACCCGATACTAAAGATAAACATAGACCTATTGTTGGCATGCCTGTTGTTTCTGTTAAAATAGGAGATCACTGTTATCATGGCTTATCTGACATGGGTGCTAGTGCGAGTGCAATACCTCATTCCTTATATAAAGAAATTATGCATGATATTGCACCTGCTGAGATAGAAGATATTGATGTTACTATTAAGCTTGCCAATAGAGATACTATTTCACCAGTTGGGATTGTTAGAGATGTTGAAGTCTTGTGTGGGAAAGTTAAATATCCTACTGATTTTCTTGTTCTTGGTTTCCCACAAGATGACTTTTGTCCCATTATATTTGGTAGACCCTTCTTGAATACTGTTAATGCTAAGATAGACTGCAAAAAGGATATTGTTTCAGTTGGTTTAGGGGATATGTCTCATGATTTTAATTTTGCTAAATTTCGTAGACAACCCCATGATAAAGAATTTCCTAGTAAAGAAGAAATCATTGGTCTTGCTTCTATTGCCGTGCCTCCTAATGATCCTTTAGAACAATATTTGCTAGACCATGAAAAATGATATGTTTATGAATGAAAGAAGCGAAAAGATGAAGTATTCTTTAAACAGGGACCTATTTTGAAACACAACTTGTTTGTTGAAATTCTAGGGGACCCTCCTCCACCAAAGGGTGATCCCGTGTTTGTGCTTAAACCATTACCAGATACTCTTAAATATGCTTATCTTGATGAAAAGAAGATATATCATGTTATTATTAGTGCTAACCTTTCAAAGCAGGAAGAAGAGAAATTATTGAAAACTCTGAAGAAGCATTGTGCTGCTATTGGATATACTCTTGATGATCTAAATGGCATTAGTCCCACTCTATGCCAGCACAAAATAAAATTGGAGAAAGACGCTAAACCGTTTCTTGATCAACAACGATGGTTAAATCCTAAGATGAAAGAAGTGGTAAGAAATGAAATACTAAAGCTTCTAGAGGCAGGTATAATTTATCCTGTTGATCATAGTCAATGGGTAAGTCATGTCCATTGTGTCCCTAAGAAGGAAGGTATTACTCTTGTTCCTAATGATAAAGATGAATTGATCCCAGAAAGAATTGTTACAATTTATAGAATGGTAATTGACTTCCGCAAATTAAATAAAGCTACTAGAAAGGATCATTACCCTTTACCTTTTATTGATCAAATGCTAGAAAGACTATCCAAACATACACATTTTTGCTTTCTAGATGGTTATTCTGGTTTCTCTCAAATAACTGTGTCGAAATAGGATCAGGAAAAGACAACTTTTACTTGCCCTTTCGGTACCTGTGCTTATAGACATATGCCTTTTGGTTTATGTAATGCACTTGCTACCTTTCAAAGATGTGTGACTGCTATATTCTCTGACTTTTGTGAAAAAATTGTTGAGGTTTTCATGGATGATTTTTCAGTGTATGGAACTTCTTTTGATGATTGCTTAAGCAACCTTGATCGAGTTTTGCAGAGATGTGAAGAAACTAATCTTGTCTTGAATTGGGAGAAGTGCCACTTTATGGTTAATGAAGGTATTGCCTTGGGGCATAAAGTTTCTGAAAGAGGCATTGAAGTTGATAAAGCTAAAGTTGATGCTATTGAAAAGATGTCATGTCCTAAGGACATTAAAGGTATAAGAAGTTTCCTTGGTCATGCCGCTTTTTATAGGAGGTCCATGAAAGACTTCTAAAAAATTTCTAGGCCTCTAACTAATCTCTTACAAAAATATGTTCCTTTTGTCTTTGATGATGATTGTGTAGAAGCATTTGAAATACTTAAGAAATCCTTGATCTCTGCACCTATTGTTCAGCCACCTGATTGGAATTTACCCTTTGAAATTATGTGTGATGCTAGTGATTATGCTGTAGGTGTTGTTCTAGGACAAAGAGTTGATAAGAAATTAAATGTCATACAATATGCTATTAAAACTCTAGACAGTGCCCAGAGAAATTATGCCACTACTGAAAAAGAATTTTTAGCAATTGCATTTGCTTGTGATAAGTTCAGACCTTATATTGTTGATTCCAAAGTAACTGTTCACACTAATCATGCTCCTATTAAATACCTTATGGAAAAGAAAGATTCTAAACCTAGACTTATTAGATGGGTTCTCTTGCTACAAGAATTTGATTTGCATATTATTGATAGAAAGGGAGCTGAGAACCCCCGTTGCAGAAAACTTGTCTAGGTTAGAGAATGTTCTTGGTGACCCACTACCTATAGATGATAGCTTTCCTGATGAACAATTAACTGTCATAAATGCTTCTCATACTGCTCCATGGTATGCTGATTATGCTAATTACATTGTTGCTAAATTTATACCAACTAGTTTCACATACCAGCAAAAGAAAAAGTTTTTCTATGATTTAAGACATTACTTCTGGGATGACCCACACCTTTATAAAGAAGGAGTAGATGGTGTTATTAGATGTTGTGTACCTGAGAATGAACAGGTACAAATCCTATGCAGGTGTCACTCCGAGGCTTATGGAGGACGCCTTACTGGAGATAGAACTGCACATAAGGTATTGCAATCCGGTTTTTATTGGCCTCCTCTTTTCAAGGATGCACGTAAGTTTGTCTTGTCTTGTGATGAATGTCAAAGAATTGGTAATATTAGTAGACGTCAAGAAATGCTTATGAACTATTCACTTGTTATTGAACCATTTGATGTTTGGGGCTTTGATTATATGGGACCGCTTCCTCTAATCGGTATACACATATATTAGTTGTTGTTGATTACATTACTAAGTGGGTAGAAGCTATTCCAATTAGTAGTGCTGATCATAACACTTCTATTAAGATGCTTAAAGAAATTATTTTTCCGAGGTTTGGAGTCCCTAGATACTTAATGACTGATGGTGGTTCACATTTTATTCATGGTGCCTTTTGTAAAATGCTTTCTAAGTATGATGTTAATCATAGAATTCCATCTCCATACCACCCACAGACTAGTGGTCAAGTAGAACTGAGTAATAGATAGCTTAAATTAATTTTGCAAAAGGCTGCTAATAGATCTAGAAAGAATTGGTCCAAGAAACTTGATGATGCATTATGGGCCTATAGAACTGCATATAAAAATCCTATGGGCATGTCTCTGTATAAAATGGTTTATGGAAAAGCATGTCACTTACCTCTCGAACTAGAACATAAGGCATATTGGCCCATTAAAGAGCTCAATTATGATTCCAAACTTGCCAGTGAGAAGAGACTATTTGACATTAGCTCACTTGATGAGTGGAGAACCCAGGTCTATGAGAATGCCAAAGTTTTAAAGAAAAAGTTAAAAGATGGCATGACAAAAGGATACAAAAGCGTGAGTTTAATGTAGGTGACTTTGTTCTATTATACAACTCTCGTTTAAGATTTTTTTGCAGGAAAGCTCCTCTCTAAACGGGAAGGTCCTTACGTTATCGAGGAGGTCTATTGTTCTGGTGCCATAAAAATCAACAACATCGAAGGCACAAATCCGAGGGTAATGAACGGTCAAAGAATCGAACATTATATCTCAGGTAATCCCATAAATGTTGAAACTAATGTTATTGACACCGTAACCCCGGAGGAGTATATAAGGGACACTTTCCAGAATGTTTCAGACTCTGAAAAGGAATAGGTAAGTGGTATGGTAAGTAAACCAACTCCAAAACAGTTCTAATAGCAATTTTTCTCCGTTTTGGAATATTTAAGAAAATAGCAAAATAAGAAGCAGTCTGAAAAGGACACGAGGCGTCCACGAGGATGGAGGGCGCGCCCTAATCCCTTGGGCGCGCCCCCTGCCTCGTGAGCACCTCGTGTGCCCTCCAGACTCCGATTTCTTGCATGATACTTCTTTTGGTCGGTAAAAATTCATTATATAATCTCCCGAAGGTTTTGACCACCGTACCACGCAAATATATGCTGCTTTATTTTCGAGCTGTTTTTCTGACAGATCTAGATCACCATGACATCTTCAAGCGCCCCCAAGGACAAGTTTTTCGAGAGGGTCATCAAACCCCTACCTCACAGAGGTGCTGCAACACCCTCAAACCATTGAGTTGCATGAGGGGGTGCTGCACATCCATGATGTTGAGGGACCAAGGAGGACCGGAAGCGTGGAGACAAGACTCGAAGCAATGGAGCAACAAGTTTTCAAGTGCCAGGGGATGGTGGAATGCGGACTCAACGCCAACCACATGATGATCGCAGAGTTCACCACCAACCACAAGTTGGATGTCAAGAACATTGGTGAGACCATCTTCAAGCTTCACGAGAAAATCGAGCACCTCCAAGCCCAGATCTATGACCCGCAAAACCAAAACTATGAGTATGAATATAGATTCAAGAGGATGAGTTTGGCTGCAAATTTGAGGATCCCGGAGACTCAATCATCCTTCTATGATGGTGAGCCTATGCCTTGGAAGATGGACGACAAGCCTACATCATCAACAACTCTGTCATCACTACCACCAAAGGAGAATTGAGTATCGGGTATGGGCACTCCCCTTGGCAATTGCCAAGCTTGGGGGAGTGCCCCGGTATCGTATCACCATCACACTTCTATCTTTACCGTTTTCTTAGTTCGATCCTTTTTGTTATATCTTGATCTAGTAGAATAAATTTTAGTATGATCTAGCTTTCAGTTTTAGTATCGATCCTTATCTATGTAATTGAGTTCGTGAGCTATATATAATAAAGATTAGTTTTGAGTCAGGGGCTTGGTTATCTTGCTATGATCTTGAGAAAAAAGAGAAAGAATAAAAAGAAATAGAGAGATCATATTGATCTTATGGAGAGTAATGACTTCACATATAAAGAGTATGATGAATAAAAGTTGTTGAGAGTTGACAAACATAGTTTTGGTCATCGTTGCAATTAATAGGAAGTAATAAAGAAAGAGAGATTTTTACATATAAATATACTATCTTGGACATCTTTTATGATTGTGAGCACTCATTAAAAATATGACATGCTAAAAAGTTGATGTTGGACAAGGAAGACAACATAATGGGTTGTGCTTTCTTATATCCGAAATAAATTATATCGTCATGGATCGTCCCACATGTTGAGATTGCCTTTCCCCCTCATGCTAGCCAAATTATTTGCACCAAGTAGAGATACTACTTGTGCTTCCAAATATCCTTAAACCCAGTTTTGCCATGAGAGTCCACCATATCTACCTATGGATTGAGTAAGATCCTTCAAGTAAGTTGTCATTGTTGCAAGCAATAAAATTTGCTCTCTAAATATGTATGATTTATTAGTGTGGAGAAAATAAGCTTTATACGATCTTGTGATATGGAAGAAATAAAAGCGACGGACTGCATAATAAAGGTCCCTATCACAAGTGGCAATATAAAGTGACGTTCTTTTGCATTAAGATTTTGTGCATCCAACCATAAAAGCACATGACAACCTCTGCTTCCCTCTTCAAAGGGCCTATCTTTTGTTTTTGTCCTATACCTTATACAAGAGTCATGGTGATCTTCACCTTTCCTTTTTACATTTTATCCTTTGGCAAGCACTATGTGTTGGAAAGATCCTGATATATATATAACTAATTGGATGTGGGTTTTCATAAATTATTATTGTTGACATTATCCTTGAGGTAAAAGGTTGGGAGGCAAAACTATAAGCCCCTATCTTTCTCTATGTCCGATTAAAACTTCATACCCATAAGTATTGCGTGAGTGTTAGCAATTGTGAAAGACTAAATGATAGTTGAGTATGTGGACTTGCAGAAAAGCTCTTATATTGACTCTTTCCGATGTTATGATAAACTGCAATTGCTTCAATGACTGAAATTATAGTCTGTTAGTTTTCATTGAAGTTTCTGATTCATACTTTACATTGTGAATAAGATTGTTACTTTAGCATAAGAAACCATATGACTATATACATATATATGTTGTTGTTCTAAGAATGATCATGATGCCCTCATGTCCGTATTTTATTTTATCGACACCTCTATCTCTAAACATGTGGACATATTTTTCGTTTTCGGCTTCCGCTTGAGGACAAGCGAGGTCTAAGCTTGGGGGAGTTGATATGTCCATTTTGCATCATGCTTTTATATCGATATTTATTGCACTATGGGTTGTTATTACACATTATGTCACAATACTTATGCCTTTTCTCTCTTATTTTACAAGGTTTACAAGAAGAGGGAGAATGCCGGCAGCTGGAATTCTGGGCTGGAAAAGGACCAAATATTAGAGACCTATACTACACAACTCCAAAAGTCCTGAAACTCCACGAAAGTTAGTTTTGGAATATATTAAAAATATTGGGCGAAGAAAGCACCAAAGGGGAGCCAGCCACCGTCCACGAGGGTGGGGGCGCGCCCTACCCCCCTGGGCATGCCCCCTGCCTCATGGGCCACCTGACAGGCCCCTGATGCCCATCTTTTGGTATAAGGTGTCTTTTTCCCTGGAAAAAATATGGAGGAAGCTTTCGGGACGAAGCGCCGCCGTCTCGAGGCGGAAGCAATCTAGGGCTCCGATGGAGCTGTTCTGCCAGGGAAACATCCCTCCAGGAGGGGGAAATCAACACCATCGTCATCACCGTCGATCCTCTCATCGGGAGGGGGTCAATCTCCATCAACATCTTCACCAACACCATATCCTCTCAAACCCTAGTTCATCTCTTGTGTCCAATCTTTGTCTCAAAACCTCAGATTGGTACCTGTGGGTTGCTAGTAGTGTTGATTACTCCTTGTAGTTGATGCTAGTTGGTTTATTCGATGGAAGATTATATGTTCAAATCCTTTATGCATATTAATACCTCTCTGATTATGAACATGAATATGATTTGTGAGTAGTTAAGTTTGTTCCTGAGGACATGGGAGAAGTCTGGCTATAAGTAGTCATGTGAATTTGGTATTCGTTCGATATTTTGATGAGATGTATATTGTCATTCCTCTAGTGGTGTTATGTGAACATCGACTACATGACACTTCACCATTGTTTGGGCCTAGGGGAAGGCATTGGGAAGTAATAAGTAGATGATGGGTTGCTAGAGTGACAGAAGCTTAAACCCTAGTTTATGCGTTGCTTCGTAAGGGGCTGATTTGGATCCATATGTTTCATGCTATGGTTAGGTTTACCTTAATTCTTATTTTGTAGTGGCGGATGCTTGCGAGAGGCGTTAATCATAAGTGGGATGCTTGTCCAAGTAAGGGAAGTACCCAAGCACCGGTCCACCCACATATCAAATTATCAAAGTAACGAACGCAAATCATATGAGCGTGATGAAAACTATCTTGATGATAATTCCCATGTGTCCTCAGGAGCGCTTTCCTTTATATAAGAGTTTATCCAAGCTTGTCCTTTGCTGCAACAAGTATTGGGCCACCTTACTAATACGTCCATTTTGCATCATGCTTTTTATATCAATATTTATTGCATTATGGGCTGTTATTTCACATTATGTCACAATACTTATGGCTATTCTCTCTTATTTTACAAGGTTTACATAAGGAGGGAGAATGCCGGCAGTTGGAATTCTGGGCTAGAAAAGGAGCAAATATTAGAGACCTATTCTGCACAACTCCAAAAGTCCTGAAACTCCACGGAACACCTTATAATAAATAATGAAAAATCCTTACCAAAGATGAAGACCAGGGGCCCACACCCTTCTCACGAGGGTGGGGGGCGCCCCCCCCTAGGGCGCGCCCCCCTGCCTCGTGGGCCCCCTGGTGGCTCTCCGATGACCATCTTCTCCTATATGAAGTCTTTCGTCGAGAAAAAAATAATAAGCAACCTTTCACAACGAAACTCCGCCGCCACGAGGCGGAACCTTGGTGGATCCAATCTAGAGCTCCGGCAAAGCTGTTATGCCGGGGAAACTTCCCTCCCGGAGGGGGAAATCGTCGCCATCATCATCACCAATGCTCCTCTCATCGGGAGAGGGAAATCTCCATCAACACCATCTCATCTCAAAACCCTAGTTCATCTCTTGTATCCAATTCTTGTCTCCAAGTCCGGGATTGGTGCTAGTAGGTTGCTAGTAGTGTTAATTACTCCTTGTAGTTGATGCTAGTTGGTTTAATTGGTGGAAGATCATATGTTCAGATCCTTTATGCATATTAACACCCCTCTGATTATGAACATGTTTATGCTTTGTGAGTAGTTACGTTTGTTCCAGAGGACAAGGGAGAAGTCTTGCTATTAGTAGTCATGTGAATTTGGTATTCGTTCGATATTTTGATGAGATGTATGTTGTCTAGCCTCTAGTGGTG
Source organism: Triticum urartu (assembly GCF_056163025.1). NCBI lineage: Eukaryota > Viridiplantae > Streptophyta > Magnoliopsida > Poales > Poaceae > Triticum > Triticum urartu. Next base: position 586,828,455 of record NC_141875.1, on the reverse strand, counting down.
TTATGTGAATGTCGACTACATAACACTTCACCATTATTTGGGCCTATAGGAAGGCATTGGGAAGTAATAAGTAGATGATGGGTTGCTAGAGTGACAGAAGCTTAAACCCTAGTTTATGCATTGCTTTGTAAGGGGTTGATTTGGATCCATATGTTTCATGCTATGGTTAGGTTTACCTTAATACTTTTGTTGTAGTTGCGGATGCTTGCAATAGAGGTTAATCATAAGTGGGATGCTTGTTCAAGTAAGAACAACACCCAAGCACTGGTCCACCCACATGTCAAATTATCAAAGTACCGAACGCGAATCATATGAACTTGATGAAAACTAGCTTGACAATATTCCCATGTGTCCTCGGGAGCGCTTTTCCTTATATAAGAGTTTGTCCAGGCTTGTCCTTTGCTACAAAAAAGATTGGCCCACCTTGCTGCACTTTATTTACTTTTGTTATTTGTTGCTCGTTACAAATTATCTCATCACAAAACTATCTGTTACCACTTATTTCCGTACTTGCAGAGAATACCTTGCTGAAAGCCGTTTATCATTTCCTTCTGCTCCTCGTTGGGTTCGACACTCTTACTTATCGCAAGGACTACGATAGATCCCCTATACTTGTGCGTCATCAAGACTCTTTTCTGGCGCCGTTGTCGGGGAGTGAAGCGCCTTTGGTAGGTGGAATTTGGTAAGGAAAATTTTATATAGTGTGCTGAAATTTACTATCACTTGTTACTATGGAAAGTAATCCTCTGAGGGGCTTGTTCGGAGTATCTTCACCCCGACCAGTAGAGCAAAGAGTTGCTCCTCAACCTACTGAACCTATTGAAAATGAAATTTCTTATGAAGTTCCTTCGGGTATAATAGAAAAACTGCTAGCTAATCCTTTTTTAGGAGATGGAACAAAACATCCTGATGAACATCTAATATATGTGGATGAAGTTTGTGGATTATTTAAGCTTGCAGGTGTATCCGGAGATGTTGTTAAGAAGAAGGTCTTCCCCTTATCTTTGAGGGGAGATGCATCGACATGGTATAGGCTATGTGATGATATGAGGTCTTGGAATTACAAACGATTGAAATTGGAATTTCATCAGAAGTTTTATCCTATGCATCTTGTTCATCGTGATCGCAATTATATATATAATTTTTGGCCTCGCGAAGGAGAAAGCATCGCTCAAGCTTGGGGGAGGCTTAAATCAATGTTATATTCATGCCCCAATCATGAGCTTCCAAGAGAAACAATTATTCATAATTTTTATGCTCGGCTTTCTGATAACAATCGCAGCATGCTTGATACTTCTTGTGCTGGCTCTTTTATGATGAAGACTATTGAATTCAAATGGGATTTATTGGATAGAATTAAATGCAACTCTGAAGATTGGGACCTCGACAATAGTAAGGACTCAGGTATGACACCTAAGTTTGATTGTGTTAAATCTTTTATGGATACCGATATTTTTCGTAAGTTTAGCACTAAATATGGACTTGATTCTGAGATAGTAGCTTCTTTCTGTGAATCTTTTGCTACTTATGTTGATCTCCCTAAGGAGCAGTGGTTTAAATATCATCCTCCCATAGAAGTAAAAGTAGCTGCACCTATTAAAGTTGAAGAAAAGATTGTCACTTATAATGATCCTATTGTTCCTACTTTTATGTTGAGAAACCACCTTTCCCGGTTAGGATAAAGGATCATGCTAAAGCTTCAACTGTGGTTCGTAAAAGCAATATTAAAACATATACACCTCCTGAGCAAGTTAAAGTTGAACCTAATATTGCTATTGTTAAAGAGCTCTTGTCTAATAATATTGATGGGCATGTTATTCAGTTCTGCGGTGAAACTGCTAGAATTGCTAAACCTTGTGCTAAAGATAAACATAGACCTGTGGTAGGCGTGCCTGTTATTTCTGTTAAAATAGGAGATCATTGTTATCATGGCTTATGTGATATGGGTGCTAGTGCTAGTGTTATACCTTATGACTTGTATAAAGAAATCAAGCATGAAATTGCACCTGCTAAGTTAGAAGATATTGATGTCACAATTAAACTTGCTAATAGAGATACTATTTCAGCAATGGGAATTGTTAGAGATGTTGAAGTCTTGTGTGGGAAAACTAAATATCCTGCTGATTTTCTTGTTCTTAGTTCCCCACAAGATAGCTTTTGTCCCATTATATTTGGTAGACCCTTCTTGAATACAGTTAATGCTAGGATAGACTGCGAAAAGAATGTTGTTACTATTGGCTTGGATGATATGACTCATGAATTTAATTTCTCTAAATTTAGTAAACAACACCGTGAAGAAGAATTGCCTAGTAAGCATGAAATTATTGGTCTTGCTTCTATTGCCGTACCTCCTAATGATCCTTTAGAACAATATTTGCTAGACCGTGAGAATGACATGTTTATGAATGAAAGAAGGGAAATAGATGAAGTATTCTTTAAACAAGAACCTATGCTAAAACACAATTTGACTGTTGAAATCCTAGGGGATCCTGCTCCACCAAAGGGTGATCCCGTGTTTGAGCTTAAACCGTTGCCTGATAATCTTAAATATGCTTATCTTGGTGAAAAGAAGATATATCCTGTTATTATTAGTGCTAACCTTTGAGAGCATGAAGAAGAAAGATTATTGAAAACTCTGAAGAAGCACCGTGCTGCTATTGGATATACTCTTGATGATCTTAAGGGCATTAGTCCCACTCTATGTCAACATAAAATAAATTTGGAAGCAGATGCCAAACCAGTTCATGATCCTCAACGACGTCTGAATCCTAAAATGAAAGAAGTGGTAAGAAAAGAAATACTAAAGCTTCTAGAGGCAGGTATAATTTATCCCGTTGCTGATAGTCAGTGGGTAAGTCCTGTTCATTGTGTCCCTAAGAAGGGAGGTATTAATGTTGTTCCTAATGATAAAGATGAATTGATTCCACAAAGAATTATTACCGGTTATAGGATGGTAATTGATTTCCGCAAATTAAATAAGGCTACTAAGAAAGATCATTACCCCTTACCGTTTATCGATCAAATGCTAGAAAGATTATGCGAACACACACTTTACTACTTTCTAGATGGTTATTCTGGTTTCTCTCAAATACCTGTGTCGGCTAAAGATCAATCAAAGACTTCTTTTACGTACATGCCCTTTTGGTACTTTTGCTTATAGACGTATGCCTTTTGGTTTATGTAATGCACCTGCTACCTTTTAAAGATGCATGATGGCTATATTCTCTGACTTTTGTGAAAAGATTTGTGAGGTTTTCATGGACGACTTTTCCGTATATGGATATTCTTTTGATGATTGCTTGAACAATCTTGATCGAGTTTTGCAGAGATGTGAAGAAACTAATCTTGTCTTGAATTGGGAAAAGTGCCACTTTATGGTTAATGAAGGTATTTTCTTGGGGCATAATGTTTCTGAAAGAGGTATTGAAGTTGATAAAGCCAAGGTTGATGCTATTGAAAAGATGCCATGTCCCAAGGACATCAAATGTATAAGAAGTTTCCTTGGTCACGCTAGATTTTATAGGAGGTTCATTAAGGACATCTCAAAAATTTCTCGGCCTCTGACTAATTTATTACAAAAAGATATACCATTTGTCTTTGATGATGATTGTGTAGAAGCATTTGAAATACTTAAGAAAGCATTAGTCTCTGCACCTATTGTTCAGCCACCTGATTGGAATTTACCCTTTGAAATTATGTCTGATGCTAGTGATTATGCTATAGGTGCTGTTCTAGGGCAAAGAGTTGATAAGAAATTAAATGTTATCCATTATGCTAGTAAGACTCTAGACAATGCTCAAAGAAATTATGCTACTACTGAAAAAGAACTTTTAGCAGTTGTATTACCTTGTGATAAGTTCATACCTTATATTGTTGATTCTAAAGTAACTATCCACACAGATCATGCTGCTATTAAATATCTTATGGAGAAGAAAGATGCTAAACCTAGACTTATTAGATGGGTTCTCTTGCTACAAGAATTTGATTTGCATATTGTTGATAGAAAAGGAGCTGAGAACCCCGTTGCAGACAACTTATCTAGGTTAGAGAATGTTCTTGATGACCCACTACCTATTGATGATAGCTTTCCTGATGAACAATTAAATGTCATAAGTACTTCTCGTAGTACCCCTTGGTATGCTGATTATGCTAATTACATACTTGCTAAATTTATACCACCTAGCTTCACATACCAACAAAAGAAAAAGTTCTTCTATGATTTGAGACATTACTTTTGGGATGACCCACATCTTTATAAAGAAGGAGTAGATGGTGTTATTAGACGTTATGTACCTGAGCATGAACAGGAACAGATCCTACACAAGTGCCACTCCGAAACTTATGGAGGACACCACGCGGGAGATAGAACTGCACATAAGGTATTGCAATCTGGTTTTTATTGGCCTACTCTCTTCAAGGATGCCCGTAAGTTTGTCCTATCTTGTGATGAATGTCAAAGAATTGGTAATATTAGTAGACGTCAAGAAATGCCTATGAATTACTCACTTGTTATTGAACCGTTTGATGTTTGGGGCCTTGATTATATGGGACTTTTCCCGCCTCCAATGGATATACACATATTTTAGTTGCTGTTGATTACGTTACTAAGTGGGTAGAAGCTATTCCAACTAGTAGTGCTGATCATAACACTTCTATTAAAATGCCTAAATAAGTTATTTTTCCGAGGTTTGGAGTCCCTAGATATTTAATGACTGATGGTGGTTCACATTTTATTCATGGTGCTTTCCGTAAAATGCTTGCTAAATATGACGTCAATCATAGAATTGCATCTCCGTATCACCCACAGTCTAGTGGTCAAGTAGAATTGAGTAATAGAGAACTCAAATTAATTTTGCAAAATACTGTCAATAGGTCTAGAAAGAATTGGTCCAAGAAACTTGATGATGCATCATGGGCCTATAGAACTGCATATAAAAATCCTATGGGTATGTCTCCGTATAAAATGGTATATGGAAAAGCATGTCACTTACCTCTCGAACTAGAACATAAGGCATATTGGGCTATTAAAGAGCTCAACTATGATTTCAAACTTGCCGGTGAAAAGAGGTCATTTGATATTAGCTCACTTGATGAATGGAGAACCCAAGCTTATGAAAATGCCAAGTTGTTTAAAGTAAAGGTTAAAAGATGGCATGACAAAAGGATACAAAAGCGTGAGTTTAATGTAGGTGATTATGTATTGCTATACAACTCTCATTAAAATTTTTTGTAGGAAAACTTCTCTCTAAATGGGAAGGCCCCTATGTTATTGAGGAGGTCTATCGTTCCTGTGCCATAAAAATCAACAACTTCGAAGGCACAAATCCGAAGGTGGTAAACAGTCAAAGAATCAAACACTATATCTCAGGTAATCCCATAAATGTTGAAACCAATATTATTGAAACCGTAACCCCGGAGGAATACATAAGGGACACTTTCCAGAATGTTTCAGACTCCGAAAAGGAATAGGTATGTGGTACGGTAAGTAAACCGACTCCAAAACAATTTTTAAGGCAATATTTCTCCGTTTTGGAATATTTAGAAAAATAGAAAATTAAGTAGCAGCCAGGAAGGACACGAGGGCCCCACGAGGGTGGAGGGCGCGCCCTACCCCCTGGGCGCGCCCCCCTACCTCGTGAGCTCCTCATGTGCCTTCCGGACTCTGTTTTGTTACACGATACGTATTTTGGCCGGTAAAAACTCATTATATAATCTCCCGGGGGTTTGGGCTCCCGTATCATGCAAAAATCTCCTGTCTTTGTTTCGAGCTATTTTCTGTCAGGGTTGTCAAGGCCAGGCACTATGTCGTCTCCCTCCTCCTCCAACCATGAGGGCAACGATGCTTGGCTAATGAATATAGAGCTGAAGAGAGAAGAACCTATGGAGATCAACAAGGATGAAAGGATCAAGAAGGCCGTGGAGGACCAAGTTCCAACAATAGAAGACACCCTTCAACTGGATCATAATCTCCTTACCCCTACAGAAATCTAAGCTTTCAAGATGATTGAGTTGGCTCGTATACAAAATAAGTATCTCACACATGAAAATATTTTGTTGAAGGAGCATATCATCGCACTCAAGGGCATTATCCGCAAGTTAGAAGACCTTCTACGCTCGATGTGCGACTATCCATCATCAACAACACCTCCACCTTCTTCATCAACCAAGGAGATATAATAACATGGGTATGGGCACTCCACTTGGCAACTTCCAAGCTTGGGGGAGTGCCCCGGTATCATATCACCATCACTTTTATCTTTACTATTTTCCTTAATTCGATCTTATTAGTAGTATTTTGATCTAGTAGAATAAAGTTTATGGCATGATCTATTTGTGAGTTTTGCTTTATTATCCATCTATGTAATCGAGTCCGTGAGCTATATAATAAAGATTAATGTTGAGTCAAGGGCTTGATTATTTTGCCATGATCCTAAGTGAATAAAAGAAAGGAGAAAGAAATAAAAAGAAACAAAGAGAACATATGGATCTCATGGAGAGTAATGAGCTCACATAGAAAAAGTATGATGAATAAAAGTTGTTGAGAGTTGACAAGCATAGTTTTGGTCATTGTTGCAATTAATAGGAAGTAATAAAGAAAGAGAGGTCTTCACATATAGATATAGTATCTTGGACATCTTTTATGATTGTGAGCACTCATTAAAATATGACATGCTAAAGAGTTGACATTGGACAAGGAAGACAACGTAATGGGTTATGTTTTCTTACATCTGAGACAAATTATATTGTCTTGGATCCTCCAACATGTTGAGCTTGCCTTTCCCCCTCATGCTAGCCAAATTCTCAGCACCAAGTAGAGATACTACTTGTGCTTCCAAATACCCTTAAACCAGTTTTGCCATGAGAGTCCACCATATCTACCTATGGATTGAATAAGATCCTTCAAGTAAGTTGTCATCGGTGCAAAGCAATAAAAATTACTCTCTACATATGTATGATTGATTGGTGTGGGAGAAATAAGCTTTATATGATCTTGTGATGTGGAAGTAATAAAAGCGAGGGACTGCAAAATAAAGGTTCATATCACAAGGGGCAATATAAAGTGACATTCTTTCATATTAAGATTTTGTGCATCCAACCATAAAAGCGCATGGCAACCTCTGCTTCCCTCTGCAAAGGGCCTATCTTTTATTATTATCTTCTACCTTATGCAAGTGTCATGGTGATCTTCACCTCTCCCTTTTTCATTTTATCCTTTGGCAAGCACAGTATGTTGGAAAGATCCTGGTATATATGGCTAATTGGATGTGAGTTTTCATGAACTATTACTGTTGACATTACCCTTGAGGTAAAACGTTGGGAGGCAAAACTATAAGCCCCTATCTTTCTTTGTGTCCGAATAAAACTCCATACCCATAAGTATTGCATGAGTGTCAGCAATTGTGAAAGATTATATGACAGTTGAGTATGTGGACTTGCTGAAAAGCTCTTATACATTGACTTTTTCCTATGTTATGATAAATTGCAATTGCTTCAATGATCGAGATTGTAGTTTGTTAGTTTTCAATGAAGCTTACGATTCATACTTGATATTGTGATTGAATTATTACCCTAGCATTAGAGATCATATGACAAGAATTATATAAGTTGCTGTTCTAAGAATGATCATGATGCCCTCATGTCCGTATTTTATTTTTATCGACACCTTCATCTCTAAACATGTGGACATATTTTTCGATTTCGGCTTTTTCCTTGAGCACAAGCGAGGTCTAAGTTTGGGGGAGTTGATACGTCCATTTTGCATCATGCTTTTATATCAATATTTATTGCATTATGGGCTGTTATTTCACATTATGTCACAATACTTATGGCTATTCTCTCTTATTTTACAAGGCTTACATAAGGAGGGAGAATGCCAGCAGCTGGAATTCTGGGCTGGAAAAGGAGCAAATATTAGAGACCTATTCTACACAACTCCAAAAGTCATGAAACTCCACGGAACACCTTATAATAAATAATGAAAAATCCTCGCCAAAGATGAAGACCAGGGGGCCCACACCCTTCTCACGAGGGTGGGGGGCGCCCCCCTAGGGCGCGCCCCCTGCCTCGTAGGCCCCCTGGTGGCTCTCCGATGACCATCTTCTCGTATATGAAGTCTTTCATCGAGAAAAAAAAAATAAGAAGCAACCTTTCGGGACGAAACTCCGCCGCCACGATGCGGAACCTTGGCAGATCCAATCTAGAGCTTCGGCAGAGCTGTTCTGCCGGGGAAACTTCCCTCCCGGAGGGGGAAATCATCGCCATCGTCATCACCAACGCTCCTCTCATCGTGAGAGGGCAATCTCCATCAACATCTTCATCAGCACCATCTCATCTCAAAACCCTAGTTCATCTCTTGTATCCAATTCTTGTCTCCAAGTCCGGGATTGGTGCTAGTAGGTTGCTAGTAGTGTTAATTACTCCTTATAGTTGATGCTAGTTGGTTTAATTGGTGGAAGATCATATGTTTAGATCCTTTATGCATATTAATACCCCTCTGATTATGAACATGTTTATGCTTTGTGAGTAGTTACGTTTGTTCCTGAGGACAAGGGAGAAGTCTTGCTATTAGTATTCATGTGAATTTGGTATTCGTTCGATATTTTGATGAGATGTATGTTGTCCACCCAAGCGCCGGTCCACCCACATGTAAAATTATCAAAGTACCAAACGCGAATCATATGACGTGATGAAAACTAGCTTGACGATATTCCCATGTGTCCTCGGGAGCACTTTTCCTTATATAAGAGTTTGTCCAGGCTTCTCCTTTGCTACAAAAAGGATTGGGCCACCTTGCTGAACTTTATTTACTTTTGTTATTTGTTGCTCGTTACAAATTATCTCATCACAAAACTATCTGTTACAACTTATTTCAGTACTTGCAGAGAATACCTTGCTGAAAACTGTTTATCATTTCCTTCTGCTCCTCGTTGGGTTCGACACTCTTACTTATCGAAAGGACTATGATAGATCCCCTATACTTGTGGGTCGTCACTTACTGCACCTTGTTTACGTTTATTACTTGTAACCCGTTACGAATTACCTTATCACAAAACTATCTGTTACCGATAATTTCAGTGCTTGCAGAGAATACCTTACTGAAAACCGCTTGTCATTTCCTTCTGCTCCTCATTGGGTTCAACACTTTTACTTATCGAAAGGACTACGATAGATCCCCTATACTTGTGGGTCATCAGCATACTTTATAGAACCTATGACTGTGGCATAGGGAATGACTTTTCATTCGCTTTCTATTTTCTGCCGTGGTCGGGTTTTGAGTCTTTACTCGACTTCACACCTTGCAACACAGGCAACAACTCCTTCTTTGACTGTTCCATTTTGAACTACTTCAAAAACTTGTCAAGGTATGTACTCATTGAAAAATTTATCAAGCGTCTTGATCTATCTCTATAGTTCTTGATCCTCAATATGTAAGCAGCTTCACCAAGGTCTTTCTTTCAAAAAATCCTTTCAAATACTCCTTTATGCTTTCCAGAAAATTCTACATTATTTCCGATCAACAATATGTCATTCACATATACTTATCAGAAATGTTGTAGTGCTCCCACTCACTTTCTTGTAAATACAGGCTTCACCACAAGTCTATATAAAACTATATGCTTTGATCAACTCATCGAAGCATATATTCCAACTACGAGATGTTTGCACCAGTCCATAGATGGATCGTTGGAGCTTGCACACTTTGTTAGCACCTTTAGGATTGGCAAAACTTTCTTGTTGTATCATATACAATTCTTCTTTAAGAAATCCATTAAGGAATGCAGTTTTGACATCCATTTGCCCGATTTCATAAAATGTGGCAATTGCTAACATGATTCAGACAGACTTAAGCACCGCTACGGGTGAGAAAATCTCATCATAGTCAACACCTTGAACTTGTCGAAACTTTTTGTGACAATTCGAGCCTTGTAGATAGTAACACTACTATCAGTGTTCGTCTTCCTCATGAAGATCCATTTATTCACAATGGCTTGCCGATCAACGGGCAAGTCCACCAAAGTCCACACTTTGTTCTCATACATGGATTCTATCTCAGATTTTCATGGCCTCAAGCCATTTTGCGGAATCTGGCTCATCATCGCTTCCTCATAGTTCGTAGGTTTGTCATGGTCAAGTAACATGACCTCCAGAACATGATTACCGTACCACTCTGGTGCGGATCTTACTCCGGTTGACCTATGAGGTTCGGTAGTAACTTGATCAGAAGTTTTCATGATCATCGTCATTAGCTTCCTCACTAATTGGTGTAGGAATCATTGGAACTGATTTCTGTGATGAACTATTTTCCAATAAGGGAGCAGGTACAATTACCTCATCAAGTTCTACTTTCGTCCCACTCACTTTTTTCGAGAGAAACTCCTTCTCTAGAAAGGATCCACTCTTAGCAACAAAGATCTTGCCTTCGGATATGTGATAGAAGGTGTACCCAACAATTTCTTTTGGGTATCCTATGAAGATGCACTTCTCCGATTTGGATTTGAGCTTATTAGGTTGAAACTTTTTCACATAACCCCAAACTTTAAGAAACGACAGCTTAGGTTTCCTGATAAACCATAGTTCATACAGTGTCATCTCAACAGATTTTTAGACGGTGCCCTATTTAACATGAATGTAGTTGTCTCTAATGCATAACCCCAAAACAATAGTGGTAATTCGGTAAGAGACATCATAGATTGCACCATATCTAATAAAGTACGGTTATGACATTCGGACACACCATTACATTGTGGTGTTCCAGGTGGCGTGAGTTGCGAAACTATTCCACATTGTTTCAAATGAAGACCAAACTCGTAACTCAAATATTTGTTTCCGTGATCAGATTGTAGAAACTTTATTTTCTTGTTACGATGATTTTCCACTTCACTCTGAAATTCTTTGAACTTTTCAAATGTTTCAGACTTATGTTTCATCAAGTATATATACCCATATCTTCTCAAATCATCTGTGAAGGTTAGAAAATAACGATACCCACTGCGAGCCTCAACACTCATTGGACCGCACACATCAGTATGTATTATTTCCAATAAGTCTGTTGCTCGCTCCATTGTTCCGAAGAACGGAGTCTTAGTCATCTTGCCCATGAGGCATGGTTCGCAAGCATCAAGTGATTCATAATCAAGTGATTCCAAATGTCCATCAGCATGGAGTTTCTTCATGCACTTTACACCAATATGACCTAAACAGCAATGCCACATATAAGTTGCACTATCATTATTAACTTTGCATTTTTTGGCTTCAATATTATGAATATGTGTATCACTACGATCGAGATTCAATAAACCATTTATATTGAGTGTATGGCCATAGAAGGTTTTATTCATGTAAATAGAACAACAATTGTTCTTTGACTTAAATGAATAATCGTATTGCAATAAACATGATCCAATCATTATGCTCAACGCAAACACCAGATAACATTTATTTTAGGTTCAACACTAATCCTGAAGGTAAAGGGAGTGTGCAATGGTGATCTTATCAACCTTGGAATCACTTCCAACTCACATCATCACCTCGCCCTTAACTAGTCTCTGTTTATTTTGCAACTCCCGTTTCGAGTTACTACTATTAGCAACTGAACCAGTATCAAATACTGAGGGCTTGCTATAAACACTAGTAAAGTACACATCAATAACATGTATATCAAATATACCTTTGTTCACTTTGCCATCCTTCTTATCCGCCAAGTATCTAGGGCAGTTCCACTTCCAGTGACCATTTCCTTTGTAGTAGAAGCACTCAGTTTTAGGCTTGGGTCTAGCTTTGGGCTTCTTCATGGGAGTGGCAACTTGCTTTCCATTCTTCTTGAATTTCCCTTTCTTTCCCTTGCCCTTTTACTTGAAACTTGTGGTCTTGTCAACCATCAATACTTTATGCTTTTCTTGATTTCTACCTTCGCTGATTTCAGCATCGTGAATAGCTCGGGAATCATTTTCGTCATCCCTTACATATTATAGTCCATCACAAAGTTCAAGTAACTTGGCGATAGTGACTAGAGAACTCTGTCAATCACTACCTTATCTGGAATATTAACTCCCAATTGATTCAAGCGATTGTAGCACTCGGACATTCTGAGCACATGCTCACTGATTGAGCTATTCTCCTCCATCTTGTAGGCAAAGTACTTGTCAGAGGTCTCATACCTCTCGACTCGGGCATGAGTCTGAAATACCAATTTCAGCTCTTGGAACATCTTATATGCTCTGTGGCGTTCAAAACATTTTTGAATTCTCGGTTCTAAGCCGTAAAGCATGGCGCACTAAACTATCAAGTAGTCATCATACCAAGCTTGCCAAAAGTTCATAACATCTGCATCTGCTCCTCCAATAGGTCTATCACCTAGCGGTGCATCAAGGACATAATTCTTCTGTGCAGCAATGAGGATAATCCTCAGATCACGGAGCTAGTCCACATCATTGCTACTAACATCTTTCAACATAGTTTTCTCTAGGAACATATCATAAATAAAACGGGGAAGCTATACGCGAGCAATTGATCTACAACATAGATATGCAAATACTATCAGGACTAAGTTCATGATAAATTTAAGTTCAATTAATCATACTACTTAAGAACTCCCACTTAGATAGACATCCCTCTAATCATCTAAGTGATCACGTGATCCATATCAACTAAACCATGTCCGATCATCACGTGAGATGGAATAGCTTTCAATGGTGAACATCATTATGTTGATCATATCTACTATATGATTCACGCTCGACCTTTCGGTCTCACTGTTCCGAGGCCATATCTGCATATGCTAGGCTCGTCAAGTTTAACCCGAGTATTATGCGTGTGCAAAACTGGCTTGCACCAATTGTATGTGAACGTAGAGCTTATCACACCCGATCATCACGTGGTGTCTCGGCACGACGAACTGTCGCAACGGTGCATACTCAGGAAAAACACTTATACCTTGAAATTTTAGTAAGGGACCATCTCATAATACTACCGTCGTACTAAACAAAATAGGATGCATAAAAGATAAACATCACATGCAATCAAAATATGTGACATGATATGGCCATTATCATCTTGTGGCTTTGATCTCCATCTCCAAAGTACCGTCATGATCTCCATCGTCACTGGCATGACACCATGATCTCCATCGTCTTGATCTTTATCAACGTGTCATCACATGGTCGTCTCGCCAACTATTGCTTTTGCAACTATTGCTATCGCATAGCGATAAAGTAAAGCAATTATATGGCACTTGCATCTTATGCAATAAAGAGAAAACCATAAGGCTACTGCTAGTTTTCGATAACTTTAACAAAACATGATGATCTTATACAACAATTTATATCTCATCACGTCTTGACCATATCACATCACAACATGCCCTGTAAAAACAAGTTAAACGTCCTCTACTTTGTTGTTGCAAGTTTTACGTGGTTGCTACGGACTTAGCAAGAACCGTTCTTACCTACAGCATAAAAACCACATAGTGGTATAGTGATTGCTTTTTGATCTTCAGAAAGAACCCTGTTCATTGAATCCGATTCAACTAAAGTTGGAGAAACAGACACCCGCCAGCCACCTACGTGCAAAGCACGTCGGTAGAACTAGTCTCATGAACAAGGTCATGTAATGTCGGTCCGGGCCGCTTCATCCAACAATACCGCCGAATCAAGAAACAACCAGTGACGGCAAGCAATATGTATATACCCACACTACAAAAAAAGACACATCCGTGACATTTTGGGCCGAACGAAATTTTTTCTGTCATACTTATGACACTTCTATGACGATAATTGTGACAAAACCCGGTATCATCATAGATGTGGTGGGCTCCTACTTCTATGACAAAAAATCATGACAGAAAATGGGCTTTTCATCCTGGGCGGGCCGGAGACGCAGCTGCATGACATTCTTTGGGCCGTCCATGATGGAAAAAACCATGGTAGAAGCGAGGGCGAGGAAAATTTCGGGGAGTTCCCGGTTACGGCGGGTGGTCGGGGGCCGAGCGATGCGCATTTCTCTCGTACACGTACGCGCGTGTGTGCGAGGCGTTGGGCTCTAACTGAACCCGAGCGATTGCACTAGCTACGTTACTAAACCCAAGTGATTCCTTTGCTACTTCTTGTAACTAAAGCCGATCGATGTTGCCTCTGGATGAATAGTGAGCGTTGCTGCAGGGGTTTGGATGAACAGTTCCCGGTGGGGGTGGATGAACAGGACCCCGTGGTGTTGCCTCTGGATGAACATGACCCTGATCGATCGAGCCGGTTGGGGCTGGATGAACATGACCTCGTGGAGGGCCGGATGAACAGTAGACGGTGGAGGGCTGGATGAACAGTAGCCCGTGGAGGGGTGGTTGAACAGGAGCCCATGTAGAGGGCTAGTTGAATAGTAGCCGGTGGAGTAGTTCGCGGTGGAGGCTGGATGAACAGGAGCCCGTGGATGAACAGTCGCAGGTGGAGGCTGGAGGAGGTCGACGGTGGATGAACAGTAGCCAGTGGAGGCTGGAGGGGGTCGATGGTGGAGACGAACAATATCTCGTGGAGTCCTGTTTTGCGGTACGCCACACCCCTCCCGATGAACATGACCCCCGTTTCGACCGTAGCACTCCAACACAAGTCCGTTTCCTCCGTTTTGCGGTACGCCACACCCCTCCTGATCAATAGGACCCTGTTTCGACCGTAGGAGGTCCATTTCCTCCATTTTCCCGTACGCCAGACCCCTCCCGATGAATAGGATCCCGTTTCAAACGTGGCCGGTCGAACACAAGGCCGTTTCCTCCGTTCTGCGATACGTCAGGCCTCATTTCCATCGGCTGTTCCATCCAAGCCGGTTGGCTCCCACGCGTTCTGTTGCATCCCGATGAACACGACGCATTGCGTTGCCTCCCCATGAACACGACGACGACGCTGTTGTTTCTTTTGCGGGCGACAACGACGCTGTTTCTCTGTTTTGACCCTGCCATGTACACGAACCCTGACCGTACATATGCGCGAGTAGGCGTTCGAGACCCCGCCCGTATATACGTACGTGGCCGTATTTTCTTTCTTGCGCACTGGTCATTATACGTACGTGTACATGCTACGTGCGCGCCTCTACTACGACACGTGTGCGCCTCTACATTGACCAGTATGTACGTACATGTTCGCGACCAGAATGACAATGCTACGTACGCTTCGACCAGGTGGGTCCCGACTGCCAGGCACTTCCTTGCGTGCGAAGATGTAGCTGGTGGGTCTCAGCAGTCAGGGGGGCGAATCGTTTTTTTTGCCCGGACGCACTTACTTGTGTGCGAAGATGTCGCTGGTAGGTCCCAGCAGTCAGGGGGGAATGTTTTTTTCACGAAATACGGTTGCCCGTCTGGTGGGTCCCTGCTGTCAGGTGGAGGAATCATTATTTTCCGCGTAATAAGGAGGCACTTCCTTGTTGCAGCCATGGACCCAGATGTCAGCCTCTCCACGTACAGTCCATGTCCGATAGAAGCCGTTCCTTGACCACGTTGACCACGCCGTGCCGAGAGCACCGGGGCGGTGGACGACGACGAGGCCTGGGAAGGGGACGACGCGGAGCTGGGGAAGACGCGGCAGTGTATGCCCACGCGTAGAGGAGTATGAGGGTTGTCTGGTTCGCTGCAGTGTGAGGCTGCCGTCGCCGCAGAATAACAAGGGGTGTGGGTGAGTAGAGGGATGGCCTGGCCAGCGGTGGGAGTAGTAGGGGCGGTGAGGCCTCCGTGGCATCGCAGTCGGCCACGCGAGGCAGGAGCACGAGGCACGACCGGTGCTGGTTTGGGCGGCTGGAGCAAGAAGACCAGAGGTTGAAGAAGCACTACGGCCGTTGGATGGACATCATACGGTCACTGGAGCTAGAATCGTTCATATTGACTAAGTTGACAAAGCCCTCCTTCCCCGTCAACTTAGTTGGCCCACAAGTCAACCTCCCACTATTGTGGGTCCCAGCTGGCAGGGGGTATTCATTTTTTGTGCGTAATAAGGAGGCACTTCCTTGCGTGCGAAGATAGAGCTGGTGGGTCCGACCTGTCAGTGGTGGGAATGTTTTTCGCGAAATACAGAGGCCCTTCCGGTGGGTCCCAGCTGTCGGGTGGAGGAATCATTATTTTGCACGTAATAAGGAGGCATTTCCTTGCGTTCGGCCGTGGACCCGGCTGTCAGCCTCTCCATGCATAGTCTACTTCCGATGGTGTCGTTCGTTGACCATGTTGACCACTTCACGCCGAGCGCATCCAAGGTGGTGGACGACGGCGAGGCCCCGGACAGCAACGAGCCGGAGATGGGAAGACGCGAGACTAGAGTCGTAGACGGGTTGGTGTACAAGGGTTAACTGGTTCTGGTGGGGTGTGGTTCGGCAGTCGGTGGAGAAGAACAGGAGGTGTGGAGGGGTGGAGGGATGGCCTGGCCAACGGTGGAGTAGCGCGTCACAGCGAACCGTGCTAAGTAGAGCTGCTAGTAGCAGGAGGCGGGAGCAGGTGGTCCCGGCGGAGCTGGAGGAAGAAGACGAGAGATTGAAGATGGATGCCAGTCGTTGGATGTAAATCCGACGGCTAACGATGTCAGAATCATTTGTTGACTAAGTTGACAACGACTTGCATTGGCTTCGACCTATTGTCACACATTTCAGCCTCCAAAAATGTGGCACGTATTCAACCCATTTTTTCAGAATTTACAGTCCTTTTTGCGGGGTAGAACTTACGGTCAATTTGATCTCTTTTTTTTGAATTACAGTCCATTAGCTGGGCTGGGTGAACAAATAATGTAGCGTCCATGAGGCCCATTTATGTTTTTCCTAAAAAATTACGTGCCATTTGCAATTTCTCGAAATACACAATTTTGCTGGGTTGATTCTAATTATAATATTGCGGTGGGCGCATCAATGTTATCAAAAAATAAACAGGGGCTGTGCATTTTGTTATATATATATAATAAGTGATTCATTATTACATTGGTCCTTAAATCTTACCAAGCTTTTGTACACAATCACCGAGATTTTCGTTGCCAAAAAAATCCAGGATTTTATTGTTAAGAAATTATTTTTATAAGTTAATAAGATGTGGAATATTGTTTTCTTACATATGTAAGTATCTGTTAAATATATGATGACAATAACAATAAATATATAATAACATATAAAATAATTTAAATATATATAATATAGTTAGAAGGGAAACATAAGTTGGACTAGGCGTTCCTATTCTTATATAGAAAAATAGAACAGACCTCTGCGTTTTCTTCAAAAAAAAATACATAAATTGGGCTGTCGATGTTTCAAGAAAAATAAAACCTCGGATGAGAGGTCCATAGGCCGGTCAATACATGAAGGCCCTCAAGAAAATACAAACAGGCCTATGGACCTCTCATCTGACGTCGTGGGCTGCGCATGTTAAAAAACAAAGCCTAGACGGGGCAGCCCAAAACCCAGCTGATACTTGCTGCCCCAATGATAATAAATGATACCTGCCAGCTCCCCGACTTTGTTGTGAATTTATCTCCTATGGTAACTACGTTGAAGCACCTAAAAATGTAACTATGTTGACAAACCCGTGGGCCCCAATGTTAGTATAGCATTAGGAGGAAGTATTTTTTCGATGAGGCACTTGCTTGCGTACGGCCATAGACCTGGTGGGTCCCGACTGTCCGCCTCTCCACGTACAGTCCTCTCTAGATTCCTCTTGTTTGTTCAGCATGTTCACAATGGCAGACATCGGCGTCGCGACGAGCGCACAAAGGCGTAGGAGGAGATCCGACCACTTGAGGAAGTGCCTTATTAGTAACGAAACAACTGAACAAGCCTAGTGGCCGAGTGACACTACCCGACAACTGTTCTGCCCGGGTTCGATTCCACCTGTGCAGAGAAAATATCTCCAAAATTTTTGCCTCTGCATTTATTGACATGTGGGTCCCAATTGTCATCTACGCACACCACGTCCAACACTTGCCAAAACTTCATCCCTCGTTTTCTCTGTTTTTCGCACACTCGACATTGTGTGGGCATTTTGAAAATAGCATATCTTTTTGACTGTGCATCATATGAAGATGTGCTATGCATGAATGTTGATCAACATGATGTTAACTAGCTGGTAGTTCCAGTTTCGACCATGAATAAACCTTCCAACATGATGTTAACACTGTTTGAAAAGGCCGTGTTAATATAAATGCTCTGCCTCTGAAAGTTGCAGTTTCTTATCTGAAACTGAACTTGGAGTTTCTTATCTGAAACTGAAACTTGCAGTTTCTTCTCTGAGAATCACATTGTCTGCATTTTTATACTCCTATGAAACTACATTTTTTAAGTGCTAAAAATATATCTCTAGAATTCATAAAATACTTCATATGCTCAATACTGCAAATCTGGAATTCAAAAGACATTCATATCTGAAAGTACTCTCAAAAACACAACACAAAACACAACTCGCAACCTGCAAATACTGACAACCCTAAGCTCCTCCTAACAATTCACAACCTGCCCGACTATTGGGCTCGGGGGGGGGGGGCAGTCCCTCCTATTCCTTGGCGGCAGACAGCCGCCTCATGAGACGATGTGAACGGCGAGGGAGAGGATGGCGGGGAAGCGTCGTCGGGCCAACTGTTTTTCTCCTCTTGCAGTTGGGTTCGGTCGACGAAGACTCCACCAGCTTGCTCTGGCACGACACCCTCACAAACGGCACCCTGTAGATGCTCGATCCTTCAATCTCTGGTGGATGCTCCATCTGGGATCGATACTCCCACCACCGCTCCCTCACGATCAGATTTAGTGAATCTGTTTACTCCATGGCCCAGAGGAGCATCTCTATGTACTCCCGCGCGACTCCCTTCGGGAATATCGCCACCTTTTCGCTCTGTTGCAGATATTTGGCCATGGATGTCACTGTCGCCGCTAGTTGGTCCTTGTTGTCAAACCAAGACTGTATCTCCAACATCCTAGCTAGCTTCATAGGGTCGCTGTCTGCGATCCTCACATATCGGTTGTACTCCTCCACAGCACCTTCACTCGCCGGCGGTGGTTTTTGAATGGAAGAGGAGAGGTGCAGCGCTGGTTTTGGATTAGAACGGGAGAGGAGCGACGCTGATTTTGGATTGGAATAGGAGAGGAGGGCGATGGTTTTGAAATGGAAGAGAAGTGGAGTGGCGCTGGATTTAGATTGGAACATGAGAGGACTGCTACCTCTTGAGCACTACGTTGGATTTCCTTGAAGAGTAAAGGATGATGCAGCAAAGTAGCGTAAGTATTTCCCTCAGTTTTTGAGAACCAAGGTATCAATCCAGTAGGAGGCTATGCGCGATTCCCTCGTACCTGCACAAAACAAATAACTCCTCGCAACCAACGCGATAAGGGGTTGTCAATCCCTTCACGGTCACTTACGAGAGTGAGATCTGATAGATATGATAAGATAATAGTTTTGGTATTTTTGTGATAAAGATGCAAAGTAAAATAAAAGCAAAGGAAATAACTAAGTATTGGAAGATTAATATGATGAAGGTAGACCTGGGGGCCATAAGTTTCACTAGTGGCTTCTCTCAAGAGCATAACTATTTTACGGTGGGTGAACGAATTACTGTTGAGAAATTGACAGAATTGAGCATAGTTATGAGAATCATGTATATATGCATCACGTCTGAGACAAGTAGACCGACTCCTGCCTGCATCTACTACTATTGCTCCACTCATCGACCGCTATCCAGCATGCATCTAGAATATTAAGTTCATGAAAACAGAGTAACGCTTTAAGGAAGATGACATGATGTAGAGGGATAAATTCATGCAATATGATAAAAAAAACCATCTTGTTATCCTCGATGGCAACAATACAATACGTGCCTTGCTGCCCCTACTGTCACTGGGAAAGGACATCGCAAGATTGAACCCAAAGCTAAGCACTTCTCCCATTTCAAGAAAGATCTATCTCGTAGGCCAAACCAAAATGATAATTCGAAGAGACTTGCAAAGATAACAAATCATACATAAAAGAATTCAGAGAAGATTCAAATATTGTTCATAGATAATCTTGATCATTAACCCACAATTCATCGGTCTCAACAAACACACCGCAAAAAGAAGATTACATCGAATAGATCTCCAGAAGAGAGGGGGAGAACATTGTATTGAGATCCAAAAAGAGAGAAGAAGCCATCTAGCTATTAACTATGGACCCGAAGGTCTGAGGTAAACTACTCACACTTCATCGGAGGGGCTATGGTGTTTATGTAGATGCCCTCCGTGATGGATGCCCCTCCGGTGGAGCTCCGGAACAGGCCCCAAGATGGGATCTAGTGGATACAAAAAGTTGGGGCGGTGGAATTACGTTTTTGGCTCTGTTTTTGATCGTTTGCGGGTACGTAGGTATATATAGGAGGAAGGAGTACGTCGGTGGAGCAACAGGGGGCCCACGAGGGTGGAGGGCGCGCCTGGGGGGTAGGCGCGCCGCCCTACCTTGTGGCCTCCTCCTTTATTTCTTGACGTAGGGTCCAAGTCTCCTGGATCATGTTCGGTGAGAAAATCACGTTCCCGAAGGTTTCATTCCGTTTGGACTCCGTTTGATATTCCTTTTCTTCGAAACCCTAAAATAGGCAAAAAACAACAATTCTGGGCTGGGGCTCCGGTTAATAGGTTAGTCCCAAAAATAATATAAAAGTGGATAATAAAGCCCAGTAATGTCCAAAAAGTAGATAATATAGCATGGAGCAATCAAAAATTATAAATACGTTGGAGACGTATCAAGCATCCCCAAGCTTAATTCATGCTCGTCCTCGAGTAGGTAAATGATAAAAACAGAATTTTTGATGTGGAATGCTACTTGGAATAATTTTAATGTAATTCTTCTTAATTGTGGTATGAATATTCAGATCCAAAATATTCAAGATAAAAGTTCATATTACATAAAAATAATAATACTTCAAGCATATTAAATAAGCAATTATGTCTTCTCAAAATAACATGGCCAAAGAAAGTTCATCCCTACAAAATCATATAGTTTAGTCATGCTCCATTTTCGTCACACAAGAATGCTCTCATCATGCACAACCCCGATGACAAGCCAAGCAATTGTTTCATTCTTTAGTAATCTCAAACCTATAAACTTTCACGCAATATATGAGCGCGAGCCATGGACATAGCACTATGGGTGGAATAGAATATGATGATGGGGGTTATGTGGAGAAGACAAAAGAGGATAAAGTCTTACATCAATGAGGCTAATCAATGGGCTACGGAGATGCCCATCGATTGATGTTAATGCAAGGAGTAGAGATTGCCATGCAACGGATGCACTAGAGCTATAAATGTATGAAAGCTCAACAAAAGAAACTAAGTGGGTGTGCATCCAACTTGCTTGCTAACGAAGACCTAGGGCACTTGAGGAGGCTCATTGTTGGAATATAAAAGCCAAGTTCTATAATGAAAAATTCCCACTAGTATATGAAAGTGACAAAACAAAAGACTCTCTATCATGAAGATTATGGTGCTACTTTGAAGCACAAGTGTGGCAAAGGATAGTAGCATTGTCCCTTCTCTCTTTTTCTCTCTTTTTTTGGGCCTTCTTTTTATGGCCTTTTTTTAATTCCTCACTTGGGACAATGCTCTAGAAAATGATGATCATCACACTTCTATTTATTTACAACTCAATGATTACAACTCGATGCTAGAACAAAAGATGACTCTATATGAATGCCTCCGGCGGTGTACCGGGATATGCAATGAACCAAGAGTGACATGTATGAAAGAATTATGAACGGTGAATTTGCCACAAATACTATGTCAACTACATGATCATGCTAAGCAATATGACAATGATGAATGTGTCATGATAAACGGAATGGTGGAAAGTTGCATGGCAATATATCTCGGAATGGCTATGGAAATGCCATAATAGATAAGTATGGTGGCTGTTTTGAGGAAGATATAAGGAGGTTTATGTGTGAAAGAGCGTATCATATCACGGGGTTTGGATGCACCGGTGAAGTTTGCACCAACTCTCAATGTGAGAAAGGGCAATGCACGGTACCGAAGATGCTGGCAATGATGGAAGGGTGAGAGTGTGTCTAATCCATGGACTCAACATTAGTCATAAAGAACTCACATACTTATTGCAAAAATCTACAAGTCATCAAAAACCAAGCACTATGCGCATGCTCCTAGGGGGATAGATTTGTAGGAAAAGACCATCGCTCGTCCCCGACCGCCACTCATAAGGAAGACAATCAAAGAACACCTCATGTTTCAAATTTGTTACATAACGTTTACCATACGTGCATGCTACGGGACTTGCAAACTTCAACACAAGCATTTCTCAAATTCACAACTACTCAACTAGCACGACTTTGATATTATTACCTCCATATCTCAAAACAATCATCAAGCATGAAACTTCTCTTAGTATTCAAAACACTCATAAGAAAGTTTTTACTAATCTTGAATACCTAGCATATTAGGATTATTTAAGAAAATTACCATTCTATTTAAGACTCTCAAAATAATCTAAGTGAAGCATGATAGATCAATAGTTTCTATAAAACAAATCCACCACCGTGCTCTAAAAGATATAAGTGAAGTACTAGAGCAAAACTATATAACTCAAAAGATATAAGTGAAGCACATAGAGTATTCTAACAAATTCCAAATCATGTGTGGCTCTCACAAAAGGTGTGTACAGCAAGGATGATTGTGGTAAACTAAAAAGCAAAGTCTCAAATCATACAAGACGCTCCAAGCAAAACTCATATCATGTGGTGAATAAAAATATAGCTCCAAGTAAAGTTACCAATAGAAGTAGACGAAAGAGGGGATGCCTTCCGGGGCATCCCCAAGCTTTAGCTTTTAGGTGTCCTTAGATTATATTGGGGGTGCCATGGGCATCCCCAATCTTAGGCTCTTGCCACTCCTTGTTCCATAATCCATCAAATCTTTACCCAAAACTTGAAAACTTCACAACACAAAACTTAAAGTAGAAAATCTCGTGAGCTCCGTTAGCGAGAGAAAACAAAAGACTACTTCAAGGTACTGTAATGAACTCATTATTTATTTATATTGGTATTAAACCTACTGTATTCCAACTTCTCTATGGTTTATAAACTATTTTACTAGCCATAGATTCATCAAAATAAGCAAACAACACACGAGAAACAGAATCTGTCAAAAACAGAACAGTCTTGAGTAATATGTAACTAGCGTAAGATCTGGAACCCCAAAAATTCTAAAATAAGTTGTTGGACCTTAGGAATTTATCTCTTAATCATCTGCAAAAAGAATGAACTAAATATCACTTTCCAAATAAAAATGGCAGCAGTTCTCGTGAGCGCTAAAGTTTCTGTTTTTTACAGCAAGATATAAAGACTTTCCCCAAGTCTTCCCAACGGTTCTACTTGGCACAAACACTAATTAAACACAAAAAACACAACCAAAACATAGGCTAGGTAAATTATTTATTACTAAACAGGAGCAAAAACCAAGGACTAAAAATAAAATTGGGTTGCCTCCCAACAAGTGCTATCGTTTAATGCCCCTAGCAAGGCATAAAAAGCAAGGATAGATCTAGGTATTGCCATATTTGGTAGGCAATCCATAAGTGGCTTTCATAATAGATTCATAAGGTAATTTAATTTTCATTCTAGGAAAGTGTTCCATGCCTTTCCTTAACATAAATTGGAATCTAATATTTCCTTCCTTCATATCAATAATTGCACCAATCGTTCTAAGGAAAGGTCTACCAAGGATAATAGGACATCAAGGATTGCAATCTATGTCAAGAACAATAAAATCTACGGGCACATAATTCCTATTTGCGACAATAAGAACATCATTGATTCTTCCCATTGGTTTCTTAATAGTGGAATCCGCAAGGTGCAAGTTTAAAGAGCAATCGTCAAAATCAAGGAAACATAACAAATCACACAAAGTCTTTGGAATCGTGGAAACACTAGCATCCATATCACATAAAACATAGAACTCATGATCTTTAATATTAATTTTAATAGGTGGTTCCAACTCATCATAAAGTTTTCTAGGGATAGAAACTTCCAACTCAAGTTTTTCTTCATAAGATTGCATCAAGGCATCAACGATATGTTTAGTAAACGCTTTATTTTGACTATAAGCATGAGGAAAATTTAGCACGGATTGCAACAAGGAAATACAATAAATCAAAGAGCAATTTTCATAATTAAATTCCTTGAAATCCAAAATAGTGGGTTTAGCAACATCTAGGGTTTTAATTTCTTTAATCCCACTTTCATCAAATTTAGCATCAAGATCTAAAAACTCCGAATTTTTGGAACGCCTTCTAGGTAAAGGTGGATCATATTTAGTCCCATCATTATCAAGATTCATATTGCAAAACAAAGCTTCAATAGGGGACACATCAATAACTTTTAGATCTTCATCTTTATTCTCATAGGAACTAGAAGAACACGCTCTTATAAAGGCATCTTTCTTAGCACGCATCCTAGCGGTTCTTTATTTGCACTCATCAATGGAAATTCTCATGGCTTTGAGAGACTCATTGATATCATGCTTAGGAGGAATAGATCTAAGCTTTAAAGAATCAACATCAAAAGAAATTCTATCTACGTTCCTAGCCAACTCATCAATCTTAAGCAATTTTTCTTCAATCAAAGCATTGAAATTCTTTTGCGAAGTAATAAATTATTTAATATTAGATTCAAAATCAGGGGCATCTTATTATAATTTCCATAAGAATTGTTGTAGGAATTACCATAATTATTAGAGGGATTACTAGGATAAGGCCTAGGATTAAAATTTCCTCTATACGCGTTGTTACCAAAATTGTTCCTACCAACAAAATTTACATCCATAGATTCATTATTATTCTCAATCAAAGTAGACAAGGGCGTATCATTAGGATCAGAAGAAACACTCTTACTAGCAAATAAATTCATAAGTTCATCCATCTTTCCACTCAAAACATTAATTTCTTCTATCGCATGCACCTTTTTATTAGTAGATCTTTCAGTATGCCATTGAGAATAATTAACCATAATATTATCTAGGAGTTTAGTAGCTTCTCCTAAAGTGATTTCCATAAAAGTGCCTCCCGCGGCCGAATCTAAAAGATTTCTAGAAGCAAAATTCAATCCGGCATAAATTTTTTGTATAATCATCCACAAATTCAAACCATGAGTAGAGCAATTACATATCATTAATTTCATCCTCTCCCAAGCTTGTGCAAAATGTTCATGATAAAGTTGCTTAAAATTCATAGTATCATTTCTAAGGGAGATGATCTTAGCAGGAGGAAAATACATAGAGATAAAAGCATCTTTGCACTTGTTCCAAGAATCAATACTATTTTTAGGCAAAGACGAAAACCAAGCTTTAGCACGATCTCTAAGGCGAAAAAGGAAATAGTTTCAACTTAACAATATCCTTGTCCACATCTTTGTTCTTTTGCATATCAAACAAATAAACGAAGCTATTTAGATGGGTAGCGGCATCTTCACTAGGAAGGCCGGAAAACGGATCTTTCATGACAATATTCAGCAAAGCGGCAATAATTTCACAAGACTCAGCATCAGTAAGAGGAGCGATCGGAGTGCTAATAAAATCATTGTTGTTGGTATTGGTAAAGTCACACAATTTAGTGTTATCTTGAGCCAGCATGACAAGCAAGCAATCCAACACACAAGCAAACAAAAAGCAAGCGGGCAAAAAGAGGCAAATAGAGAAAGAGAGGGAGGATAGAGAGAGAGGGTGAATAAAACGGCAAGGGTGAAGTGGGGAGAGGAAAACGAGAGGAAAATGGCAAATAATGTAATGCGGGAGATAAGGGTTGTGATGGGTACTTGGTATGTTGACTTTTGCATAGACTCCCCGGCAACGGCGCCAGAAATGGCTCATTGTCGGGAGTCAAATCTTGACTTGCGCGAACCTCCCCGGCAATGGCGCCAGAAATCTTCTTGCTACCTCTTGAGCACTGCGTTAAATTCCCTTGAAGAGGAAAGGATGATGCAACAAAGTAGCTTAAGTATTTCCCTCAGTTTTTGAGAACCAAGGTATCAATCCAGTAGGAGGCTACGCGCGAGTCCCTCATACCTGCACAAAACAAATAACTCCTCGCAACCAATGCGATAAGGGGTTGTCAATCCCTTCACGGTCACTTACGAGAGTGAGATCTGATAGATATGATAAGATAATATTTTTGGTATTTTTGTGATAAAGATGTAAAGTAAAATAAAAGCAAAGTAAAAAAGCAAAGGAAATAACTAAGTATTGGAAGATTAATATGATGAAGATAGACCTGGGGGGCATAGGTTTCACTAGTGGCTTCTCTTAAGAGCATAAGTATTTTACGGTGGGTGAACGAATTACTGTTGAGCAATCGACAGAATTGAGCATACTTATGAGAATATCTAGGTATGATCATGTATATAGGCATCACGTCTGAGACAAGTAGACCGACTCCTGCCTGCATCTACTACTATTACTCCACTCATTGACCGCTATCCAGCATGCATCTAGAGTATTAAGTTCATGAAAACAGAGTAACGCCTTAAGCAATATGACATGATGTAGAGGGATAAATTCATGGAATATGATAAAAAACCATCTTGTTATCCTCGATGGCAACAATACAATACGTGCCTTGCTGCCCCTACTATCACTGGGAAAGGACACCGCAAGATTGAACCCAAAGCTAAGCACTTCTCCCATTGCAAGAAAGATCAATCTAGTAGGCCAAACCAAACTGATAATTTGAAGAGACTTGCAAAGATAACCAATCATACATAAAAGAATTCAGAGAAGATTCAAATATTGTTCATAGATAATCTTGATCATAAACCCACAATTCATGGGTCTCAACAAACACACCGCAAAAAGAAGATTACATCGAATAGATATCCACAAGAGAGGGAGAGAACATTGTATTGAGATCCAAAAAGAGAGAAGAAGCCATCTATCTAATAACTATGGACCCGAAGGTCTGAGGTAAACTACTCACACTTCATCGGAGGGGCTATGGTGTTGATGTAGAAGCCCTCCGTGATGGATGCCCCCTCCGGCGGAGCTCCGGAACAGGCCCCAAGATCGGATCTCTTGGATACAGAAAGTTGCGGCGGTGGAATTAGGTTTTTGGCTCCGTATTTGATCATTTGGGGGTACATATGTATATATAGGAGGAAGGAGTACGTCGGTGGAGCAACAGGGGGCCCATGATGGTGGAGGGCGCGCCTGGGGGGGTAGGCGCACCCCCTACCTTGTGGCCTCCTCCTTTATTTCTTGACGTAGGGTCCAAGTCTCCTAGATCATGTTCGGTGAGAAAATCACGTTCCCGAAGGTTTCATTCCGTTTGGACTCCGTTTGATATTCCTTTTCTTCGAAACCCTAAAATAGGCAAAAAACAGCAATTCGGGGTTGGGCCTCCGGTTAATAGGTTAGTCCCAAAAATAGTATAAAAGTGGATAATAAAGCCCAATAATATCCAAAACAGTAGATAATGTAGCATGGAGCAATCAAAAATTATAGATACGTTGGAGACGTATCAAGGAGCGGCGGTGGTTTAAGAGGAGAAGAGCGGAAGAGCGGCGCTGGTCTTGGAAGTATTTTTTTGTTTTGCGTATTTTGGGTCAAAGATTGACCACGTACTGTATTTGACAAGCAAAATGTGAATGCATGTCACCAAAAATTGTATCGTTTGGTTCGTATCTGAATGTAGTTTCAAATTATATTATTTTTGCAATGTATAACATATATTTTATTTGCGAAAATCATGGTCAATGATGACCCAAAATAAAAGGGAGACTAGTTAATGTGGGGTCACTTTCTTAATTGAAGGGTAAATTAATTTTGATTTTGATCCAGTCACAGCGCGCCGACCCTCTCTTCCAATCCTAAATCGCTGCCGCGCGCTCCCCTCCTTCTTCTCCATTGCAAAACCACCTCCTCTCCTCTCCATCATCTCCATTCAAAAAACACTGTCTCGCCTCTTCCTTTTCTCCATTGCAAAACCACATCCTCTCCTATCCATCATCTCCATTCCAAAACCACCGTGTCGCCTCTCCCTCTTCTCCATTGCAAAACCACCTCCTCTCCTCTCCATCATTTCCATTCCAAAACCACCATCTCGCCTCTCCCTCTTCTCTATAGCAAGACCACCATCTCTACTCCGATCTTCCAAAGCTGGCACCGGACCACTCAGAAGGACATTTATGGAGAGGATGCAGCAGTGAATCAGGCAGATCGCCGGCGGCGACCAGGCAAAGTTCGCTAGGTTGAAGGAGATCCTTACTTGGTTTGACAATGAGTGGGAGATTTCAAGGATGGTGAGGGCCATGTGGCAATGTATGCGAAAGAGCGAGACAACGGCAATGAGGGCTGTGATGTACATGTACTCCTCGGCGGCAGTCACGCCGCAGTCCTTCGAGTTCATCGAGTATCTCCTCTGGGCAATGGAGCAGACAGATTCGCCCGAGGTGAAAGTCAGGCGGAGGTGGTGGGCATATAGGTCGAAGGTTGAGCACCCATAGGATAACGAATCAATCGAGTATGGAGTGCCGTTCGTGAGGGTGCAGAGCCAGCCGAAGCCACAGGAGTATTCGTTCTCCCACCGTAAGAGGAGGCCGGATGGCGCGACGTCGCTTCCCCGCCGTTCTCCACGGCTCCCTCGACGCTCGCCTTGTTTCAACGGCGGCGGTAGGGTTTAAGTTAAGCTTCGCACTAACCTAATCTTCCACCTGCTCATGCTTACAATCAGTGTGACAGCTAATGAAAATCATGCTTACAATGAGTCTCTGAGTACTACGCCAATCACCCTTAAATAGCTCTGGACCTTTGGGTCAAAGTTGTGACACTGTGTATAAATAAAGAAAAATAGATTGGTGCTTCTTTCAGAAAATAGTACTCCCTAGAAAACTGCCAATATAAGCTACTAGTATTTGGTTAGAGGATTTGCTGCCGAGAAAGATCCATCCACAAAGAGCGCCACACATACCACTGGTGGTGGTGGATGCCAATGCGTGCATGGAGCATGGTTGGTGTCGGTAATTTTTACTTGACACACCTCGCACTCTGCATATATGCCGGTTCCATCTGTACATTTGTGCAGTTCCACCAAAATGTAGCTGAATAACCCTGTTTGCACAGATAATGAAAAAACGTGATTACATTATGGTGGCACTAGTTGATGAAACACACAAAATAAATAGAAAAAAATATTGCAATAGTATCATAGTATGCCATGCTGCGAGGGCGAGATGGGCCCTACGACGCCTCATACGGTACGCCACGCCTCATACTGGAAATCATCCCAAGTCTCCCCGATACACCTTCTGTCAGTGATGAACATCAGTGTATAGTGATAGTACAAGGAGG
The DNA here is from genome assembly GCF_056163025.1 of Triticum urartu. Classification (NCBI taxonomy): domain Eukaryota; kingdom Viridiplantae; phylum Streptophyta; class Magnoliopsida; order Poales; family Poaceae; genus Triticum; species Triticum urartu. The sequence goes on along the minus strand of NC_141875.1, from coordinate 586,799,145 downwards.
GGCCTTGAGACATTCAAATCTCTATTTTTGTGCAGATCAACTAAAATTAAGCACCCCAGTTTGTAGAAATGCTTAAACATTAACAATGGGACTAGTTGATGAAACATACATTAACAAAGAGAAGCACTTTCTTTATTTACATTGGAAATGAAATGATAGAGAGGACACTCGCTCTATTTTAACTGTATTATTACTTAATTTTATCAGTGACACTAGGGTCGAGCAGGTGGCAAACAAGGTGTACCGTGCGTCGCAAGGATGAAGGTCGGGGTGCTTAGACTGGGATGCTGAAGCTGGCTCTTTCAGTCCCTATCTTCCCCCTTATTTTTCTGTGGTAGAATTTGGGTTGTAATCCAAACTTGGTCGAGCTGGTGCTGCGTCCCCCTACCTGCCTAGCTTATGTGGCGAACTTGTCTCCTGCTAGTACTCAGTCCGTTCTAGTAGTAGTTGCATAACCGCCCGTTTACACTGAGATGTTGTCGGATAACGGTTCTCTATGGTTGGGTTTCTTTAATGAAATCGGAGGGAAGCCCCTCTTTCGATATATAAAAAAATAGTGGCACTAGAGGTGCTAAAACATTGCCTCAAATTAATAGTGCCACTAGATTAAGGTGCAAAATAATAACATTACTGCTTTATCATGGTAGTGCCAAAACAGTAGCACAAGAGCAGGATCAACATGCAGGATCTTTGGCAAACGGTCAGACCAAAAAGGAACATACCTCGTGATGGGAACCATATCTGCAGTCAACGCCATCGTAGAAGGGATGACACCAATCACCAATATGGATGATTCAATTCATGGGACCTTTTGGTGAAGTTCACCTAAAATGAAGCAATGTCCCATGAGCTAGCAGCTTCTTTTTTTTTTAAGAAAAGGGCTCCAGCCCCGGTTCCATTTACATCAGAAAACGAAACCCACAAAGCTTCTTCTTCATTAGTTGCAATAAAATTGAGCAACATCAAGGTTGGTCGTGAAGCTCCTGGAATGTTCAACTATAATTTGGATATCATTTGTGCAGTTCAACTAAGATCAAGCGTGAAATGTATATCTCTGTTTGCACAAAAAAAGGTGGAAAGGAGGGTGACTAACAAGTGATGAAACGTGCATCAAATGAAAAAAGCATGTTCCTTATCTGAATGGCAATCGTACAAGGACAGTAGCAATTTCTAGGAGAATTGCTAGATATTAGTGTGGGCATTAGGATTAACTATGACAACCATTAAATACGACATTACTTTAATGGTGCCATTGCTTCATTTTACCAGCAACATTACATTAACAGCTACTACAGAGTCTGTATTTGGGCACGGGAGAGTAGGCGGACCAGGACAGTTGCATCTCTAAAGAAAAGAAGCAACTTATCTTAATGGGAAATTTAGCAGGACATGAAAAAAGGTGCCATTGATTCATATTACTGGAGGCATTACATTGAAAACAACATTGGTTTAACGTGTCCTTGCTTTTAACAGTGCGACTGCTACATTTTACCAGTGGCATTACATAAGAGCGGCTCGGGGCAACAAACATCATAAGAGGATATCTGGGTTGGTCCCATTTTTGTTCGGTATATAGCCACCTTATACTGTGTGAGGCTAGCAAATCTAGTGCTGGACTTACTCTGTTGACTTGTCCCCCAGTCCCCACTTTCTTTGCCTTTTCAACCAATAGATCGGGTTTATATTGAGTTTGTACTGTGTTCCCTTTATTTCCCTATTAGATCTAGATACCAATTGGATAGCCAGTCTCTGCTACTTTTCGCCCCCATTATTTCCTCTTTCGACCAAGTCCTAGATTCAAGTAACAAATCTCCCCCCCCTTCTTCGTTGTTTGAACCAAGTAGTAATAGATTCGAGTGCATGAACTAGTTTTACCTCTTAACAGTAAAAAATTAGGTGGTTTTCGAATAGCCGATCGATCCTATCTACGAGGGGGTCTGAGAAATAGTAAAAGATACAAATGCAGTGACGTCAGGAGCTCGGGAAGTAGAGCAAGGCTGGTTTCGAAGGAAGTTATACCTGAGGGTCGCCGGGATGTCGCTAGGTGGGCGGCGGGAGGCCGGATCTGCCCACACTACGGCAGCGAGGAAGAAGGGGTGGGAGGCCCTCCCTTGCCAGCGATGCTTGGGAGAGAACGGCAAGGCACGCTGATCGGGACGCGCCGGCAGCGGGTAAGAGCCGTCGCCGAGGATGACCGTGTGAACGTTGCACCTTCTCACCTTCCCCGGCGGAGAGGATCCGGCTGGACCTATGACCAGTGGTGAGTAGAGAGAGAGTGTGTGGCCACCGCTGTCGTGTTTAGACCTGGAGAGGACGAGACAGTGTGAAGAGAGCAACACTAGCAAGCAAGCACGGAGACTCCTGCCTATATAGTGGAGTACTAGTTTTCTTTTATCTACCAGCCGGAGCCGGTTTGACCTCGGCAATGAGTGTCGAGAAGTCTTCATGCACGTGCCCCGGAGGCGCGTTGTCATCATTTTGATCTGAAGCACTGGATTATAACATATAACACGAAAAAATGCCACATGACAAGAAATCATAACCTCACTGCCCAAAGGAGAGAAGATGAATCCTGACGGACAAACTAGACGAGGATCAAAGCTCAAATTAAAGATAAACTCGTAGAAAAGGGGTCCGTCGATAGATGTCCTAATTAACATAGCCGGCTTGACCTTGATGGCAGCCCAGTAGTCTTCGTGCATGTGTCCCCAATGACTAGCCCAACTCAGTTGTCGCTGTTTAACCCTCGCAGTGATCCAAAGCACATGACACCTAATTTTGCGAGATGACAAGAACCTTTTTTTAGATTTCTCACAAGAACTACAACCTTGTACAACAGAGCCTGCATGATATGTAGATGATAGCCAATCCAGGCGTCTCTGCTGGAGTCTAGTCACAGGCATGGACAAACTGATCTTCCGTGTCTTGCAAGGATCGTCCAGGTACCAATGTATCTCCTACAACACTTCTCTAGTAGTACTATCGCTCGTCTCTCTCTTCTATTAACTCACCGACTTGCGGGGCCGGGGAGTGTGCCTATGGTCGGTTCTCAATTGCGGTCCCACATGTGTGTGTGCAAACGCAATATGACGCGTGTCCCATTCAGAGAGCGGCGTGCCAGACCGACTGTAGCGACCCGACCCAAATGGATCAAGTCTCTGTGCTTAAGTGTCATCCCTGGATCGGTATGCTGACACACACAGTACTCGAAGGATTTATAACAGAGGTAAATCACATGTATAAAGTAACGTAAATACTATTACCTCAATCCATATAGCGGAAGCAACAAGGTTGTGGATTCCCATCAACACCAACGGCAAAGTTGAGTGTAGAAATCGTAACCCTAACATATCACTTACTCGTCGTAAGAAACCTGCAACATGAGACGTTGCAGCCCGAAACGGGTCAGTACATTGAATGTACTGGCAAATTCACACCATAGAGAATGATGAACAATGGCTATCACTACATGCATATTTGGCTGGTGGAAAAGCTCTATGGTTATAAGGTTTTTGCGTAAAGCCAATTTTTCCCTACTTCAAAGGAATAAATTTAATTACTATCATGGTGGTTGTTGAACATTGAGAATGGTTGATAGCATTCTCAATCCCAATTAAGTAACATCATTAAACCCAACAATATTCATTTAAAGTAACGTGATGAGATCAACAGGATAATCCAAGAACTAGATACTCAAGTTGTCCATAACCGGGGACAGGGCTAATCATGATTAGTTTATACACTCTGCAGAGGTTTGCGCACTTTTCCCCACAAGACTCGATCGCCTCCGTTTGTTTTCTCGCACTACATGGTGTTTGAGAAGACGGATGACCGAGACATAGTCTTTCAGAAGCGCTAGCACCTTACGATCGGGTAGACCGTACCACCTACATCCCCTACATCTGCTAGTCTACCACTGTAAGAGTTCGCACAACTTAATCAACTATGCCAGAGCCCATAATGGCTTGTGGCTGCACACGGAAGTTTCTAGTATGAATAATCTCATGATCCCTTTGAGCCTGGGTGGCGGTCCAAAAGAAAACAGGCAAGTCCTGGATTACCCAGGTGCCTAGACAGGCAATCCTAGAATAACCAGGTGCCTCAATCCACCCAGATGTGTGTTTAAGTTGCCACCTTAAGTAAACCATTAATTAACAATCTCACATCTGTCATGGATACTCTCAAAACCCAATCCACGTCTACTAGCATAGCATGGCATAGTAAGCAAACATAGAAGTAACTCCCAAAGGTTTCATAATAAACAGGTAATAGGTACTACCTCATCTACTTCCCATCCCACAGTTTAATTAGATCCTAATCATGCAATGTGTGAGGATTGATCTAATGCAATAAAACTGGGTTGTAGAAAAAGGTATGATCAAGGTGTGAACTTGCCTGCAATGTTGATGAAGATGATTCGCACTCAAAATTCTTGATAGATCTACTCGTCACACTCCGGTCAATCTATCGTAAGCAAGCAATAGTAACCACACATAAGCAATCACTCAAAAGATCAGAAAGAACGAAGAAGACGGTTCGGAAAACTTCAAAACCAAGCAAATAGCTCTTGCAACATAAAACTATTTCTAACAGTACCAAAATTATGTGAATTTGGCCTTATCAGAAAGTTTAGGTCAAGAGCTTCGATTTGCAAAAAGAATCAACTCAAACGGAGCTACGAAACTCAAGTTATGATCAAACGAAGTTTGAATTCAAATCTGATCTAATTAAAATTTTAAACTTTTCAAAAAAAATGTTTAAGTTGGATTACTGGATAGAGGAGATCATAACGAAGACGTGGGCGTTGGTTTCGTCTAATTCCGACTAACGAGCAAAAAGTTATAGTCGTTTGAAAACCAGGGGCTGATCTGTAATTAAAGTATTCACTGTTGGGGAACATTGCAGAAAACAAAAATTTTCCTATGGTTTCACCAAGATCCATCTAGGAGTTCATCTAGCAATGAGTGATTAGATGCATCTACGTACCTTGTAGATCGCGAGCGGAAGCGTTCAAAGAACGGGGATGATGTAGTCGAACACGACGTGATTCAAATCACCGATGATCTAAGCACCGAACGGACGATGCCTCCGCGTTCAACACACGTACGGGACGGGAGACGTCTCCTCCTTCTTGATCCAGCAAGGGGGGGAGGAGAGGTTGATGAAGATCCAGCAGCACGACGGCGTGGTGATGGATGCAGGGCGTCACAGTAGCAGGGCTTCGCCTATACTACGAGAGAGAGACGTAACGGGGAGAGAGGAAGCACCAAAGGCTGAGGTATGAAATCCCTCCTCTCCCCCACTATATATAGGAGGGCCAAGGGGGGGTGGTGCGCAGCCTAGGAGATCCAATCTCCTAGGTGCGGCGGCCAGGGGAGGGTTTCCCTCCCCCCCCAAGGCACCTCGGGGTGCCTTCCACCACTTGGACTCCTCCTTGGTGGAAACCCTAGGCGCATGGGCCTAGTAGGGCTGGTGCCCTTGGCCCATGTAGGCCAAGGCGCACCCCCTACAGCCCATGTGGCCCCCCGGGACAGGTGGCCCAACCCGGTGGGCCCACGGGACCCCTCCGGTGGTCCCGGTACAATACCGATAACCCCGAAACTTGTCCCGATGCCCGAAACAGCACTTCCTATATATAATTCTTTACCTCCGGACCATTCCGGAAATCCTCGTGACGTCCGGGATCTCATCCGGGACTCCGAACAATATTCGGGTTACTGCATACACATATCTTCATAACCCTAGCATCACCGAACCTTAAGTGTGTAGACCCTACGAGTTCGGGAGACAAGCTAACATGACCGAGACGACTCTCCGGTCAATAACCAACAGCAGGATCTGGATACCCATGATGGCTCCCACATGCTCCACGATGATCTCATCGGATGAACCACGATGTCGAGGATTAATCAACCCCGTATACAATTCCCTTTGTCAATCGGTATGTTACTTGCCCGAGACTCGATCGTCGGTATCCCAATACCTTGTTCAGTCTCGTTACCGACAAGTCACTTTACTCGTACCGTAATGCATGATCCCGTGATCAACCACTTGGTCACCTTGAGCTCATAATGATGATGCATTACCGAGTGGGCCCAGTGATACCTCTCCATTATCCAGAGTGACAAATCCCAGTCTCGATCCGTGTCAACCCAACAGACACTTTCGGAGATACCTGTAATGCACCTTTATAGTCACCCAGTTACGTTGTGACGTTTGATACACCCAAAGCACTCCTACGGTATCCGGGAGTTACACGATCTCATGGTCAAAGGAAAAGATACTTGACATTGGAAAAGCTCTAGCAAACGAACTACACGATCTTTGTACTATGCTTAGGATTGGGTCTTGTCCATCACATCATTCTCCAAATGATGTGATCCTGTTATCAATGATATCCAATGTCCATAGCCAGGAAATCATGACTATCTGTTGATTAACGAGCTAGTCAACTAGAGGCTTACTAGGGACATATTATGGTCTATGTATTCACACGTGTATTACGATTTCCGGATAATACAGTTATAGCATGAATAAAGACAATTATCATGAACAAAGAAATATAATAATAATGCTTTTATTATTGCCTCTAGGGCATATTTCCAACAGTCTCCCACTTGCACTAGAGTCAATAATCTAGTTACATTGTGATGAATCGAACACCCATGGAATTCTGGTGTTGATCATGTTTTGCCCTAGGGAGAGGTTTAGTCAACGGATCTGCTATATTCAGGTCCGTATGTACTTTACAAATCTCTATGTCTCCATCTTGAACATTTTCACGAATGGAGTTGAAGCGACGCTTGATGTGCCTTGTCTTCTTGTGAAACCTGGGCTCCTTGGCAAGTGCAATAGCTCCAGTGTTGTCACAAAAGAGTTTGATTGGCCCCGACGCATTGGGTATGACTCCTAGGTCGGTGATGAACTTCTTCACCCATATAGCTTCATGTGCTGCCTCCGAGGCTGCCATGTACTCCGCTTCACATGTAGATCCCGCCACGACGCTCTGTTTGCAGCTGCACCAGCTCACTGCTCCACCATTCAACATATACACGTATCCGGTTTGTGACTTGGAGTCATCCAGAACTGTGTCGAAGCTAGCGTCGACGTAACCCTTTACGACGAGCTCTTCGTCACCTCCATAAACGAGAAACATTTCCTTAGTCCTTTTCAGGTACTTCAGGATATTCTTGACCGCTGTCCAGTGTTCCTTGCCGGGATTACTTTGGTACCTTCCTACCAAACTTACGGAAAGGTTTACATCAGGTCTGGTACACAGCATGGCATACATAATAGAACCTATGGCTGAGGCATAGGGGATGACACTCATCTCTTCTATATCTTCTGCCGTGGTTGGACATTGAGCTGAGCTCAATTTCATACCTTGCAAAACAGGCAAGAACCCTTTCTTGGACTGATCCATTTTGAATTTCTTCAAAATCTTATCAAGGTATGTGCTTTGTGAAAGACGTATGAGGCGTCTTGATCTATCTCTATAGATCTTGATGCCTAATATATAAGCAGCTTCTCCAAGGTCCTTCATTGAAAAACTCTTATTCAAGTAGGCCTTGATGCTGTCCAAGAGTTCTACATCATTTCCCATCAAAAGTATGTCATCTACATATAATATGAGAAATGCTACAGAGCTCCCACTCACTTTCTTGTAAACGCAGGCTTCTCCATAAGTCTGCGTAAACCCAAACGCTTTGATCATCTCATCAAAGCGAATGTTCCAACTCCGAGATGCTTGCACCAGCCCATAAATCGAGCGTTGGAGCTTGCACACCTTGTTAGCATTCTTAGGATCGACAAAACCTTCCGGCTGCATCATATACAATTCTTCCTTAAGGAAACCATTAAGGAATGCCGTTTTGACGTCCATTTGCCATATTTCATAATCGTAGAATGCGGCAATTGCTAACATGATTCAGACGGACTTTAGCTTCGCTACCGGTGAGAAAGTCTCATCGTAGTCAACCCCTTGAACTTGCCGATAACCCTTAGCGACAAGTCGAGCTTTATAGATGGTCACATTACCATCCGCGTCTGTCTTCTTCTTAAAGATCCATTTATTTTCTATGGCTCGCCGTTCAATGGGCAAGTCAGTCAAAGTCCATACTTCATTTTCATACATGGATCCTATCTCGGATTTCATGGCTTCCAGCCATTTGTCGGAATCCGGACCCGCCATCGCTTCTTCATAGTTCGAAGGTTCACCGTTGTCTAACAACATGATTTCCAAGACAGGGTTGCCGTAGCACTCTGGTGCGGAACGTGTCCTTGTGGACCTTCGAATTTCAGTAGGAGCTTGATCAGAAGTATCTTGATCATTATCATTAACTTCCTCTCTAGTCGGTGCAGGCACCTCAGGAACATTTTCTTGAGTTGCTCCATTTTCCGGTTCAAGAGGCAATACTTCATCAAGTTCTACTTTCCTCCCACTTACTTCTTTCGAGAGAAACTCTTTCTCTAGAAAGAGTCCGTCTTTGGCAACAAAGATCTTGCCTTCGGATCTTAGGTAGAAGGTATACCCAATAGTTTCTTTAGGGTATCCTATGAAGACGCATTTTTCCGACTTGGGTTCGAGCTTTTCAGGTTGTAGTTTCTTGACATAAGCATCGCATCCCCAAACTTTTAGAAACGACAGCTTAGGTTTCTTCCCAAACCATAATTCATATGGTGTCGTCTCAACGGATTTCGACGGAGCCCTATTTAAAGTGAATGCGGCAGTCTCTAAAGCATAGCCCCAAAAAGATAGCGGTAAATCGGTAAGAGACATCATAGATCGCACCATATCTAATAGAGTGCGATTACGACGTTCGGACACACCATTACGCTGAGGTGTTCCAGGCGGCGTGAGTTGTGAAACTATTCCACATTTTCTTAAGTGTGTGCCAAATTCGTGACTCAAGTATTCTCCTCCACGATCTGATCGTAGAAACTTGATTTTCCTGTCACGTTGATTCTCAACCTCACTCTGAAATTCCTTGAACTTTTCAAAGGTTTCAGACTTGTGTTTCATTAAGTAGACATACCCATATCTACTTAAGTCATCAGTGAGGGTGAGAACATAACGATAGCCACCGCGAGCCTCAACACTCATTGGACCGCACACATCAGTATGTATGATTTCCAATAAGTTGGTTGCTCGCTCCATTGTTCCTGAGAATGGAGTCTTGGTCATTTTTCCCATGAGGCATGGTTCGCACGTGTCAAATGATTTATAATCAAGAGACTCTAAAAGTCCATCTGCATGGAGCTTCTTCATGCGTTTGACACCTATGTGACCAAGGCGGCAGTGCCACAAGTATGTGGGACTATCATTATCAACCTTACATCTTTTGGTACTCACACTATGAACATGTGTAATAATACGCTCGAGATTCATTAAGAATAAACCATTGACTATCGGAGCATGACCATAAAACATATCTCTCATATAAATAGAACAACCATTATTCTCGGATTTAAATGAGTAGCCATCTCGTATTAAACGAGATCCTGATACAATGTTCATGCTCAATATAGGCACTAAATAACAATTATTGAGGTTTATAACTAATCCCGTAGATAAATGTAGAGGTAGCGTGCCCACGGCGATCACATCGACCTTGGAACCATTCCCGACGCGCATCGTCACCTCATCCTTTTCCAGTTTCCGTTTATTCCGCAGCTCCTGCGGTGAGTTACAAATATGAGCAACAGCACTGGTATCAAATACCCAGGAGTTACTACGAGTACTGGTAAGGTACACATCAATCACATGTATATCAAATATACCTTTGGTGTTGCCGGCCTTCTTATCCGCTAAGTATTTGGGGCAGTTCCGCTTCCAGTGACCCTTCCCTTTGCAATAAAAGCACTCTGTCTCAGGCTTGGGTCCATTCTTTGACTTCTTCCCGACAGCTTGCTTGCCGGGTGCAGCAACTTCCTTGCCGTCCTTCTTGAAGTTCTTTTTACCCTTGCCCTTCTTGAACTTAGTGGTTTTATTCATCATCAACACTTGATGTTCCTTCTTGACTTCTACCTCTGCTGATTTCAGCATAGCAAATACTTCAGGAATGGTCTTTACCATCCCCTGCATATTGAAGTTCATCACAAAGCTCTTGTAGCTTGGTGGAAGCGACTGGAGGATTCTGTCAATGACCGCGTCATCCGGGAGATTAACTCCCAGCTGAGTCAAGCGGTTATGTAACCCAGACATAGTGAGTATGTGCTCACTGACAGAACTATTTTCCTCCATCTTACAGCTGAAGAACTTATCGGAGACTTCATATCTCTCGATCCAGGCATGAGCTTGAAAAACCATTTTTAGCTCTTCGAACATCTCATATGCTCCATGTCTCTCAAAACGCTTTTGGAGCCCCGGCTCTAAGCTGTAAAGCATGCCGCACTGAACGAGGGAGTAGTCATCAGTACGTGTCTGCCAAGCGTTCATAGCATCTTGGTTCTGTGGGACGGGTGGATCACCTAGCGGTGCTTGTAGGACATAATCTTTCTTGGCAGCTATGAGGATGATCCTCAGGTTCCGGACCCAGTCCGTATAGTTGCTGCCATCGTCTTTCAGCTTGGTTTTCTCTAGGAACGCGTTGAAATTGAATACAACGTTGGCCATTTGATCTACAAGACATATTGCAAAGATTTTAGACTAAGTTCATGATAATTAAGTTCATCTAATCAAATTATTAATGAACTCCCACTCAGATTAGACATCCCTCTAGTCATCTAAGTATTACATGATCCGAGTGAGCTAGACCGTGTCCGATCATCACGTGAGACAGACTAGTCAACGTCGGTGAACATCTTCATGTTGATCGTATCTTCTATACGACTCATGCTCGACCTTTCGGTCTTCTGTGTTCCGAGGCCATGTCTGTACATGCTAGGCTCGTCAAGTTAACCCTAATTGTTTTTGCATGTGTAAAACTGTCTTACACCCGTTGTATGTGAACGAAAGGATCTATCACACCCGATCATCATGGCGTGCTTCGAAACGACGAACTGTAGCAACGGTGCACAGTTAGGGGAGAACACTTCTTGAAATTGTTGTAAGGGATCATCTTATTCACTACCGTCGTTCTAAGTAAACAAGATGCAAAACATGATAAACATCACATGCAATCAAATAATAATAGTGACATGATATGGCCAATATCACATAGCTCCTTTGATCTCCATCTTGGGGCTACATGATCATCCTTGTAGATCGTCATACTCATCGACATGTAAGTCGTGATTCCTATTACAAGAACATGATCAATCTCATACATCACATATATCATTCATCACATCCTTTTGGCCATATCACATCACATAGCATACCCTGCAAAAACAAGTTAGACGTTCTCTAATTGTTGTTTGCATGTTTTACGTGGCTGCTATGGGTTTCTAGCAAGAACGTTTCTTACCTACGCAAAGACCACAACGTGATATGCCAATTGCTATTTACCCTTCATAAGGACCCTTTTCATCGAATCCGATCCGACTAAAGTAGGAGAGACAGACACCCGCTAGCCACCTTATGCAACTAGTGCATGTCAGTCGATGGAACCTGTCTCACGTAAGAGTACGTGTAAGGTCGGTCCGGGCCGCTTCATCCCACGATGCCGCCGAATCAAGATAAGACTAGTAACGGCAAGCATATTGAACAAAATCAACACCCACAACTACTTTGTGTTCTACTCGTGCAAGAGAACTACGCATAGACCTAGCTCATGATGCCACTGTTGGGGAACGTTGCAGAAAACAAAAATTTTCCTACGGTTTCACCAAGATCCATCTAGGAGTTCATCTAGCAATGAGTGATTAGATGCATCTACGTACCTTGTAGATCGCGAGCGGAAGCGTTCAAAGAATGGGGATGATGTAGTCGAACACGACGTGATTCAAATCACCGATGATCTAAGCACCGAACGGACGATGCCTCCGCGTTCAACACACGTACGGGACGGGAGACGTCTCCTCCTTCTTGATCCAGCAAGGGGGGGAGGAGAGGTTGATGAAGATCCAGCAGCACGACGGCGTGGTGATGGATGCAGGGCGTCACAGTAGCAGGGCTTCGCCTATACTACGAGAGAGAGACGTAACGGGGAGAGAGGAAGCACCAAAGGCTGAGGTATGAAATCCCTCCTCTCCCCCACTATATATAGGAGGGCCAAGGGGGGTGGTGCGCAGCCTAGGAGATCCAATCTCCTAGGTGCGGCGGCCAGGGGAGGGTTTCCCTCCCCCCCAAGGCACCTCGGGGTGCCTTCCACCACTTGGACTCCTCCTTGGTGGAAACCCTAGGCGCATGGGCCTAGTAGGGCTGGTGCCCTTGGCCCATGTAGGCCAAGGCGCACCCCCTACAGCCCATGTGGCCCCCCGGGACAGGTGGCCCCACCCGGTGGGCCCACGGGACCCCTCCGGTGGTCCCAGTACAATACCGATAACCCCGAAACTTGTCCCGATGCCCGAAACAGCACTTCCTATATATAATTCTTTACCTCCGGACCATTCCAGAACTCCTCGTGACGTCCGGGATCTCATCTGGGACTCCGAACAATATTCGGGTTACTGCATACACATATCTTCATAACCCTAGCGTCACCGAACCTTAAGTGTGTAGACCCTACGAGTTCGGGAGACAAGCTGACATGACCGAGACGACTCTCCGGTCAATAACCAACAGCGGGATCTGGATACCCATGATGGCTCCCACATGCTCCACGATGATCTCATCGGATGAACCACGATGTCGAGGATTAATCAACCCCGTATACAATTCCCTTTGTCAATCGGTATGTTACTTGCCCGAGACTCGATCGTCGGTATCCCAATACCTTGTTCAGTCTCGTTACCGACAAGTCACTTTACTCGTACCGTAATGCATGATCCCGTGATCAACCACTTGGTCACCTTGAGCTCATAATGATGATGCATTACCGAGTGGGCCCAGTGATACCTCTCCATTATCCAGAGTGACAAATCCCAGTCTCGATCTGTGTCAACCCAACAGACACTTTCGGAGATACCTGTAATGCACCTTTATAGTCACCCAGTTACGTTGTGACGTTTGATACACCCAAAGCACTCCTACGGTATCCGGGAGTTACACGATCTCATGGTCAAAGGAAAAGATACTTGACATTGGAAAAGCTCTAGCAAACGAACTACACGATCTTTGTACTATGCTTAGGATTGGGTCTTGTCCATCACATCATTCTCCTAATGATGTGATCCTGTTATCAATGACATCCAATGTCCATAGCCAGGAAATCATGACTATCTGTTGATTAACGAGCTAGTCAACTAGAGGCTTACTAGGGACATATTATGGTCTATGTATTCACACGTGTATTACGATTTCCGGATAATACAGTTATAGCATGAATAAAGACAATTATCATGAACAAAGAAATATAATAATAATGCTTTTATTATTGCCTCCAGGGCATATTTCCAACATTCACAACTAGGTCCCTGGCCGAAAATAACAGAAAAAGAAAAAGACTAAAAGGCGAACGCTCGCTTATACGGTCTAAACAGTGGACGTTCGCTGTTTAGTAAAACCTAAAAAAACAGATCTAGTCTAGGTTTTTTTTAAATCGAACTTAAAATAAAACCGAGGCGGGTTACGGTTTATACCGGTTCACCCAAAAGAACCGGCGATGACGGTGGTTACTCCGGCGATCTCCGGCGAGGCGGCGCGGGGCTCTGGCGGTGGCTCCGGTGGCGGCGGAAGCAGCGGCAGCAGTGAGGGGCGTCGCGGGCGGCGCGGGGCGGCAGTGCGTCGGCGGCGGAGGCGAGCAGCATGCGGTGGCGCGGCAAGGCAGCGGCGCAGCAGCTGCGAGCGGCGGCGGCGGTGGTTGACCACGGCGGCGGCTGCGGGAGGAGGCGGCGGCGCGACCAAGAGGGAAACGGGGCCCGGGGCGGCGGCTTTATAGTAGGGGAGGGGTGGAGGTGGCCTTGGAGGAGGGGTAAGGCGGCGGAGGACTCCGTGGAGGCCACGACGCGGCGGCGTGCTGGCTCGGGAGTCCCTCCCGAGCTCGGGGACGACGAGGTGGTGGGCTGGGCCGCGGCCTAGCCTGGGAGCTGGGCCGGCCCAGTTGGCGGGAAGGGTTTTTTTTTATAAACAATTTTTCCAGAGAACTAAAATAATAAAAACAAAATAACTAAAAATATTATATAGGCATATAATATATCAAAAATTTTAGAAAAAGATTTTCTACGACGTGAACATTTTTATAAATTCAAATAAAATCCACACAAATTCAGATAAATCAAAGAGTGCTACTAGTCTATTAAAATCCAACAAAAATCATTTTAAAAATACCAAAATGATTTCAAATTAATTTTTCTCCAATTTTTTTATTGTAGGGAATCATGTTACCCTAATTTCCATATATTTTATTTTTGGAGAAAAGTAATTTGAATAAAACTCAAATAAATCCAAATTGAAAATTAATTCCAAAAGGACTTGAAATTGATCCTGTGAAACTCCCAACTCATATTTCATAATTTGAAGAAGTCATTTTATCTTCTCTCGTGAAAATCATTGAGTTGCATAAAGTTTCAGAATTGGAAATATTTTCCAAATGAAATTCAAATATTTTCAACACCCCTTGTCATTTAAATAAATGGAAGAAGTCATGTCATCTTCTCTCCAGGGTTTTGTGGTGAAAAGAATTTGAATTCACGGAGAGCAAAATGCAAAAAATGAAAGTTTGGGAAAGTCCTTTTATTCCCTCTCATTTAACTTTCAAAAGTTTCAAATTCACTCACTTTCAGTCAATCAAACAAACAATCCATCCAATCTATCTATTTATTATAACATTCCAAAATTTAGAATTTTGGGATGTTACAAACCTACCACCCTTAAAATGAATCTCGTCCTCGAGATTCGGAGAGGCTAGCAAGAAAAAGGTTAGGGTTTGGGGGTCTCCTCAAATTCCATCAATCATCACCGGGGTCTGGGGTGCTACCACCCTTAGAAGCATGGTTACGGTTCTATCAAAACTCATATACTCCATCCTTATTCTTGACAGTGTCGGTCTTCTTAGATCTTCAGGATAATTCCTTATCTGGGCTCTTCCGGTAGTGGCATAACCTTACCACAATTTTTCTATCCTTTCTTCTTGGTAAGCTTCTTCCGAGATTGGGTCTTCTTAGCTGACAGGTCTGGCGCCAAAACTAAACAACTATCGATATCTCATGGTGGTCAACAATTTATGTTTTCTCCTGCAGGAAATGGGTCTGGTTGATCCTCACCGTATAACCTACGGTTGGCAACAACTGCCGCGTACAAGGGAAAAATTTCTTATACCATTCTAAGGTTTAAACAGGGTTTTGATCGTCGTCTCTCTACTATAGGCAAGTCACTCAGATTTACCATCCCATATAGCAAGGCGAATAATAAGAGTAAGTTGGTATGGTGATCAATCCATCCCGCACCCAAATCATTACCTTGTATACAGTTTAGCGAATCTCGCATTGTAACACCCAGTCATCCTCACAAGCATTGCAGAATTTCTCTCGTCGACGAACCAAGTTCGGAACAATCCATTGATTCTGCAAGCCAGACAAACATCTATCGTTCCTTCACAACTCTCAGGTTTTGCGTAAACTCCTATAAAATCGTCTGTCGACAAAGGTATATCCACTTCCAGGGTTTTTCCTTCAGCAAGAATGTGCTTGCTTCTTGGCAGGTCCTGGGGCCTGTGGGTTATGGCCCATCCCATCACTTGCAAACCTTGAACTCATCATCGGAGCAACTGATCATTATTCCAACTTCCAACTTCCTAGTATTCTTAAATTCATCCAATTGTACTGTCTTCCTTCCTTCTATTGGCACCAAACTAGGACATGATTACTCAGACTCATCATGGAGTTTTCATTGATCCCTATTTCTGACATCATACCTCCTTTATATCCAATAGTAATTTATCTCTTCATCCTCGTGGGATATCCCTCATACCGAGATAAAAACTTATACTTATGAAGTCCATATTCCACTTCATGGAACATCATTATCTTTTCCGCGGTCAAGCATCCTTACACGGGAGTATTGGCCATCTCTGCATGGCACTTCTTCAACTGGGAACCGTGAAACACATCCTGAACTCCTGACAGTCCTTCGGGTAACTCCAACTTGTAGGCCACTTCTCTCATACGCTCCAAAACTCGGTATGGTCCTACAAATCTCAGGGCTAACTTTACCTTAACTCCAATTCGTTTAACTCCTCGCAGAGGGATCACGCGAGACATGCTCTGTCTCCAATGTCATAGACTACCTCCTTGCGTTTTTTAGTATGCATAACTCTTCTGCCTGGACTGAGCTACCTTCAGTCTATCTCGAATCAACTTAACATTCTCTTCTGACTCCTTGATCACATTTGGTCCAAACAACTTACGGTCTCCAACTTCATCCTACATACTCTTGGGCATCACACATATCGAGACAAAACTCGTATTCATTTTGTCTGAAATCCACTCAGTGGAGTATCCTTATCCTTTCCAGGGGTCAACGGTTCTTACAGGGTACTACCACCCTTAAAATGCACAAATCTTCCATAGAACATATTTCTCATATCCTCAGAATGGCCAAAATCCTTCTTCATAGAGTAACAACTCATAAAATCCATATCAGTACCGACGATGCTAACTTTATTCATTCTCAAATGATTACAATTTCTCGCTTCTCCATTACATGTCTCAACTCAACACCTCAATATAAAAGAAAAATGTTCGCACTTCTACTACTCCATTTCTTTTGTTGCAAACTCAACTATCTAGCACAAGTTTCCTTCTCCTTAGGGCATTCTCTGGCAAAGTGCCCTGCTCCATTACAACTAAAACATATTACTTCTGACAAGTCTTGAGGTTTCCTTTTTGGGCAATTGTTGAGGTAGTGCCCTGACTCCTTGCACCTGTAACAGGTGATATGACTCAGATTCTTCCTGGAATCCAATCTGCTTCTCTTCCTGGACCTTACCATGCCAATCATGGCTTCTATTTCTCGGGGTCATATTCTACTTCCTCTGTTGGGAATTCTACTAGATCCCCATTCAAACAATTTTGGGAGATGTGTCCTTCTTCTCCACATGAATAGCAAGACTTAGTGCAGGGTTTACTCGGGTATTCTTTAGGTGTGTCCTCCATCACAGCTTCTTCTAAAATTTCCATGAGGGCTCCTTTCATTTCTTCTTTCTTCTGTTGGATGGTTCGTTGTACCATGGGGTAAATGTGACACTGAGCAGGATAGTGGGTAGTCCCTTCACACAAGAAACAAGTAATCTGCCTAATTGGGCATTCTTCAACTGGGTGACTTCCTTCGCAATTAGGGCATTCATCCTTGTGTTCTTTATGGGTGTGTCCTATTTCTCCACAAATCTTGCATGCACAAGGTTTCTTCATATCCTTTCCATAAGGCTTCAACTTCTGGGACACAAACTGAGACTTTAGCAAAGTCAACTTAAATTCCTTCCAAGTGGTTACTCCTTGCCATCCATTGATGGTTTGGTACATTCTCCACCAAGTAGCAGCACCTCTTTCAAAGCACTGAAGAGCATGCTGGGTCATATCATGTCCAACTATAGGGTTATTCTCCATGTGATCCTCCATGTTCTGAATCCATCGGTCTGTCTCCAATTGACTCATCGGTCCAGAAAATACAAGCTCATATCCATTCATCCTCTATTGGGTCCAAGGGTTTTGGGGTGAGATAAGAGGGATAGAGAGGGATACACACAATACAAACAATGGTTTTGAAAAGACAGATTTTTTCTGTGGCTGTCGGAAAAACATCAAACAAATGATTGCTCACAAACATCGCATCTAACGTAGGTATATAACAGGGGTTTGGTCTTCTAAAGGTCAATAAATCTTCAACGTTGCCAAACTCTTCCAGTTTTGTTCATATCTCCGATGGGCTTCTTCCGATCATGCTTGTCCTTCTCAAGTTCTTTTGCCAGATCAATCTCTGTTGACGTGAAATCTCTCGTGACATCCTTTAATATTCCGGAGTTGCATTTCAAACTTCTGGTTTCAACATCCTTCACATGAACCATGATCATACTGTCCTTCAGTTCCTGACAATTCTCCGGTATCTCGAGGTTGTAGCTCCTCCAGCTTGGCTACTCTCATCTTTAGGATCCTGAGTTCCTCATGAAATACTTCCTTGTCTAATACGACTTCCTGGAGCTCCATTTTAAACTTCTTGATGTACTACTCCAGATCCTGGTGATACACCGGCTAGGGCTAAAACTTCATCTTATGATAGGTGCTCCATCAGCCTTCTTCCATCAAATCCATTCTGACGAAATGCATCCTTAACTCAGCACGGTGACAATAGCATCAGCGGCGATGACATCACGAATAACCGTGTTTCTGCCCTTGTCATTGCCATGAGCTATCTTCCATAATTGATATCCCCTGCCTTAGGGTTTTCTTGACAAAACTTTGAGGTTTTTAACTCTCCATGCTTGGTCTTTCTCTAATACACCTTGATCTCGGGTATTGACAACTTCCATAGTCTGCCAAGTTCCATAAGGGTAGCCTTCCTAGGTCATATAAATCTGGGAATTCTTCAGAGTCTTCAAATTCTACTTGTCTTCGGCCTTCAACCGTTGTAGTTTTCATTATTCAGATGCATGGAAAATACTCTTCATTCCGAAGTGGTCTTACTTGTCTGATATCCTGTACTTCTTGGAGTGGTCTCATCAGTCGAATCTTCGAGTGGTCAAAAGGGAAAGGGGTATGGTTTCACTAAAGGGAAATTTGAATAAACTCAGAAGAGAAGAGAGGTAAAAGATCTTTTTGAAAGGGAAAGTTGTAGAGAAAAGTCTTTGCTATGGGCTTGCCAGTTTCTAGGGTCACGTCCTACAGTCAACATGTGCTTTGATACCATCTTGTAGCGACCCGACCCGAATGGATCAAGTCTCTGTGCTTAAGTGTCATCCCTGGATCGGTATGCTGACACACACAGTACTCGAAGGATTTATAACAGAGGTAAATCACATGTATAAAGTAACGTAAATACTATTACCTCAATCCATATAGCGGAAGCAACAAGGCTGTGGATTCCCATCAACACCAACGGCAAAGTTGAGTGTAGAAATCGTAACCCTAACGTATCACTTACTCGTCGTAAGAAACCTGCAACATGAGACGTTGCAGCCCGAAACGGGTCAGTACATTGAATGTACTGGCAAATTCACACCATAGAGAATGATGAACAATGGCTATCACTACATGCATATTTGGCTGGTGGAAAAGCTCTATGGTTATAAGGTTTTTGCGTAAAGCCAATTTTTCCCTACTTCAAAGGAATAAATTTAATTACTATCATGGTGGTTGTTGAACATTGAGAATGGTTGATAGCATTCTCAATCCCAATTAAGTAACATCATTAAACCCAACAATATTCATTTAAAGTAACGTGATGAGATCAACAGGATAATCCAAGAACTAGATACTCAAGTTGTCCATAACCGGGGACATGGCTAATCATGATTAGTTTATACACTCTGCAGAGGTTTGCGCACTTTTCCCCACAAGACTCGATCGCCTCCGTTTGTTTTCTCGCACTACATGGTGTTTGAGAAGACGGATGACCGAGACATAGTCTTTCAGAAGCGCTAGCACCTTACGATCGGGTAGACCGTACCACCTACATCCCCTACATCTGCTAGTCTACCACTGTAAGAGTTCGCACAACTTAATCAACTATGCCAGAGCCCATAATGGCTTGTGGCTGCACACGGAAGTTTCTAGTATGAATAATCTCATGATCCCTTTGAGCCTGGGTGGCGGTCCAAAAGAAAACAGGCAAGTCCTGGATTACCCAGGTGCCTAGACAGGCAATCCTAGAATAACCAGGTGCCTCAATCCACCCAGATGTGTGTTTAAGTTGCCACCTTAAGTAAACCATTAATTAACAATCTCACATCTGTCATGGATACTCTCAAAACCCAATCCACGTCTACTAGCATAGCATGGCATAGTAAGCAAACATAGAAGTAACTCCCAAAGGTTTCATAATAAACAGGTAATAGGTACTACCTCATCTACTTCCCATCCCACACTTTAATTAGATCCTAATCATGCAATGTGTGAGGATTGATCTAATGCAATAAAACTGGGTTGTAGAAAAAGGTATGATCAAGGTGTGAACTTGCCTGCAATGTTGATGAAGATGATTCGCACTCAAAATTCTTGATAGATCTACTCGTCACACTCTGGTCAATCTATCGTAAGCAAGCAATAGTAACCACACATAAGCAATCACTCAAAAGATCAGAAAGAACGGCGCGGCGGCGTGCTGGCTCGGGAGTCCCTCCCGAGCTCGGGGACGACGAGGTGGTGGGCTGGGCCGCGGCCTGGCCTGGGAGCTGGGCCGGCCCAGTTGGCGGGAAGGTTTTTTTATAAACATTTTTTTAGAGAACTAAAATAATAAAAACAAAATAACTAAAAATATTATATAGGCATATAATATATCAAAATTTTCAGAAAAAGATTTTCTACGACGTGAACATTTTTATAAATTCAAATAAAATCAACACAAATTCATATAAATCAAAGAGTGCTACTGGTCTATTAAAATCCAACAAAAATCATTTTAAAAATGCCAAAATGATTTCAAATTAATTTTTCTCCAATTTTTTTATTGTAGGGAATCATGTTACCCTAATTTCCATATATTTTATTTTTGGAGAAAAATAATTTGAATAAAACTCAAATAAATCCAAATTGAAAATTAATTCCAAAAGGACTTGAAATTGATCCTGTGAAACTCCCAACTCATATTTCATAATTTGAAGAAGTCATTTTATCTTCTCTCGTGAAAATCATTGAGTTGCATAAAGTTTCAGAATTGGAAATATTTTCCAAATGAAATTCAAATATTTTCAACACCCCTTGTCATTTAAATAAATGGAAGAAGTCATGTCATCTTCTCTCCAGGGTTTTGTGGTGAAAAGAATTTGAATTCACGGAGAGCAAAATGCAAAAAATGAAAGTTTGGGAAAGTCCTTTTATTCCCTCTCATTTAACTTTCAAAAGTTTCAAATTCACTCATTTTCAGTCAATCAATCAAACAATCCATCCAATCTATCTATTTATTATAACATTCCAAAATTTAGAATTTTGGGATGTTACACCGACCGACCGTCTGGGGTGCGACGCGAACGCGATGTGCGTGTTGTATACTCCATACATGTGTACCGCTGTTTTCTTGAGGCTTTGCTCCATGGCGCAATCCGTGGATACAAAATTAGTATACTGTACTATTTAAAAGTCGAGGGCGGTGCTTTTCCCACACGGTAGGTGGGGTAGTTCCGCCTAGTCGGTTCGACAGAGACGTGAGAAGATGAGGGAGTAGGCTGCTGCAAACGTAGGGTTGTGTGATTTGACAGTGAGTTACTGCTGGATAGGTGGGCCCGGTGATTTGACTTTCCATTATCATTGTAAGTGCGGCGCTACTACCGGCGTGAGTCTCCCGATTCCTGACCACCTCCATACAGGTGCCTCTCCCGATGCTCCACCATGTAGAGGTTGGCTCTTGCTTGAGAGCCCACTCCTCCACTTTTTCCTTGCCTCTTTCCCCCACATATGCAAAAATGCCATGTAAAGAGGGCTTATAGCCCACTATTGTACTTGATCCTACAGGTGCTAAGCCTGCCACATAGGCATAAAGTCTGATGTGGCAAGTTAATTAAGAAGAGAGAGACTAGTTTGGTGACCCCAGGAAGAAACGGTGATAAGCGTGTGTACCTAGATGAAGCAAACTTAGCAACAAAAAACTAAGCACCTATGCATTGGGGACTTGAGTTGCTAGGCAATTTAATGCCCATAGCACCTCATCTAAGCACAATTTCATTGGAAGAGGTCACTCCTTGTCAAATGCAATAAATACTACGAAGAAAGAGATAGAGAGAAGTAAACACAAAATACTCTTATAGCCAACCTTATAGCTAACCTTGTTGTATGAGTGACTAAGTGATGACTATGTATGACATGCCAACATCAGATAGCCTAACGCACCGTGTTAAATCTCCAAGGGCGCGACCGCGCGAGCGAGGCAACAGTCGTGGTAGGCGCGACCATGATACGGGTTGCTGGCAGCCCTTGGATCTGAGATCGAACGGTCGCATGCTAAGTTGCTGAAAATTTGCAGAATAACCCTCCAGGATAGGATATTCGCCCATAGGTCTAGAATCACGCCATGCAACCGTTCGACCGCAGATCCAAGGGCTCTCGGAAGCCTGTATCATGGGAGAATGGAAACCTTTGTATCACCTGTAATTTTCCCGACGCTTGACATGACATCGAAAACCATTTAATTGGGTGTCGAGTAAACATGACATCTAATTGGGCCCCCATAGTACTGTGCATGAATCCATTTATCCACCATGCAAGCCACTACACTGCCATTCGCACGCGCACCCCCCCCCACTCGACATTTTTACAATCGATAAACTGCTCCTAGTCGTCCTGTCCTTTCACATTACGGCAGTTCCACTAATCCTAAACCTCCTCCCAAATCCATGACGTCCCAAATCTCCATGATCGGCGGTGCGTACAAGGTTAGAACCATCACCGACGATGAGTTCGACGTCATCTATGCCCGTTCTTCCACAACGGTGAAAGAATGCCTTGCTCGCTTCAAACCCATGTTCGAAAACTCAAATGATGAGTGGGTCGCTGTACTAGATGTTGAGTACACCATAGTCCTGGGAAGAGAGAAGAATCTAAAGGAGGCAGAGAAGAAGAAGCCCGCCGTGATCCAGGTTTGCGTGCATGACTTATGCTTGGTCTACCACATATGCCATGCCGATGTTGAGTGTGAGGAATTTAAGAAGTTCCTCAAGGGTGGCCGAGTCAAATTCGTTACTGTAGACTTTAGGAACGACAAGGAAATCCTGGGTCGGATAGGCCTCGTTGTAGGCGACCCCTTCAATGCTGATCCTGGCAGGAGCCATGGTTCATCCTTCGTACGGTGAACTGAAGAAATCTCCGCACACGTTTCATCGTGCATGGCAGTGGACTTTACTAGATATAGACCACATCCACTAAGCTGCAATGGATGGCTACCTTTGTTTCAATATCTACAAGGGTTGGATGAAGAGCAAGAGCCAAGTGTGCGGTTCCAGCAAATAAGTATCGCCCAAGAGGAAGAGGGACAAGGACGAAGTCGAGGACATGGACGAGGACTCTGAGTAAGGTGGCAGTGTCGTTGCTCATGGTGGTTCTAATGTAGTGTCTATCAGATTAGTTGCTTAGTTTAATTTCTGGTGTGCTTAGTTTTATTTGAGGGGTGTGTTGTGCTGAGCCCCCAGCAAAACTATGTTATGTTTCTTCTCGTTATATTTCGTACATTTAATCTTTTAGTTGGTATAGTACTACCACTCGTTTCTTCACATTATATACGTACAATATATATGGCCAACATCATATAGCCAGCAGTTTAGTTGTCAAAGAATTTCAGGGTGCTTAGTTTTGTCAAAGAATTCCAGGGTGCTTAGTTTTATTTGATGGGTGTGTTGTGCTGGACACCATTAACTTATAATTGTGAGAATCGACTTATTTTTGTCATGTAACATGGTCAACGGGCTTGACGTGAAAATAACAATGTCTAATGGAATTTCTGAGCAAACATCTAACTTAATGATGGCATTTTTTAGATATCTAATTGCATTTTGAGCAGGCATCTCACGGATCGATGGCATTTTTTGAGTAGTTGTAACTTCTAATGGAAAAACTGAGTAGTGATACACAACTAGTGGCATAAATAATAAGAACCCAAGAATTAAATAGGTATGCTAATTTCTTTATTTCTTTATACCTTTGTATGCGAAACAATATACACTGCCTCCCCCAGATTTTCTTTACAGAGGCATGCTACCTCTTGGGAACTTGCGTTGGTTTTCCCTTGAAGAGGAAAGGGTGGTGCAACAAAGTAGCGTAATTATTTCCCTCAGTTTTTGAGAACCAAGGTATCAATCCAGTAGGAGGCTACGCGCGAGTCCCTCGCATCTACACAAAACAAATAAATCCTCGCAACCAATGCGATAAGGGGTTGTCAATCCCTACATGGTCACTTACGAGAGTGATATCGGATAGATATGATAAGATAATATTTTTGGAATTTTTATGATAGAGATGCAAAGTAAAATAAAAGAAATGAAAATAACTAAGTATTGGAAGATTAATATGATGAAGATAGACCTAGGGCCATAGGTTTCACTAGTGGCTTCTCTCAAGAGCATAAGTATTTTACGGTGGGTGAACAAATTACTGTTGTGCAATTGACAGAATTGAGCATAGTTATGAGAATATCTAGGTATGATCATGTATATAGGCATCACGTCCGAGACAAGTAGACCGACTCCTGCCTGCATCTACTACTATTACTCCACACATCGACCGCTATCCAGCATGCATCTAGAGTATTAAGTTCATAAGAACAGAGTAACGCCTTAAGCAAGATGACATGATGTAGAGGGATAAATTCATGCAATATGATAAAAAACCATCTTGTTATCCTCGGTGACAACAATACAATACGTGCCTTGCTGCCCCTACTGTCACTGGGAAAGGACACCGCAAGATTGAACCCAAAGCTAAGCACTTCTCCCATTGCAAGAAAGATCAATCTAGTAGGCCAAACCAAACTGATAATTCGAAGAGACTTGCAAAGATAACTAATCATACATAAAAGAATTCAGAGAAGATTCAAATATTGTTCATAGATAAACTTGATCATAAACCCACAATTCATCATTCTAAACAAACACACCGCAAAAGAAGATTACATCGAATAGATCTCCAAAATAGAGGGGGAGAACTTTGTATTGAGATCCAAAAAGAGAGAAGAAGCCATCTAGCTAATAACTATGGACCCGAAGGTCTGAGGTAAACTACTCACACTTCATCGGAGAGGCTATGGTGTTGATGTAGAAGCCCTCTGTGATCGATGCCCCCTCCGGCGGAGCTCTGAAACAGGCCCCAAGATGGGATCTCGTGGATACAAAAAGTTACAGCGGTGGAATTAGGGTTTTGGCTCCGTATCTGATCGTTTGGGTGTACGTAGGTATATATAGGAGGGAGAAGTATGTCGGTGGAGCAACAGGGGGCCCACGAGGGTGGAGGACGCGCTTGGGGGGTAGGCGCGCCCCCCTACCTCGTGGCCTCCCTGTTGGTTGCTTGATGTAGGGTCCAAGTCTCCTGGATCATGTTCGGTGAGAAAATCACGTTCCCGAAGGTTTCATTCCGTTTGGACTCCGTTTGATATTCCTTTTCTTTGAAACCCTAAAATAGGCAAAAAAAACAGCAATTCGGGGTTGGGCCTCCGGTTAATAGGTTAGTCCCAAAAATAATATAAAAGTGGATAATAAAGCCCAATAATGTCCAAAACAATAGATAATATATCATGGAGCAATAAAAAATTATAGATACGTTGGAGACGTATCAAGCATCCCCAAGCTTAATTCCTGCTCGTCCTCGAGTAGGTAAATGATAAAAACAGAATTTTTGATGTGGAATGCTACTTGGCATAATTTCAATGTAATTCTTCTTAATTGTGGCATGAATATTCAGATCCGAAAGATTCAAGATAAAAGTTTAATATTGACATAAAAATAATAATACTTCAAGCATACTAACTAAGCAATTATGTCTCTTCAAAATAACATGGCCAAAGAAAGTTATCCCTACAAAATCATATAGTCTGGATATGCTCTATCTTCACCACACAAAGTATTTAAATCGTGCACAACCCCGATGACAATCCAAGCAATTGTTTCATACTTTTGACATTCTCAGAACATTTTCAATCTTCACGCAATACATGAGCGTGAGCCATGGACATAGCACTTTAGGTGGAATAGAATGGTGGTTGTAGGGGAGACAAAAAGGGAGAAGATAGTCTCACATCAACTAGGCGTATGGATGGGCTATGGAGATGCCCATCAATAGATATCAATGTGAGTGAGTAGGGATTGCCATGCAACGGATGCACTAGAGCTATAAGTATATTAAAGCTCAAAAAGAAACTAAGTGGGTGTGCATCCAACCTGCTTGCTCACGAAGACCTAGGGCATTTTGAGGAAGCCCATCATTGGAATATGCAATCCAAGTTCTATAATGAAAATTTCCCACTAGTATATGAGAGTGATAACAAAGGAGACTCTGTATCATGAAGATCATGGTGCTACTTTGAAGCACAAGTGTGGTAAAAGGATAGTAGCATTGTCCCTTCTCTCTTTTCTCTCATTTTTTTATTTGGGCCTTTTCTCTTTTTTATGGCCTCTTTTTTTCATCCGAAGTCTCATCCCGACTTGTGGGGGAATCATAGTCTCCATCATCCTTTCCTCACTGGGACAATGCTCTAATAATGATGATCATCACACTTTTATTTTTCTTACAACTCAACAATTACAACTCGATACTTAGAACAAAATATGACTCTATGTGAATGCCTCCGGCGGTGTACCGGGATATGCAATGACTCATGAGTGACATGTATGAAAGAGTTATGAACGGTGGCTTTGCCACACATACGATGTCAACTACATGATCATGCAAAGCAATATGACAATGATGGAGCGTGTCATAGTAAACGGAACGGTGGAAAGTTGCATGGCAATATATCTCGGAATGGCTATGGAAATGCCATGATAGGTAGGTATGGTGGCTGTTTCGAGGAAGGTATATGGTGGGTGTATGATACCGGCGAAAGGTGCGCGGTATTAGAGAGGCTAGCAACGGTGGAAGGGTGAGAGTGCGTATGATCCATGGACTCAACATTAGTCATAAAGAACTCATATAATTATTGCAAAAATCTACAAGTTATCAAAGCAAAGTATTACGTGCATCCTCCTAGGGGGATAGATTGGTAGGAAAAGACCATCGCTCGTCCCCGACCGCCACTCATAAGGAAGACAATCAATAAATAAATCATGCTCCGAATTCATCACATAATGGTTCACCATACGTGCATGCTACGGGAATCAAAAACTTTAACACAAGTATTTCTCAAATTCACAACTACTCAACTAGCATGACTCTAATATCACCATCTCCATATCTCAAAACAATCATCAAGCATCAAACTTCTCATAGTATTCAACACACTCATAAGAGAATTTTATTATTAATCTTGTATACCTAGCATATAAGGATTATTTAAGAAAATTACCATGCTATTTAAGACTCTCAAAATAATCTAAGTGAAGCATGAGAGATCAATAGTTTCTATAAAACAAATCCACCACCGTGCTCTAAAATATATAAGTGAAGCACTAGAGCAAAACTATATAACTCAAAAGATATAAGTGAAGCACATAGAGTATTCTAATAATTTCCGAATCATGCGTGTCTCTCTCAAAAGGTGTGTAAAGCAAGGATGATTGTGGTAAACTAACAAATAAAGACTCAAATCATACAATACGCTCCAAGCAAAACACATATCATGTGGTGAATAAAAATATAGCTCCAAGTAAAGTTACGGATAGAAGTAGACGAAAAAGGGGATGCCTTCCGGGGCATCCCCAAGCTTTGGCTTTTACGTGTCCTTAGATTATCTTGGGGGTGACATGGTAATCCCCAATCTTAGGCTCTTGCCACTCCTTGTTCCATAATCCATCAAATATTTACCCAAAACTTGAAAACTTCACAACACAACACTTAAAGAAGAAAATCTCGTGAGCACCGTTAGCGAAAGAAAACAAAAGACCACTTCAAGGTACGGTAATGAACTCATTCCTTATTTATATTGGTGTTAAACCTACTGTATTACAACTTCTCTATGGTTTATAAACTATTTTACTAGCCATAGATTCATCAAAATAAGCAAACAACACACGAAAAACAGAATCTGTGAAAAACAGAACAGTCTGTAGTAATCTGTAGCTAGCGCAAGATCTGGAACCCCAAAAATTCTAAAATAAATTGCTGGACGTGAGAAATTTATCTATTAATCATCTGAAAAAAGAATTAACTAAATAGAACTTTCCAAATAAAAATGGCAGCAGTTATTGTGAGCGCTAAAGTTTCTGTTTTTTACAGCAAGATTAACAAGACTTTCCCCAAGTCTTCCCAACGGTTCTACTTGGCACAAACACTAATTAAACACAAAAAACACAACCAAAACAAAGGCTATATAATTTATTTGTTACTAAACAGGAGCAAAAAGCAAGGAATAAAAATAAAATTGGGTTTCCTCCCAACAAGCGCTATCGTTTAACGCCCCTAGCTAGGCATAAAAAGCAAGGATAGATCTAGGTATTCCCATCTTTGGTTGGTAATTCTTCAATGAGGCATATACCGTATTTAGGAATTTATTTCTTTTTATTGATTATCAAACTTTTAGGCACAAGATCGAAAAAATCATTAGCAGCAAATGGTTCCTTAATAATAGCAAAATGATTAGGATGAACACTTATAGATTTGAGATCCGCAGTTTCTTTGCTAGAGGATTCACCTTTATTTTTAGGAACATACATAAGCTTGGCAATTTTAGTCAGAGGACTTGGAGTATTGTTTACGGAAGAAAAAGCGGTTCCCAAGTTGGTAATGATACCCTCAAGTTTATCGATTCTAGTCGAATCATGATTTATTCTTTCATTAACTATATGTTCCTTCTCTTTAATATTTTCAAAGTTACTCCTACTTTAGATCCATATTGGGTAATTTGGTTGTGGATCTTTTTATCGAAATTTTCAATTAACTCAACGGTAGCAAATTTATTTTCAATAATTTCAAGTTTTTGCATTACATGCTCCAAAGTTAACATAGTTCCATTAACCAAAAGAGGTGGTGAGCCAAACAAATCTATCATAGCATTGTAAGAATCAAAAGTATGGCTACCCAAGAAGTTCCCTCCGGTAATGGTATCAAGGATATATTTGTGCCAAGGAGTAACGCCTACATAAAAATTGCAAAGAAGAACGGAAGTAGATTGCTTCCTGGTAGATCTATTTTGAGCATTGCAAATTATATACCAAGCGTCTTTTAGGTTTTCTCCCTCCCTTTGCTTAAAATTTGGAAATTCATTCTCGGGAGACAATGGAGAAGATAGAGGACTCGCCATAACGACAAGCAAACGGGGAACATGCAAATAAAATGGAAAATAGAGAAAGAGAGGGAGGACAGAGAGAGAGGGTGAATAAAACGGCAAGGGTGAAGTGGGGGAGAGGCAAATGGCAAATAATGTAATGCGGGAGAAAAGGGTTTGTGATGGGTACTTGGTATATTGACTTTTGCGTAGACCTCCCCGGCAATGGCGCCAGAAATCCATCTTGCTACCTCTTGAGCACTTGCGTTGGTTTTCCCTTGAAGAGGAAAGGGTGGTGCAGCAAAGTAGCGTAAGTATTTCCCTCAGTTTTTGAGAACCAAGGTATCAATCCAGTAGGAGGCTACGCGCGAGTCCCTCGCACCTACACAAAACAAATAAATCCTCGCAACCAACGCGATAAGGGGTTGTCAATCCCTACACGGTCACTTACGAGAGTGAGATCTGATAGATATGATAAGATAATATTTTTGGTATTTTTATGATAAAGATGCAAAGTAAAATAAAAGCAATGAAAATAACTAAGTATTGGAAGATTAATATGATGAATATAGACCCGGGGGCCATAGGTTTCACTAGTGGCTTCTCTCAAGAGCATAAGTATTTTACGGTGGGTGAACAAATTACTATTGAGCAATTGACAGAATTGAGCATAGTTATGAGAATATCTAGGTACGATCATGTATATAGGCATCACGTCCGAGACAAGTAGACCGACTCCTGCCTGCATCTACTACTATTACTCCACACATCGACCGCTATACAGCGTGCATCTAGAGTATTAAGTTCATAAGAACAGAGTAACGCCGTAAGCAAGATGACATGATGTAGAGGGATAAATTCATGCAATATGATAAAAAAAAGCCCATCTTGTTATCCTCGATGGCAAAAATACAATATGTGCCTTAGTGCCCCTACTATCACAGGGAAAGGACACCGCAAGATTGAACCCAAAGCTAAGCACTTCTCCCATTGCAAGAAAGATCAATCTAGTAGGCCAAACCAAACTGATAATTCGAAGAGACTTGCAAAGATAACCAATCATACATAAAAGAATTCAGAGAAGATTCAAATATTGTTCATAGGTAAACTTGATCATAAACCCACAATTCATCGGTCTCAACAAACACACCGCAAAAGAAGATTACATCGAATAGATCTCCACGACAGAGGGGGAAAACTTTGTATTGAGATCCAAAAAGAGAGAAGAAGCCATCTAGCTAATAACTATGGACCCGAAGGTCTGGGGTAAACTACTCACACTTCATCAGAGAAGCTATGGTGTTGATGTAGAAGCCCTCCGTGATCGATGTCCCCTCCGGAATAGGCCCCAAGATGGGATCTCGTGGATACAGAAAGTTACGGCGGCGGAATTAGGGTTTTGGCTCCATATCTGATCGTTTGGGGGTACATAGGTATATATAGGAGGAAGAAGTACTTCGGTGGAGCAACAGGGGGCCCACGAGGGTGGAGGGCGCGCCTGGGGGGTAGGCGCGCCCCCCTACCTCGTGGCCTCCCTGTTGGTTGCTTGACGTAGGGTCCAAGTCTCCTAGATCATGTTCGGTGAGAAAATCACGTTCCCGAAGGTTTCATTCCGTTTGGACTCCGTTTGATATTCCTTTTCTTCGAAACCCTAAAATAGGCAAAAAAACAGCAATTTTGGGCTGGGCCTCCGGTTAATAGGTTAGTCCCAAAAATAATATAAAAGTGGATAATAAAGCCCAATAATGTCCAAAACAGTAGGTAATGTAGCATGGAGCAATCAAAAATTATAGATACGTTGGAGACGTATTGAGGCAACATAGAACTAAATGAGTGCCCTGTTAAATTTTGAAATTATTCCGGGTTCGTTTGGCCTTTTTATACATTAATTGTGTTTCTGGTCATTTAATGTGCATAATTCAAATTTGAACTACAAGCACATGTTCCCGTGCATCAAAGTTGATTGAAAAATCACATGTGTGTCCTTAGGTGAATTTCTAGGTCCCATGCAGGAAATGGGAATGAAATTCAAACATCTAGGCATCGTGGTTCGGCCGAGAACAATGAGAAGCTTGGTTTTAAAATTCTTGTAAATCCAAAACACGCCTGGAAATCATGAAACTTGGCATGGTGTCATGTCATGGTACTACCATGCTATGGTAAAAAAATTTGCAGAATAGGAACAAGTTTGGGTATAAGTTTCTTGCAAACTGGAGCTTCTCTGAAGAAGGCTCGTGGTTCTGAGAGGGAATGTGTCACCTTTGTGTGCATAATTCAAATTTTAAATACAAGCACATGCTCCAGTGCACCAAAGCTGGTTGAAAAATCACATGTGTGTCCTCGGGTAAATTTCTAGGTCCCACGCCAGAAATGGGAATAAAATTCAGACATTTGGGCGTCATGGCTCAGCTGGAAACATTGAGAAACTTGGTTTTTTAATTCATGTAAATCTGAAACACGCATGAAAATCATGAAATTTGGCTTGGTGTCATGACATGGCACCAACATGCTGTGGTAATTTTGCTGTCCGATTTGTGAAGGCGCACACATTAACAATCAACAAAGTCATTTTGGAACAAGTGCTGTCACGTTACAATCAGAAACACAAGTATTATTGAAACCGTGGGCGTTCTATTTACCATTTACATGCCGCCATGGGTCCCCTTTTTTATTAGCTAGGAGGCGCCATGCAGGGTAGCTATTTGAGTACGGGAGGCGTGCGATCAGACCCCTGCACGTGCTTATCGGGAGGAGAGCCCTTTAACCTTCATCTTCCGTCCACCTCTCTCCCAAGGTCTCCATTAATGGCGCCTGAGCCTCTGTTTAATGGCGTGGCAATGTCTCACTCGAGTGAGATTTAAGAGAGAAAAAAGAAAATCTGAAAAGAAAATTTTGCACGGATCTTGATGTGAGATACGACGGACCTATATAGCATCTACTGCGACTTATAGCAAGACTGATGAATATATATATAAGGACGACGAGAGTGGATAATAATTGTCTTACATAATTAGGAAGATAACTAAAAAACCACATGCAGAAATACACAAGGGCAAAATAAGAAGGAAGACGCATACAACAATCTGGCTCGCTGATCTCTACTTTCTTTATGCACTGCAGGTCGCGGAGACTAGTTCTCACGGCGGGCGATGATCTCTTTCATCAGTTTCATGTCCTTAATACACTGCTTGGCAGCATCCATGGATTCCTCCACCAGCCTGCTGCGCTCGATGCGGAGCATGGCATTCTCGTCCATAATTTTCTTGATGATGACGCCCGTCCTCTGCAACAAGGCAGCTGTCTCCTCCTCCTGCTTTGCCCTTCCGGCGATCATCACCCTCAGCAGGTCGCGCTCGCCCCGGAGCTTCGCATTGCCCTCCCCTAGTTGCCGGATGACGCTGGTAGCCTCGTCCTACAACCTCGCCCAGCCGGAGATCTGACCCATCTGGCTATGGACCATCGCATGCATGCGCCTGTAAGAGTCCTCACCTGTCCGCGAGAAATTTTCCCAGGCAGCCGAGGCACGGCTGGACCTCCGTGCTGCTTTGGCGGGACATCTCTACTGCTTCCGCGGTGTGGCCAGACCAGTCTGCTACATCGACGGCGCGGCGGGACCTCCGTGCTGCTTCGGCGGCGCGGCAGGACCTCTGTGCTGCTACTGCTGCGTGGCTGTACATGTCGGCTGCTTTCGCGGCGAGGCGGGACATCTCTCGTGCTTCCTCTTCCATGCTCACCTCTCCCTGGTGGAAATCTCTCGACCCAGAACTCACGCTGGTCGTGGCTTGATTGACTTGATTGTTTTTTGTGGATGAGGAGTTCAGGAGGAATGTGCAGTCATCTTAGCATAGTAATATTTATAACCGAGTACTACTAATACGCTCCTAAGTGGGAAACCGTTTAGGTTGTGACCGGTGTGAACAGGTTTGCAATTAAATATAGCGTGGTAGTAGTAGTAATTTGGAATGTGACAAGACGCGCCCAAAATTTATTGACGGTTCCAATTTCGAAGTGCGGCACTATTCCCAGATGGCGTAACGTCGGCACGTTTTCTCGGCCGTGGTGTAGCATATGCCATCGTACTAGTTCTTTTTCTACTGCTGTGTATGTGCAAAAACTGGCACCCTCGGATACATATCTTACGTTTGGCGTTCGACAGGAATAGCCTCGTGGCGAGCTATAGACTAGTCTTTTTTTTCAGACGCATTACACCTATCTCTCAGGACTTCTCGCACGCACCATCACTGCTCCCTAGGTCGATTCCACCCACATACACTTCTACACTGAGAAGAGGTGCACGCATGCACTCGTCCTCTCTGACACAGGCATCTATAGCTACGAATTGTAGTGTTCTCAACCATCCGATTGGCTCTATCATAGGTTTCACATTGCTCCTTGGCCTTGAGATTGAGAAGTTTAAAACGCGGAGGCTAAGATGGAGGCGCAAGGTTTTGGTTAATGTGCGAGGCGCACACGACACCAACACGACACGAGCTTCATCTGCCTGGTGCGCATGCAGTCGGGTGAGTTGTCCAAGTATAGACACAACCAGGCCCTCGTTGGTATCCGCGCCTCGACTTTGGCTGGTCATAGTGGAGAGTAACATAGACTAGTTACTAGTCTATGTTACTAGTACCTTCATAGTGGGTAGTGTTATATAGTATATGCATAATTTGGCGACGAGTGCTCTCTATATGTACCACCTTTTTTCTTTAATTTCATCTTGTTAGTTTTGCTCCATGGCGAAATCCATCGATACTACTACGGTACAAGTGTACACATTTTTTAAAAGGCTAGAGGGCGGGGCAATCTAGCTTGGTCCTTTTCACGAGAGGCGAGGGCCTTTGTGATTTGATGGCTCATTACTGCTGGAAGGCGGGGCCTTGTGATTTGACTGCTCGTATAAATGTGCCGACGACCTGAGGAGGAGCAAAGAACCGTGCGGTATACTCAAGTTTTCCACTGGATTAGTACTATGATAGAGGAGCACGAAACACGGCAGCCCGGTGTCATATGGCGATAAAAATGATCTAATTTGCTAGTCATCTCATTGTTAGCATTGTTCTATTCATATCTCGCAGAGAACATGACACGTGCAGTGAAACACCCAAAGCAAAAGAAGAAACACAAGAGCAAAATAAGAAGGAAGATTATCAGCCCAAATGATCTAATTCGCCGCGGAGTCGTAACTGCTTCTTCATCGCCTCCACGACCT
This sequence comes from Triticum urartu, assembly GCF_056163025.1. Classification (NCBI taxonomy): domain Eukaryota; kingdom Viridiplantae; phylum Streptophyta; class Magnoliopsida; order Poales; family Poaceae; genus Triticum; species Triticum urartu. Next base: position 586,764,904 of record NC_141875.1, on the reverse strand, counting down.
CCATCTCCTTGCACGTCTCCTCCGCCATCTTCTTCATTATGTCCATGATGCAGGATTTCTCGACGTGAGCCTTCATCATCTGTTCCACGGCCGCATTATGTACCTTGACAGCAGTCGGGTGCTCGATGCAGAGCTTCGCCAACTCCCCCTTCTGTTCCATGACAAGGGCCTACAACATCTTCATCGAGGAACTACCACTCTCATGCAGCTTCTTCTAGCCGGCGTTCTTCTCCTTCAGCAGGTCGAGCTCGTGGCAGAGCTTCGCCTTGTCCTCCTGAAGTTGCAGGATTTCGCCGGTCGCCTTCTTCTCCGAGGCAATGCTCTTCTTCAGCAGCATCGCCAAGCCGGCGGTCAACTCCCCCTACTTATTGAGCTCAGCGGGCATGTCATCGAGGCTCTCCTTCAGTAGCTCCACCAAGCCGTGGATGAACTCCTTCTGCTTATTGAGGTGCTTATTGAGCTGATCGGGCATGCCGTCGAGGGATAACGACTCCAGCGCCGCCAACTCGGCATGTTCGCCTCCGCGGCTAGGGCGCTCCTAGGAGCCATCGCAAGCCCATGAGAGATCTTTCGAGGTCTCTGCGTGGGGGCGAGCCCTCTCTTTTTTTCCGCAGCCTTGGTTGTCGCTCCCTTGTTACGAGTAGTTCTCGACCTAGAGCTCTGCGCGCCGGACATGGCAAGGACGGATGAAGAAGAAGCACTTATGAGGTAGAGTAATTTTCGGTTAGGTAGTTCCCCTTTTTATAACCTAAGTACTAGCACTAGTACTAATACCTACATAATGGGAACATGTTCAGGTTTGGTACGTACTAGTAGGTGTGAGCAGGCTTGCACTTAATTGTAGCACTAGTACTTTCGAATGTGATGGGAACAAGGTAAAGATAAATTGATGGGTTTTGGTTTCGAGGCCCGAAACGGCTCCCGATGAGTTTAGTGGAACATAAATTTCAAGTAGACTACACTGCTCAGATGCGTAAATATTATGTTACTGTCAAAAATTGGCACAAAATACAAAGGAGACCAATGGAAGTACTACTAGCAACCCATGATTTAACTACTCGCATGTGCGCAGTGGAGTAGTAATGTCTTTCTTCCGCCCTCACGTCCACTCAATTTGCATGCGCTGTATTAATTGACCATCAATGAAGTGAAGGACTTTACACGCGTCAAATTATCACATGGGGTGGATCTTGGTACAAAATTGCATCCGCCCGTGTACCCGCGTGTGCGTGCGAGGGAATGAGTACGTGCGTGGCATGCGTGCACATCTTCGCTTCGCGCATGTACCGCCAGTGTGGCTCAGGGAGGACACGTACATTCTTCTAGAACCAGCAGCACGTCACTGTGATCAATCCACACAAGGATGTCGCGACAACGCCTCCACATGTGCCATGTGGCTTCATGAACTGTAAGAGAGACACTGTGTAGCGTGCCATTGTGTTTTGCACATACTCGAAGTACTAGTAAGGTACACGTGCATTGCATGCGTCAGATTTTGCAACCAAATTATGAATAAATACCACACTATAGCATGTAAGCTCTGAGTCATATATGCGTGATGTAGACCTTCGTTTAATTCTTATAGTTCATCTCATTCAAAATCAATTAGTTTTTATAAAAAACCTAGGGCCTCTTTGATTCGTAGGATTTCCAAAACGCGGGAATAGGAAGAACATGGATTAGAGTGGAATGTCGTCTTGAATCCTACAGGATTGTACGAGTGTTTGATTGTGCATAGAAAAAACACAGAATTATTTCAAAGAGGTTTGAGTGAATGGGATGTTTCCTATGAAATCTAGTGCAAATGAATCATATGGAAAAAATCATATGGTTTACAATCCTACGAATCAAACAACCAAGATAGGAAAAATTCCTAAGGATTAGAATCCTCCAAAATTCCTTTGAGAATCCTTTGAATCAAAGAAGCCCTTAATATATTTTATGATTCATGGAATTGTGCATTGTAAAGCATAGATTAAGAACAAATAATGGCAATTCAACTAGAAAAAAAGTTTGGGCAGTTATGATACGGAAGATTCTAGAACAAAGGAGAACCACTGTTGTTTTGAGATTTGTGCATTATGCTTAAGTTCAACCATGGAGTCTGCTAGATTGTACATGTGGAAATATCCGGTGGGGGCTAGAAGATGGTGTGAGGGGCCGAGTGGAGGGAGACTATGAAGGAGTGCACAACTGTGAGATCGATATTTAGAGAGAGGGGGCGAGAACCTGCGCTGTTGCGCGCAGTGGCGGAGCCATGAAAAATGTCCCATGAGCTAGGGGGCCAAGCATTTCTAATCCTTTACGAGGAGGGCCAATTCATCAACTTAAACCATTTTTACCAGCAATTTTCTAATGATCACATTCATATTAGCCTCGATATATAGTGATGTTAGGGGGAGCAGGGCCCTTGCCGCCCCCTGTCTTGGCCAGTGTGCGTGCGTCTGATAGATGAAGCGGAAGGCATGGATGATGAGAGGGGGGCGTTGGATATATAATTAATGTGGGTGTATTAGCTATATATGTAATCCTATATAGATAGGTATAGATTGATCGATGTGGACGTGGGAAAGAGGGTGAGACTCACTAGATATATAGATTGATCGGTTTATGTGGAAAACTATGAAAGACCTAGCTATACACACACACATAGAGGAACATCGATCGTTGCGCATGCACGTGAGAGATAAAGAATGCCCGATATGATGGAGAGGGGGATGTGTGGGTGTGCCTTCATGGGAGACCGACCTGAAGAAAAAGATTGCATGTGTGCGACGACTGGTAGTCTGTGTGCATGCATGCACGAGAGAAAGTTAGTGGTACAATTATAAAGAGAAGACCAATGTGTGGGTGTAAAAGACTAGGTGAGGTCATAATCAATGTAAAGTTGAATTCAAATATATGAATAAGAGATCATGATGTTTGAAACCCATGCATGCATGAATATAACGAAGATCTGCGCGGTGTGGTTTGGAAATGAGCATGTTGTAATGTATACACATTGAATAAGGTCGGACTGGTTTGAATTTGAGTTACCGATGGCAGACATCGTTTGGCCACATTGCATCCGTGCATGGACACACTATTCTAATTGGAGATGATGGGTGGCTTTCGCATCACATATCTGTATCTATACCCCTATATATATTATTTTATATTTTTTATATAGTGTGTGGATAACTTTAACTTTGAAAGATGGTCATTGGATGAGGCCAATCTGATGGTGCAGAGCTGGCAAATTTGAGCACTACTGGCCGTTGGATATCATCTAGATTCCACAAGATTTTGCCACATGTACAATCTAGAAGACTCTATGATTGAACTTAAGCATAATGCACAAACCTCAAAACACAAGCACTTCTTCTTTGTTCTAGAATCTTCCGTATCATAATTGCCCAATTTTTTTCTACATGATTTGTTTTTTACTTTATGCCTTACAGCACACAATTCCATGAATCTTAAAATAGATTTGCTTTCTTATAAAAACTAGATGATTTTGAATGAAATGAACTATAAGAATTAAATGAACATCTACATCATGCATATATGACTCAAAGCTTACATGCTATAATGTGGTATTTATTCATAATTTGGTTGCCAAATCTCATGCGTGCAATGCACGTGTACCTTACTAGTCTAAATGGTGTTTGTGTGTGTGTTGTGCGTGTTAAACACATTGTATGTAGTATATCATACTAGTATAAATTGCCTTTTTTGGGTACACGTTAAGCTTGTTCTCCCAAAATTTCAAGCCGCGCCTTGTTATGCCGAAATTTCAAGCTAGCATCTCTGTCTATCGTGCTGCGAAACTCCCGCCTCTTCAACCCGCGCCTTGTTACCTTGAAATATTTAAGATAAATCTTTGTCTCGTTGTGCTCCGACAACTCCCTCCATCTCAACCCGTGCCTTGTGATTCCAAAATTACAACGCGTGCGAAAACTCCCACCTCCTGTGAAATCCCGACACGCGAAATGCCCGTGATACCCCTGAACCGAAAGAACCGCCTCAAATCGGTGGGGGTACTTTCGTAACTTACCCCCACATTTCGGACAAGCGTGTCCCTAAGCCTTGGTTCCCCACTCCCATCCCATCCGCCCACCCATTCGTACACCGAGGCCGAGAAAACCCGCAAAGCCCCACACCCTCCTCCGTCCGCCACCTAGCCGTAGCCTCTTCCCCGACGACGTCGTCCACAGCAACACCTCGACGTCCCTCATCCACCGTACCAGATGAGGATCTGTCGTCGATCTGGTCGTCCCGGCGGTTCAGCCGCCCCGTCCACCACCTCCAAGGAGCTGCCCCGACGTTCCCCTCGTTTTTTGCGCCACCTCCATTCCCACACCGCCGTCTTCACCTGCACCACCGGAAGAGCATCATCATCACCGTTTCCTCGGATGAAGCTGCGACCTAATCGGCGCCACCAAAGAGGTTGTACACTAATCGCCGCATTTTATTCTTGATTCGATCTCATGGTGCTGCCGGTGCTCGGTCCCGAGCCGACACGGCGCGGCTCCATCCACGGCGGCGTCGCCGGCCACTTCCTCCATGGGGTCGCTCCTCGGCGGTGACGTCCACATCAGTAGGAGCTGCTGTTGCTTTAGCTCTCGCTCACGCTGTTGCTCTGGTCTTGCTCTCAGTCCCCTGCCTTGTCTGCTCTTGCTCTTGCTCGTGCTGCTGCTCTCGCTCTTGCTCTTGCTTGCAATGCTACTCCGATTTAGCTACACTTCAGTCAACTGAATCGACTTTTGGGTCAGTCAATTTTCAGGGGGTGGGGGGCTCGCCGGAGTTAAGGAAGAACCAGCCACAACGGGGAGGGGGGCTCGCTGGAGAGGTACCCCACTATCTATCTTAGGGTTCAGGGTGGGGCGGTGGTCGCCGGCGGTGGTGGGGCAGTGGCGTGGGGATCGCCGAAAAAAAGCTCGGCACGGGGGGGGGGGGGGTTAGAGGGATGGCCAGGGCGGCGGCGGACTGGCGGTGGGGAATGTTTTCGGGGCGGCGCACCGCCGGCCACGGGTGGCTGTTTGGCCGGTGGTGGCTGGCGGCTCAGGGGGGTGGAGGTTGAAGATGAACTGCAGGCCCTTGATTTCATATCTAACGGGTGCAAAATCGACTGACCAGAGATGAAAAATTCAGTCTACTGACGTGTAGCCTCACCTCTAGTGCGTTCAGTTTCGACAGCAAAATTCAATTTCGACAGTCAAGTTCAGTTTCGACAGTTAAATTCAGTTTCGGCAGTTAAGTTCAGAGATGAACGGCTGATGTATTTTACATCTAGCACTTTGTGGTTATGTATTTTACGTCATCTATTGGAGATGCTATTAGAATTCCACTCAAGTTAACGTTGTCTCTCTTGTCCTGCTTCAGCCTCGGCGTCGTACAACTCACTGGAGCTGCTCCAACGACGAAACCCTCCATCACAGCGGAGCAGTACCTCGGGCTCCATCTCCAGATGCCTAAGATCTTCTTATCCTCCTCTGACAGCCAAGTCAGCCGGAGCATCCTCACCGGCCATCCCAATCACGCTACGATCGACATGGCTTCGCCAAAGAGGTTGTACACTTGTTGCATATCTTTTTTACTCTACATGTTATATATATTGTCCACTGAGCACACGGAGTAATGGGAAATACGATTATTTTATCCTACTATATGACAAGCAGTGAGGTACCAGGCAACTTAGCTATCCGTGATGGACTCTCTTAAACGCCATCATTATTTATCTCTGCGTGTTTGAGCTGTGCATTTGTCGATGGCCCTGGGAGTTGACCTAGTAGGGCAGTGGCCTGGGTCCAAAGTAATAGAAGTAGCACAAAAACATTTTTTTAGTGTAGGCTTTTCCTTCCTCAAGCCTGCCTACTAGAATCGCCAGTGCTTGAAAGGAAAAGTGAATGATAAACATAGGAATTGGAAAGTTTCATATGGTACTACTTTTCATGAATTGGGTGCAAAGGAATGGAGCAAAGGAAAACTGTAGGATTTGTTCCTTTAGTGTCTCCTTGAAAGAAAAACCGTAGGAATTTTAATTTCCACTTGTCCTCCTTTTCAAATTCCTATTCATGAAGCACAAGACTAAGAGATAGTAGCATAATAGCATTATAACCGTACATTTTCTTGTGGTTTGACTTAATCTCACCATGCTTCTTTGCTTCATGTGATCTTCCAATTCTTGTGAACCAAACACCCAGATTGGCAGAAATCTTGTGTTTTTAAATTCTCTGTTTTGCACGTGCATTCCTATCCTATTCCTGTCTATTTCCTATCCCTGCATTGTTAGAATCCTCAAATTCAAACAAGCCCTTACACAATTACTTCTGTTACAGATATGTGTCAAAGAAAACCTTGTGTGGTTTGTCCTGCACATGCGGTGCTATGTTCCGCCCCATCTCAGCTGCTCCAACGATGGAAGGGTTCACCACAGCAGGGATCCGCTCTCCAGGCTGTCTTTCGCCGCCTCAGATCTTCTTCCCCACCGCCGGCAGCCACGACAACTGTGTTACCATCATCAACTGAGCAGATGACCTTGAGGACTACACGGGTCCGTAAGAGAGGTCACACTCTTCCGTGTCTGCTTACATTATGCATCGCTTAATATGATGACATGCTACTTTATCGTTGTGTTCACCTATTAGACTCCGAGTCGGGTCCAAACTTATGCTGAAACTTGAGTTTTTAAATGGTTGTGGGGTACATATTGGGGCAGCAATCAGTACTATCTGTCTACTATCTGGTTAATCTCGGGTGTCTACTATGAGTTTCATGTTGGGTGCAAATAAACATTAAAGGAGTCATTATCTGTATTTTTTAACTAAAGCTATTATCTGCCTGCTATCATTGGTTTTGGGTCTATCCACGGTTTGCTACCATCACTCTGGATTTGTGCTTGCACTCCTTACATAATCTCACTATGTTTTATTCCTATGCATGTCAGTTATTGTACACAATGGAACTGAACATGTAGAGCAAAAGAGACGAGCCTTGCGTGGCAATAAAATTTCATGCATACGTCGCTCCATGGTGGGCGCAAAGGCACCCCCCCTCCACCCATTTCAGATCGTAATCAAGAGGAAGATAACTGTTCTGAGGGGGATTCAGAAGCAGAAGACCACTCCTATTTACCCCATGAGGTCTTCGCTCTAACTTGGCATGCTGATGTTGGTAATATCATGCATATGGTGCCTTGCATTGCTTACTGTATACATCAAAGATGTCATCTGCTTAGTTTAGACATGATTTGTGTCAATGACATCGGTTTAGTTTCTTTATCGTATATGTGAATCATGCAATGCCATCTTGTTTAGCCAGGCATCATATATGTGAATTTTGCAATGCCGCCCTGGTTAGCCAGTCATCTTATATGTGAATTATATCATGACATCATTTTTTTATTACGTGTTAAATTTGTAAACAATTTTAGTACATTCAATTACTCTTCATGTGCATCAGCCATTCGGCACAGTCATGGAAAAATCTGGAGTGGAAACAAGGTCTTCAGAGCAGACAATGCTATCTGACAAAGCGCATGTCTTGCAGGTTACAGATAGCTCCTTAGAGGAGGATTCAGAGACAGATGACCAGTCCTATTTCCTCCCGAGGTGCATGCTCTAACTTGGCAGGGTTATGTTGCTCATATCGTGTGTATGGTATCTTGCATTGCTATGTCATTTGCTTAGTTTAGACATGTTTTGTGTGAATGACACCTGTTTAGTGTATAATTACCATATATGTGAATTATGCAATGCCATCTTGTTGCAAGACATTATATATGTGAATTATGCAATGCTATCTTATTGCAAGGCATTATATATGTGAATTATGCAATGCCATGTTGTTTAGCCAAGCGTCATATATGTGAATTATATCATGCCGTCCTTTTTTGTATTTCTCATTGCTTTTGTCGACAATGTTTGTATATTCAACTGCTCTTCATGTGCATCAGCCATTTGAATTGGTGATGGAGAAATATGGAGTGAAAACAAGGTCTTCAGAGCAGACAATGCTAGCTGCTGAAGCAGATATCTTGCTGGTTACAGATAGCTCTTCAGAGGAGGATTCAGAGGCAGATGACCAGTCCTATTATCCCCCTGAGGGGTATGCTCAAACTTGGCAGGGTTATATTACTCATATCATGCATATGTTGTATTGCAATGCTTAGTTTTTACATCATATACACGATATTGAATGCCATCTCCTTAGTTGACACATCATATATGTGATTGCCCTCTGCTCACTTCCTTAGTATATAAAACATATATTTGAATTATATCATGCCATGATGTTTACATAGACAGCGTGTATCTGAATTATGGCATGCCAACTCATTTTCTAAAGACATAATATAGTTATATCATCTCATCCTGTTCACATAGTCATCATATTTTGAATTATGTCATTCTATCCGTGAATTATATCATGCCATCATGTTTCCATCGACGGCATGTTTGTGATTTATGGCATGCCAACCACTTTAATAGACACATCATATAGTTATATCATGTCATCCTGTTTACATAGTCATCATATTTTGAAGTATGTCATTCTATCATGTTTAGTTAGCCATCATACATGTGAAATTGTGTCATGCTATCCTGTTTAATTAGCCATCATATATGTGAAATTATGTCCTGCTATTCTGTTTGGTTAGACAACATAAATGTGAATTATTTCATGCCCTGGTTTCTTCCCTACTATCCATTGTACCTGTCTATCTTACAATGTCTGTACATTCAATTACTTTTCTTGTTTATCAGCCATTTCAATTGGAGGGGGTGATGGCAGTATCTGTGGGGGTAAAAACACGGTCTTCAGAAAAGATCGTGCTACCTGTCGATGGAGATAGAACCACGGTTGTACTTGCCCAAGAACCAGCCCCACCGCACATAACCCAGACTCACATAGATTGTACCCCTACCCAGTTGGACAAAGAACCAACTACACCCCTTCTAACCCCAACCCCAGCAGATAGTAACCCAGTTCCCGTTGAAACAGCACCGTCTCCACCACAGAGCACCCAAACACGAGAAGTTAGTAAGGCAACTGCAGTGCCCAAAGCACGAGGACCACCACTCCGAACCCCAAGTCAACGCTTAAAGCAGAAGAAGAATTGTTCTCAGGTCAGGTTCCGTAGCTATGGTTCATACTACTTTGCTCTTGCATCACTGTATTTACTCATACTAACTAATTTCAAATTTGAATGATGCAATTGAAACTCCAGTGGCACAACAGGTATGTTTTAAACCTGTTTCTTTAACGTGTTTGCTGTTGTAACTTGCTCTATGTTGATTTCAGTTTCAATTGAATAAACAGTTGTGTTCTCATGCCATGCACATTACAAGTGTTGTTATTGCTGTGTTGTTTCCCACACTTATATTCTGTCTATGCTGCTTTGTCTTAAATAGATATGATTTGAACTGTATCTATCTTGATTTGGCAACATAAAATAGAATGAGATAGACCATACAATGACCATACCACATAGATATATGTTTGTTTCATGCTGTTATCCTGTCCACCGTACTACTAAACTGGTTTACCAAAATGAGTTTCATATACTACATTGTAAACTTGTGATGTGTTTGTTTGTTTCTCTTTTAGAACACGGATAAAATATCGGAGAAGAGTACCCCGTTATGCAATGGTAAAGGAAGTAATGCAGATAAGGTTCAAGATAGTGAGACATGCCTGTTGGTCTCCAAGAAAGAAGATAAAAACTATATTGAAGACACTGAGACAACCCTAAAGTCCTGTCCTGATGTAGTGTTCGAGTTACTAGCTACTACTGCTAGCACCAACTCTTCGAACTCACTGCCTGAATCAGTTCAGCTTCTTGAGTCTCAACTTCAAGTTGAAAGACATCGATCAGAAGTTATGCGATAGGAAGCCGAAAGACTGAGGAAGTCCCTGCAGAATTCAGATGCATACTTTCTGGTGCAACAGCAAGTGCTGGAGGATTTAAGCGCCAAACAAGATAAAGTTAATAAGCTTGCTAAGCATCCTGCCAGCATTATGGGTGCCCAGGATATTGTTTCTTAAGCTCTTCTAAAGTGGTTTCAGTTCTGGACTTGTTTTGCTGCGGCGTTTATATGCTGCTTTGTTCCCTATATTTGCACTGGTGGCGAACTTTGATGCCCAGTGGATGTAATATGTGTAATAGCCGTGATAGCCTATCGTAAGCACTACAAAAAAAAGACACATCCATGACATTTTGGGCCGAACGAAAAAAAATTATGTCATACATATGACACTTCTATGACGATAATTGTGACAAAACCCGGTATCATCATAGATGTGGTGGGATCCTACTTCTATGACAAAAAATCATGATAGAAAATGGGATTTTCGTCCTGGGCAGGCCGGAGACGCATCTGCATGACATTCTTTGGGCCGTCCACGACGGGAAAAACCGTGGTAGAAGCGAGGGGGAGGAAAATTTCGGGGAGTTCCCGGTTACGGTGGGAGGTCGGGGGCCGAGCGATGCGCGTTTCTCTCGTACACGTACGCGCGTGTGTGCGAGGCGTTGGCTCTAACTGAACCCGAGCGAGGCGTTGGGCTCTAAATGAACCCGAGCGATTGCACTGCAGGCTACGCGTTACTGAACCCGAGCGATCGATCGATAGCTGTTAACTGAACCCGATCGAGCGATTCCTTGGCTACTGCTGCTAACTAAAGCCGATCGATGGGATGAACAGTGAGCGTTGCGGGGGGGGTGGATGAACAGTGAGCAGTGGCGTTGCCTCTGGATGAACAGGACCCCGTGGTGTGGTGGAGGGCTGGAAGAACAGTAGATGGTGGAGGGGTGCCCGTGGAGGGGTGGATGAACATGACCCCGTGGTGTGGAGGGCAGGATGAACAGTAGACGGTGGAGGGGTCCCCGTGGAGGGGTGGTTGAACAGGACCCCGTGGTGTGGAGGGCTTGATGAACAGTAGACGGTGGAGGGGTGGTTGAACAATAGCCGGTGGAGTAGCGCGTGGTGGAGGATGGATGAATAGGAGCCCGTGGAGGCTGGAGGAGGTCGACGGTGGATGAACAGTAGCTCATGGAGGCTGGAGGGGGTCGACGGTGGAGATGAACAGTATCCTGTGGAGTCCCGTTTTGCGGTACGCCACACCCCTGCCGATGAACAGGACCCCCACGACCGTAGCGCTCCAACACAAGTCCGTTTCCTCCGTTTTGCGGTACGCCACACCCCTCCCGATCAACAAGACCCCCGTTTCGACCGTAGGAGGTCCGTTTCCTCCGTTTTGCGGTACGCCACACCCCTCCCGATCAACAGGACCCCCGTTTCGACCATAGGAGGTCCGTTTCCTCCGTTGTGCGGTACGCCAGGCCTCGTTTCCATCGCCTCTTCCGTCCAAGCCCTCCCGATGAACACGACCACGCATTCCGTTTCGACCTATGAACACGACGACGATGTTGTTTCTCCGTTCCGACCCAACCATGTACACGAGCCCTCGCCGTATGTATGCGCGAGTAGGCGTTCGAGACCCCGCCCGTATGTACACATACGTGGCCGTATTTTCTTTCTTGCACCCTGGCCGCTGTATGTACATGTACATGCTATGTGCGCGCCTCTACTACGACACATGTGCGCCTCTACATCCACCAGTATATATGTACGTACACGTTCGCGACCAGAATGATAACGCTACGTACGCTTCGACCAGGTGGGTCCCGACTGTCAGGCACTTCCTTGCGTGCGAAGGTGTAGCTGGTGGGTCCCAGCAGTCAGGGAGGAAACGTTTTTTTGCGAAATACGATGGCCCGTCCGGTGGGTCCCTGCTGTCAGGTGGAGGAATCATTATTTTCCGCGTAATAAGGAGGTACTTCCTTGCTGCCGCCGTGGACCCAGCTGTCAGCCTCTCCACGTATAGTCCACGTCCGATGGAAGTCATTCCTTGACCACGTTGACCACGCCGCGCCGAGAGCACCAGGGCGGTGGACAACGGTGAGGCCTAGGAAGGGGACAACGGGGAGCCGGGGAAGACGCGACAGTGGAAGCCCGCGCGCGCGGAGAGGAGTATGAGGGTTCACTGGTTCGGCTGCGGTGTGAGGCTGCCGTCGCCACAGGGCCTGGCCAGTGGTTGGAATAGTAGGGGGCGGTGAGGCCTCCGCAGCAGCACAGCCGGCCACGGGAGGCAGGAGCATGCGGCACGACCGGCGCTGCTTTAGGCGCCTGGAGCAAGAAGACCAGAGGTTGAAGAAGCAATACGGCCGTTGGATGGACATCATACGGTCAATGGAGCTAGAGTCGTTCATATTGACTAAGTTGACAAAGCCCTTCGTCCCTGTCAACTTAGTAGGCCCACAAGTCAGCCTCCCACCAAGGTGGGTCCCAGCTAGCAGGGGGAGTATTCATTTTTTTGTGCGTAATAAGGAGGCACTTCCGGTGGGTCCGAGCTGACAGCGGGGGGAACGTTTTTTTCACGAAATACGGTGGCCCGTCCGGTGGGTCCCAGCAGTCAGGGGGAAATGATTTTTTTCGCAAAATACTGGTGGCCCGTCCGGTGGGTCCCTGCTGTCAGGTGGAGGAATAATTATTTTGCACGTAATAAGGAGGCACTTCCTTGCTGCGGCCGTGGACCCAGCTGTCAGCCTCTCCACGTACAGTCCACGTCCGATGGAAGCCGTTCCTTGACCACGTTGACCACGCTGCACCGAGCGCACCAGGGCGGTGGACGACGGCGAGGCCTAGGAAGGGGACGAAGCGGAGCCGGGGAAGACGCGGCAGTGGATGCCCACGCGTAGAGGAGTACGAGGGCACTGGTTCGCTGCGGTGTGAGGCTGCCGTCGCCGCAGAGTAACAGGGGGTGTGGGTGAGTAGAGGGATGGCCTGGCCAGCGGTGGGAGTAGTAGGGGGCGGTGAGGCCTCCGCCGCATCGCGGCCGGCCACGGGAGGCAGGAGCACGAGGCACGACCGGCGTTGGTTTGGGCGGCTGGAGCAAGAAGACCAGAGGTTGAAGAAGCACTACGGCCGTTGGATGGACATCGTACGGTCACTGGAGCTAGAATCGTGCATTATTGACTAAGTTGACAAAGCCCTCCGTCCCCGTCAACTTAGTAGGCCCACAAGTCAGCCTGCCACTATACTGGGTCCCAGCTAACAGGGGGGTATTCATTTTTTTGTGCGTAATAAGGAGGCACTTCCTTGCGTGTGAAGATATAGCTGGTGGGTCCGAGCTATCAGCGGCGGTAACGTTTTTTTTGCGAAATACAGAGGCCCTTTCGGTGGGTCCCTGATGTCAGGTGGAGGAATCATTATTTTGTGCGTAATAAGGAGGCATTTCCTTGCGTGCGGCCGTGGACCCAGCTGTCGGCCTCTCCACGTACAGTCCACTTTAGATGCATGTCGGTCATTGACCACGTTGACCAGGCCGCGCCGAGAGCACCAGGGCGGTGGACGACGGTGAGGCCTAGGAAGGGAACGACACGGAGGCTGGGAAGACTCGGCAGTTGTTTCCCACGCGGAGGGGAGTACGACTGTACGAGGGTTTACTGGTTCGTCTGCCGTCGACGGAGAATAACAGCATGTGCGGGTGAGTAGAGGGATGGCTAGGCCAGCGATGGGAGTACGGTGGGGCGGTGAGGCCTGTGCGGCAGCAGAGCCGGCCGCGGGGAGGAGCGAGCAGGCAGTCTCGCCAGCGCCTGTTTGAGTGGCTGGAGCAGGAAGAGCAGAGATTGAAGAAGCACGACGGTCGTTGGATGGACATCCAACAGTCACTGCTTGTGCGTCAACCTTTTTTTAGGAAAGCCTCAAATCTATGGAAAACAGCATACAGCCCATCTGCCATTATTTCTAATAATTTTCAGCCCATTTGCTAATTCTTAAGGTTTTTTTGGAGCCCATATTCTTTTTGTTAGCATTACAGCCCAAATTGTGGCCACGGTTAAAAAATTATACGAAATTTTGCATATTTCGGTGCGGTCCGAACTGTTTTTAATCCCGAAATTTCGACTCACATTCAAACTAATTTTAAAAATAAATGTATATCAATATAAAATCCAACAAATTCTCCACGCATAAAAATTAATGTAATTTAAAATCTTGAAATGAAAAAAAAAGATATTTGAAACTAATTGCCGGTTTGATGTGTTTTGAAAATGTACAGCCCATTTCTCATTATTGATGGGCCATTTTCTCGGCCAGTCGAATGAAAGCTCTCCTCGTCTTGAAAGATTTGCAGCCCAACAGGCCTGACAAAGCGACTTACTTGGCAAATCACAAAAAAACTGGGATGTGGCCATGGACCTAGCTGTCAGCCTCTCCATGTACAGCACTCTTCCGATGGAAGTCGTTCCTTGACCACGTTGACCACGCCGCACGGAGAGCACAACGGCGGTGGACGACGGCGAGGCCTAGGAAGGGGACGACGTGGAGCCGGGGAAGGCGCGGCAGTGGAAGCCCACGCGTAGAGGAGTACGAGGGTTCACTGGTTCGGCTACGGTGTGAGGCTGCCGTCGCCGCAGGGCCTGGCCAGCGGTGGGAATAGTAGGGGGCGGCGAGGCCTCCGCGGCAGCACAGCCAGCCACGGGAGGCAGGAGCATGCGGCACGACCGGCGCTGCTTTGGGCGGCTGGAGCAAGAAGACCAGAGGTTGAAGAAGCACTACACCCGTTGGATGGACATCGTACGGTCACTGGAGCTAGAATCGTTCATATTAACTAAGTTGACAAAGCCCTCCGTCCCCGTCAACTTTGTTGGCCCACAAGTCATCCTCCCACTATGGTGGGTCCCAGCTAGCAGGGGGTATTCATTTTTTTGTGCGTAATAAGGAGGCACTTCCTTGCGTGCGAAGATATAGCTGGTGGGTCCGACATGTCAGCGGTGGGAATGTTTTTTTCACGAAATACAGAGGCCCTTCCGGTGGGTCCCAACTGTCAGGTCCTCGCAAAAAAAGGGAAAGAAAATCAAAGACTTGGGAAGGCATACAGAACAAGCTAGTGTACCAGTAAAGAGACGTTGCCGAGTTTTTTAAAAAATACTCCTGTAGCTGGTTCGAATCCAAACCTAGACTATGACTATATATGGTGCTATGCTACTCTGCAAGTAATGAAACTGACATATCCAATGTTCGCTTCTCCTCTTCTCTACTTACTCTGCCTAGCATCAGAAGCTCTGGCCGCAGCAACCATGTCCGCTGGCTACTCGTCCACCTGCTCTTCAGCAGGCAACAACCAGCTATGCACAAGTCGCAACCCGTACCATCGCCTATGGGTCTCATCACACCCTCGCCGGCACGCGCACCGCAGCGCCGATTGCTCATCGCAACCCGCTGTCGTTGGTGTGGTGCCACTACTGCAAATCACACAGAGTCATCCGTCGCGTCTCAACCACAATCCGCAACCCTGGCCGAGTCTTCTACAAATGCCCGAATCATGGGGTAATAATATGTTTAAGTGTTGTTCTGCTGCTTTCAGTTGCTGATTTTTTTAATAGTTTGGTTGATGATCTACCAATTTGATTCGTGTAGAAAAGGGAAGATTCATGTGATTTGTATTTCTGGGAAGTTGCTGATGTGGGGGAATGCAACTACGCTGATTATTTGGTTAGCCGAGGAATCCCAATACCAGCAGGTTGGGGTGTTGGACAAGTAACTGAAGGAACGGCAGAAGAGGAAGATGTAGAGCAGAAGGTTAAAGATGCAGTTCCTCTAATCATGGCCAAGCAACAGCTGCTGAACGGCCTTGACGGCAATGAGGAGATGAAAGAGCTTGTGAAGATAATGGGCACAATCGATGTGCTCTGTAGGATGATTGTCACTTTATTTGCAGTGTATGTAGCACTCGTGATGTATTCAGTGGCTACGACATGAGCACTTTGCTGAAACTAGTAATGAATGAAACCTGTGTAGCAGGCTGGGCGTAGTGTTTTGAACATCTAATGATTTCTACTAACGGAAATCAGGGGGTATCCCCTTTTGCTCATATAAATAAATAAATAGTAGAGGCCCTGTCGGGTCAGCTTTGTTCTCATTCGAAGACGTCGAGCAAATTGCAGTCCAACAGCAAACTATGTCATCAAATTCAAGTTCACAGCCAAATATGAGTACAACTAAACAACAATGTCATCATGTTTTAGTTGTCATACAATCACCAAACACAAATCGACATACATAACAAGTGATGTTCTCACAGCAAAATACTAAACAACATGTTCATCAGGTTTTAGTTGTCATAGCAAACACAATTTCACATAGTAGATAAAAAACGTCTCCTGACAGGAAAATACGACAAAAGCAATGTAATCATCATCCGCAGCAGCAGCGTCAACATCTTCGCCATGTGTATCAGTCTGAATCGTAATTCCCCACGGTGTCATCTTCTTCTTCGTCCTCAACGTCCTTGAACGTTGGCTTCTTCTTGATTAACTCTTGTATGTCCACAGCACGACAGGCAATCTTTTCCCCGGTGTCATTGACGTGATGGTTCTCAAAGATATTAGGAACATCTGTGTTATCTTGTACATCCGGAGCAGTGTAAGCATCATCTTGTTGTGCAACTTCATTAAACGAATTCCTCTGCTCAAACCTTTGCAGTACTCTCCAGTCATCGCTACGTGCAAATGTGTCTTCCAAGAAAAATATCCATGTTGCTTGATTTGCCAAAATAAAAGGCTCGTTGGTCTGGTACACCGCCTTGACATTGATGGATTTGAAATAATCATCAGCTCTGGGTTTTGCGATCCTGGAAAACAGGTTATACCAACGACAGCACAACAGAACCACACACCGATGATCCTCAAAACTGGAGATATACTGCAACTGAACAATGTCTGTTATGTTAGCATACATTTCAGTTGTCTCTTTGTCATACGTATCCGTGCTCATGATGGCACTGTTTTGTGTCTTCCTGCCTTCGTCTCGTGCAAGGGTGTTGTAGCGCACATCTCCAACAACGCAAGATTTATAATGTCTTACCCGAGTATCAGGACCCATTGCTAGTGAGTAAAGGGCATCATCAACTACCTGCCCATCCTCCCGCATCTTCTTAACCTATGGTTAGAAAATAGAAAAGCTGATCATCTTATGTACTCAATATATTAAAAAAACTGACAGTGCACTTCAAAAGCTTACATGGTTCTTGAACCATTTCGCAAATCCTGCCATAACCAGTTTGTCAATGTTTCTTGGATTTTGCGGCAGTAACTCCTCTTTGTAGATGCTGCACAACATAGTGATCGCGTCAAACATCTAAATATATAAGAATGTGTTGCAAGTTTGGTAGATTACGATGTATAAGCTGCAGTACTGCACTTACTTGATATAAGGTAGTATCTCAGGACAGTTATTCAACACATACCAAACCATTTTGTCCAAATCTTTAGGTTTGTCCTCTTGTCGACTCTTCCCTGTAACTCGAACAGAATAATCGAAAACATTGAGCCCGGTATTGTCTTCACCCACCTCTTTGCTAAGTTGATCAGCTATTTCAATGTATTTTGAGGAGAATGCCAACGCTTCTGTAGCAATGTAGGCCTCTGCAATGGAACCCTCGGGTCTAGCTCTGTTCCTAACATAGCCCTTGAAAGTGCCTAGCCGCCTTTCAATAGGGTACATCCAGCCATACTGTATTGGACCTCTAAGTAGTGCCTCATCAGGTAGATGAACAGCCAAATGCACCATCACATCAAAGAAGGCTATAGGATATATCTTCTCAAGGTCGCATAGGATAGTTGGTATCTTGTCTCTAAGACGCTCCAAAGCATCTATCCTGATATTCCTACTGCAGAATTCCCTGCAGAATTGTCCCAACTCTGCAACTGCTCTGTATAAGTCAGGGCGGCCCAATCCTCTAAGGATAACAGGTAAAACCCTTTGAAGTAGGACGTGGCAGTCATGAGTTTTCAATCCTTATACCTTGTTTCCATCTGCACTGACTCTCCTTTCAGGGTTGGAAGCAAATCCATGTGGGAATCTCACACGTGACAGGACCTCGCAGAATTCTTTTCTTTTTACCTTGTCCAACACATACACAGCTGGTGCCATATCCCGTGGTTTACCTTCATCTTGCACCTACAAATCATGTCTGATACCCAGGTGTGTCAAATCAATCCTAGATTTTAAGGTATCTTTCGTCTTGCCTTCAATATTAAGAAGTGTGCCGATAATGATGTCACACATATTTTTCTCGATGTGCATCACATCAAGATTATGCCGCAGATCCAAATCTTTCCGATACTCCAAGTCCCACAAAGTGGACCTGCGGGTAAACAATAATCTCTCTTCTGCGCTGCCATGCTTCCTTTTCCCGCTACCATTATCAGGATGGTTTCCAGGTGTAACATGCCTGACCTTCTCTAATTCCACTTGCAACTCATCGGCGGTGAGCCTCTTTGGCGCATCACGGTTTTCATGCTTTGCATTGAACACATGTCTTCGGTATTTTCTAGGAAGCGGCTTGTCCTTGGCAAGGAAACGGCGGTGTCCAATGTAACAGATCTTGCCAAGTATTGCGTATGACAGCGGATTCCTGTCATAGCGAACACATGCATTGTAACCATGTGTCGTTCGCCCTAACATAGTGCCCAAAGCCAGATAATCATGGATGCACCAAATTATAACAGCACACAGAAAGAAATCAGCTGGTGGGCTGCTATATAGGTCTCGAGTGAGAACACCCCTCCATAGCTGCTGAAGTTTCTCCACAAGAGGCTCCATGAACAAATCAAAATCCTTTCCAGGACTTTTTGGACCTGGGATGAGCAAGGCCATCATGTAGTTTGATTCTTTGGTGCAGACATTTGGAGGCATGTTGTAAGAGATAATAAGCACTAACCGCATGCTATATGTGGCGCTCTGGTGGCCAAATGGGTTAAATCCATCTGAAGCTAAGCCAAGTCTAATGTTTCTCGAGTCAGCAGCAAACTTTTCATGCTTCTGATTGAAGCTTTTCCACTCACTGCCATGTGATGGATGGCTCATTACATTCTGATCTCTGTACTCCTGGTTCCTAGAATGCCACGGGACATCCTCTCTTGTTTCAGCATCATGAAACAACCTCTGCAATCTTGGTGTAATTGGAAAATGTCTCAGAACATTATGAGGAATCCTCTTCACAGCATCGCCATCTTTCCATCTTGATGATTTGCATTTCGGGCATTCACTTAAGTTGGCATAATCCTTCCGGAACAGAACACAATTATTCTTACAAACATGGATCATATCATATCCAATTCCAACTGCACGAAGGAAATTCTTCATTTTACTATAGGTGTGTGGCAGCTCAGACGCATCTGGGAAAGATTCGTGGAAAGCACCCAACACCGCATCGAATGATTTGTTGGTCATCCGCTCAGATGTCTTCACCTAAAGAAAGGTGACTGTTGGTGTCAAAACCGGCGAATCTCGGGTAGGGGGTCCTGAACTGTGCGTCTAGGCCGGATGGTAACAGGAGGCAGGGGACATGATGTTTTACCCAGGTTCAAGCCCTCTTGATGGAGGTAAAACCCTACGTCCTGCTCGATTAATATTGATGATATGGGTAGTACAAGAGTAGATCTACCACGAGATCAGAGAGGCTAAACCCTAGAAGCTAGCCTATGGTATGATTGTCGTTCGTCCTACGGACTAAGACCCTCCGGTTTATATAGACACCAGAGAGGGCTAGGGTTACACAGAGTCGGTTACAATGGTAGGAGATCTACATATCCGTGTCGCCAAGCTTGCCTTTCACGCCAAGGAAAGTCCCTTCCGGACACGGGACGAAGTCTTCAATATTGTATCTTCATAGTCCAGGAGTCCGGCCGAAGGTATAGTCCGGCTATCCGGACACCCCCTAATCCAGGACTCCCTCAGTAGCCCCTGAACCAGGCTTCAATGACGATGAGTCCGGCGCGCAGATTGTCTTCGGCATTGCAAGGCGGGTTCCTCCTCCAAGTACTTCATAGAACATTTTGAACACAAAGGCAGTGTCCGGCTCTGCAAAATAAGTTTCCACATATTTCCATAGAGAGAATAATATTTACAAAAATCTAATCTGCTGACATATTCCGTAGCGTGACATCACACCACGGCCAAGTCTTTATTCGAATCGTTTTACTGTCCCACCTCAGCGCGTTTAGCGAGGCGGTTTCCTTGGCACGTCTTGTCAAAGCAGAGATCGTGTCCCCTTATTCTGGGATTCTCATCAATACGGGCATGGGTAACCCAACCGCACCATTGATTACGGCGCTCGGGAGATAATCGAGTTTTACCAGGCTGGTGGGGACGCATAGTCGCATCTACCTATATAAGGGGATAAGGATCCACCTTTTCATCCACGCCTTCTTCCTCCTTTGCCTATCCATTTCCGCGCACTCAAGCTCCAGCGCCCAAGTCCGCACACCCCACCTTAACCTTCTCCAGCCATGTCCGGAGCGGGAGGCAAGTGGATGGTCTCCTCCGTCACGGAGGGACACATCAAAAAACTGAGGAAGGCCGGATACTTGTCTAACGACATTGCGCACCGGCTTCCCGAAGAGGGGCAGCTCATCCCCACCCCTAGGCCCCATGAGAGGGTGGTGTTCCTCCGCCATTTCCTCTGCGGACTGGGCTTCCCTCTCCACCCATTTGTCCGGGGGCTCATGTTCTACTATGGCCTGGCCCCGAACTCTGTCCTCAATATCTCGGTGTTTATCATCGCGTGTGAGGCTTTCTTCTGCATCCGCCCCCATTTCGGCCTATGGCTCAAGACTTTCAATGTCAAGCCGAAGGTGGTGCGTGGCACCTAGGCGGAGTGCAGAGGCGCCATGGTGGGCAAGATGCCCAACGTCCTATGGCTCGAGGGCTCCTTTGTGGAGTCCCTAAAGGGGTGGCAATCGGGGTGGTTTTACATCACCGAGCCGCGCGACCCTGAATGGGTCGCAGCCCTCGAGTTCCGATCCGGACCCCCCACGCGGCTCACCTCCTGAAAAGAGACGGGCCTGTCATGGGGTAAAGAAGGAGAGCTGACCGGACTCCAAACATGCGTCCAAACCCTGGTGGACAAGAAGCTCAAACTTGTCAATGTAGTCCAGGTTATGCTCATCCGCCGGATCCTCCCGTGTCAACAACGGGCCTTCAACCTGTGGGAGTTCGACCCGGCGCAGCACCGAACTCTAAGCAGGCTCTTCGACACGACGTACGAAGATGCCTGGAAGGTGCTTTTCAAGGGCGCTGAGGCCCCCGCATCCGCTACCGAGCATCGCGGATTTAGCACGCAGCGTCACGCTCGTGCGGTAAGCTGTTTTTACCTTTTACAGGGTATTAGCTTTTCATAGTTTGACTCCATGCGGGATCTAAGCTCCCTTACCTTTGACAGGATTGGCAGGAGACGTCCGGACAGATCAACTGTCCGGCTCCTTTGCCCGAAGGCCCAGCGGATGCTTGCTTAGCGAAGCTGCTGGTTCCAGCACCCTATGTGGTGCCGGAGAAGAAGGCTAAGAAGGCCACGGGGACTCGAAAGAGTGCCCGGCGCCAGGAGGTGTCGGATTCATCATCCGACGATTCCAAGGCGCACTCCTCCCGTGAAGACGAGGAGGAGGAAGAAGAGACCTCTCCCCCTCCAGCGGGGGAAGGGAAGAAAAGGAAGGCCGCCCCAACTAGGGAGGCCGAAGGGTCCAAGAAGGGGAAGACCCTTCCTTCGGACTACTCCACCAACGCCGACGACGGCGAAGAGGAGTGGCCGCACAGGGCCAAGCCCCTGGCGATATCGTAAGTATCCGGATACCAGAGTGATTCATAGTATTCCTCCATTGCACAGCTTTTCCTTATGTCAAACATGTTTATGCAGTCCACCCAAAGACCGGCTCGACGTGTCGTCGAGCGGTTCCCTGGATTCGTTGGATGTGAATTCGCTTCCGACGGCTACCTCCCCCCACCCTACAGACGACACCGAGGTGCTGTCCCAACAGGTTCCAAGCCAGGAGGAGGTGGTCCTGGAGGCGCCGCAAGGCGACCTCCCGGACTCCAGGCGCAAAGGGGATAAAACCCCCAAGGGCTCCGAGTCCGGCCTTGAGCCGGACACCGTGCCGGAACCTTCAACGGTTCCGGACTCTGGTAGGAAGCCTCCTTCCAAGAGGAGCAAGCCTACCGAGCCGGCAACCTCCGTTCAACCGGAGGCACCGGATAATTTGCTGGAGGTGCTTAACGGCGCCTCCATCGACGAGGAGCACCGCACTATTATGAGTGCGGTGATCCAGAAGGTTCAGTCCGCCAAGAGCGGACTGACTGAAGCCTGTGCCAGCCTTCTAACAGGCTTTGAGGTAAGTGAAGAATATGTAAAAATATTACCGCATAGACAGTAGCCCCTGATGCTCTGTTCGGCGTTCGGAAAGAAAAGCCGAATAGAGGATCTAATAACATTCGCAGGAGTCTAACATAATCAAGTCAATATGTGTATGCAGGCTTTGCTGCTGGCCTCCACCTCACTGACTGCGGAGGTGGATACGCTGAAGCAAAACCTCGCGCGGTCCGAGAACAAGATCGGCCATGCCAAGAGGCAACTCGAGGAGAAGGAAAGGTAAGTAATACCTTGCGCAAGTATATAGAGAAGATGTGGTTGCAAAAATGACAGGATCAACGTGCTATTATACGGGCCACAACCGAGGTGGAAACCCTTAAGCAAGCGCTGTCCGAGGCCAAAAAAAGAGCGGCCGCGGAGCGCACGGAGAGAGGGAAACAAGAGGCGCGGGTGGAGGAGGTGCAGAAAGAGCTCCAGGCTCTCATGAAAAAACACAAGAGTTTGGAGCTTGACGCAAAGATGCAAGCGTCCGAGCTTGCGGCAGCCCTCAAAAGCGTGAAGTCTGCCAAGGCCGAAGCCCAGAAAGCCCTCCGAGAAATTGAAGCGATGAAGAAGATAGCGGCAGGTAAGGCATTCATTATGCAAAGCAAGCACGTGAAAGTGAATTACTTGTTACTTACCCGAGTCCGGAGCTCTCCAGGAGCATTCACAGATTTGCCCCACAGTGCGTCTGATGCCGCCGCCTACTACCGAGCCGAGGAGGGGAGCTCGACGGAGAAGGTGTTCTGGTCTCAGTATGCTGAGGCCGGACACCTGGTGCCTTTGAGCGACCAGCTGAAGCAAATGGTCGAGCTCCACAAGGTGGCCGAACAGGCCATAAAGGGCTTCATAGTTCGGCTTTGGCCTGGAGAGGCTCTGCCTGGGAGCTACTTCGGGCTGGTGAGGCGGCTGGTGGATGCCTATCCACGGCTTGAAGTAATCAAGCGCTCCGTCTGCATCGAAGGTGCCCGTAGGGCGCTTGCCCGTGCTAAAGTGCACTGGAGCAAGATGGATGCGAAGAAGCTGGTGAAGGACGGGCCGCCGCCGGTCAAGGAGCATGGCGTCCCGGAAGCGTATTATGAGGGCGTCCTGAAGGGTGCCCGCTCTATAGCGGATGAATGATCCAAAGATGTAATTTTTGAGTAAACTCGCATTTGTGATCCTGTACGCTGAAAACTTGTTCATATGCGCTAAGAAACGCTTTTGAATTTAAAATATTACCTTCTGTGTGGCCGTTTATCAAATTTGAGAGATGGCGAGTCGTCGGCTTCTGCCCCCATGCCACGAGTGCTGGGGTGTTCGGGATAAACATGAGCGCTCTTTTTCCCATTCTTGGGTCCTTCGAGGGAGGCGCTCAACACAACGAACAAGGCAATCAGACTATAATGCTTGAACACTCTCACTTAGCCATAGAATTCTATAATTTTAAATTTCGGCGAAGCCCCTAGTGTTCGGAAGACCGAGTTCGGGGCGCTATCCACGCCTAGGCCGGACAAAGCCGACTCCTCGCTCTAAGCGGCATAAGTCTTTAGGGACTCGAAAACCTCTCGAACAGCGACCAGCTCTCGCCTCATCATGACGGTCAGTTTTAGCTTTCTCTACTGAGGTGCTTAGCCCAGCTCAACTGGGGCACAATCGCAGTAGTTCTCCTAGTGCTACCTTAGCCGATATAACGGAACGTAAGGCACCAAAACATAGGAGCCGGGCAAACCCAACTATTGACCCAAGACATGATTTGGAGCCGATGCATATAATGCTATAAGTTCAGGGTGCCGCAGTTGTGAAAAGTGTTCGGACTTCTCACACAGTATTGTGGGGTACTTAAGCCCCTGGCGTATTGGTCGTACCAAAGTGTACGGGTGCAACATGTCATTAATGAACATATATTCGTAAAGAAGAGTAATGCAATAATAGACGGAAGCTATGCATTGTTTTGTTTAAAAAAGCTGCAATCAAAGCAGAACGATACAAATAGTGCGATAAGCAAAAAATGGGACTATTTAACGTGTCCTTTCCAGGGGTGAGCTGCGGAATGGTATGTAAAACAGGTATACTGCTCGTTATAGAGACCACCTTAGAGTTCCATAGTGCGGTGTAGCTTTCTGCTTCCCTGGTTGTATCGTTTGTGCGGCAATTGTACTACCGGACAAGCCTTCCGAAGAATGGAGTCCTGAAAATAAGAGAAAATTAAGAAATCGGCAGCCCCTAGTGCGGTTTAAGCCGCGTTTCGGGCGTGCCGTAATGGTGCCCCTCCCCCTGTGCCCATGGTATTTCCAGAGCGTAGTTATGTACGCGCAACACTGGTTTCGCAAGTTCGCGAGAGCTGGGGTTGGGTCCGCATTGCTACGCTTTCTCGGAACGTGCCAGGCGATCTTGTTGTAGGTTACTCCGGGCGCGCTTGACGATGTCCAGACGTTTAATGGCCGTACTGGAGAATTGCCTTGAGAGGCTGCTTTGTACTTCCGCTGTGATAGCCGCTATATGCTCCTCCGTTCAGAGAGAGCGTTCGGTGTTTCCATTGACCGTGATGACTCCTCGTGGGCCTGGCATCTTGAGCTTGAGGTATGCGTAGTGCGGCACCGCATTGAACTTAGCAAATGCGATTCGCCTGAGCGATGCGTGATAGCCACTGCGGAACGGGACTATGTCGAAGATTAACTCCTCGCTTCGGAAATTATCCGGAGATCCGAAGACCAGTTCAAGTGTAACTGAGCCTGTACAGTTGGCTTGTACACCTGGTATGATGCCTTTAAAGGTCGTTCTAGTGGGTTTAATGCTTGAGGGATCGATGCCCATTTTCCGCACTGTATCCTAGTAAAGCAGGTTCAGGCTGCTGCCACCGTCCATAAGGACTCTAGTGATGTGAAATCCGTCAATAATTGGGTCTAGAACCAATGCGGCGAATCCGCCATGACGGATGCTAGTGGGGTGGTCCCTTCGATCAAAAGTGATCAGGCAGGAAGACCATGGGTTGAACTTTGGGGCGACTGGCTCCATCGCGTATATGTCCCTTAGCACACGCTTCCGCTCCCTCTTGGGGACGTGGATTGCGTATATCATGTTCACCGTCCGTACTTGTGGGGGAAAACTTTTCTGTCCGCTGTTGTTCGGCGGCCGGGGCTCCTCCTCGTCATCGCTATGCAGCCCCTTGTCTCTACTTTCGGCATTTAACTTGCCTGCCTGCTTGAACACCCAACAATCCCTGTTGGTGTGATTGGCTGGTTTTTTGGGGGTGCCATGTATCTGGCATGAGCGGTCAAGTATTTGGTCCAAACTGGACGGGACCGGAGTATTTCTTTTGAATGGCTTTTTCCGCTGACCGAGTTTAGAGCCTCTGAATCCGGCATTAACTGTCGTATCCTCAGCATTGTCGCTGTTAATGCGGCGCTTTTGTTTGTTGCGACGCAACCTGCGACTGCTGTCCTTGGTATCCGAATTACCAGGGCTCTTGGTCATGTTATTGCTGTGAGCTAGCCAGCTGTCTTCTCCCGCGCAGAAGCGGGTCATAAGTGTCGTGAGGGCTGCCATAGATTTCGGCTTTTCCTGTCCTCGGTGTCGTGCAAGCCACTCGTCATGGATGTTATGCTTGAAGGCTGCTAGGGCCTCTGCGTGCGGACAGTCGACGATTTGATTTTTCTTGGTTAGGAACCGTGTCCAGAATTGTCTGGCCGATTCCTCTGGCTGCTGAATTATGTGGCTTAGGTCATCGGCATCTGGTGGTCGCACATAAGTGCCCTGGAAATTGTCAAGGAATGCGGCTTCCAGGTCCTCCCAACAACCAATTGATTCTGCTGGCAAGCTGTTAAGCCAATGCCGAGCTGGTCCTTTAAGCTTGAGTGGGAGGTATTTGATGGCGTGTAGGTCATCACCATGGGCCATGTGGATATGAAGGAGATAGTCCTCGATCCATACCGCAGGATCTGTTGTGCCATCGTATGATTCGATGTTCACGGGTTTGAAACCCTCGGGGATTTGATGATCCATTACTTCATCTATGAAGCATAGTGGGTGTGCGGCGCCTCTGTATTGGGCTATATCACGACGCAGCTCAAACGAGCTTTGTCTATTGTGTTCGGCCCGGCCGGATTTACTGTATCCGGCATGACGAGTACCGTCTCGTGCCGTGGGGCGCCCACGTGATCCGTAGATCGATCTTGTTTGCCTTGCCTTGTCCTCCAATATATCTCGCAGGTCTGGCACATTTTCCCATGCCTTGGTATTTTTTGAGCGGCGCCGGGGTGCGGCTTGAGTGGAGGGCCGAGAGGCCTCTCTGTCACGGCCACGGGGTGGCCGGTCGGCCGCATCATGCGCTGGTGATGTAGGTTTAGGTGCTTCCTCCTCTAATTGGGGTAGCAACCTGCGCTTTGGGTAGCTCTTAGAGGGGCGTTCGAGTTCATACTCTTCGGCCGCAAGGACTTCAGTCCATCTGTCCACTAGCAAATCTTGATCAGCTCTAAGTTGTTGCTGTTTTTTCTTGAGGCTGCTCGCCGTGGCCATAAGCCTGCTTTTGAAACGCTCTTGTTCGGCAGGATCCTCCGGCACGACAAATTCGTCGTCGTCGAGGCTTGCCTCATCTTCGGAGGGAGGCATATAATTATCGTCCTCGACCTCTCTGTCTGCCGCTCTTTCATGAGGGCTGGCTTCTCTATCCTCCTGTGCTGAATCTTGCTGGAGGTGGTTGTCTTCGGCACTTTCTGGGGTGTTATTATCTCCCGTGCTGGAATCACCGTTTTTGCTTTGGCGGGATTTAGAGCGGCGCCGCTGACGCCAGCGCTTAGGCTGCTTCTTGGAGGGGTCATCCTCCGCTGCTCCATCGCCATTGCCTTCTTTTGGGGTGTCCACCATGTATATATCATATGACGAGGTGGCTTTCCAGTGCCCTATAGGCGCTGGTTCTTGATCGTCTCCTTTATCGGCGTCCATACCGTCGATGTCTTCGGAGTCGAAGTCGAGCATGTCGGTTAAATCATCGACAGTGGCTACGAAATGGGTGGTGGGTGGGCTTTGAATTTCTTCATCATCCGCACCCCAACCTTGCTGACCATAGTCCGGCCAGGGCTCTCCTGATAAAGAGAGAGAGAGACTTTAGTGAATTCAGAATATCGCCGAAGGGCGAGTGCTGAAAGATGTCCGCCGCGGTGAACTCCATGATCGGCGCCCAATCGGGTTCGATCGGTAGGGGCGTGGAGGGCTCGGAGTCAGGAGAGGAGTCCGGCTCCTTGGAGTCACGGGCTTCGCAGAGAATAGGGCTAGTGTTCGGCTCGATCGCCGTAGAGATTGCAGCCCCTGAGGCGGTGTCTAACCACCCATCCTCGATTGGTGTGATCGGCTCTGAGCTAGGGGTCGGAGCGGACACAGGTGCGGCCTCCAGGGCACTGTTCGGCGGCAGAGCTAGATCATGCCCATCGTGACAGTGCGGCGCGCTCGGCTGTGGCTCAAATCCGTCGAAGATCAAGTCTCCACGGATGTCGGTCGTGTAGTTCAAACTTCCAAATCTGACCTGATGGCCAGGGGCGGAGCTTTTGATCTGCTCCAGATGACCAAGCGAATTGGCCCACAGTGCAAAGCCGCCGAATACGAAGATCTGTCCGGGGAGAAAAGTCTCACCCCAGATTGCATCGCTGTTGATGATCAGAGAGGCCATCGGGCCTAAAAGTGATGACACAGAGGAACTCTCAATGAAAGCACCAATGTCGGTATCAAAACCGGCGGATCTCGGGTAGGGGTTCCCGAACTGTGCGTCTAGGCCGGATGGTAACAGGAGGCAGGGGACACGATGTTTTACCCAGGTTCGGGCCCTCTTGATGGAGGTAAAACCCTACGTCCTGCTTGATTAATATTGATGATATGGGTAGTACAAGAGTAGATCTACCACGAGATCAGAGAGGCTAAACCCTAGAAGCTAGCCTATGGTATGATTGTCGTTCGTCCTACGGACTAAGACCCTCCGGTTTATATAGACACCGGAGAGGGCTAGGGTTACACAGAGTCGATTACAATGGTAGGAGATCTACATATCCGTATCGCCAAGCTTGCCTTCCACACCAAGGAAAGTCCCTTCCGGACACGGGACGAAGTCTTCAATCTTGTATCTTCATAGTCTAGGAGTCCGGCCGAAGGTATAGTCTGGCTATCCAGACACCCCCCAATCCAGGACTCCCTCAGTGACCATAGCTGAGAATACTGACAGCTTATTTCCTGGGGTGACAGCAACGTTGCATTGTTCCAACATGCGGGCCCACCGTTTTTCTTCGCAGGTGAAAGTTCACGGAATGCACAAGCATTTCGTAGCATTGTTTCAATGTTGGTCAAACTCACTGGCTCCGCCACCACCACCTCCTCCTCCTCTTCCACCTGAGCATCAGGCAGATCAAGATGGTGATCTGCTGCTTCCACGTAGTCAATAACATTGACGTTCACAGCTTCACCATGATGGACCCACCTAGTATATGTGACCAACATCCATACAAGTGTAGATGATTTTGCACAGTTGACTGGGGTCTTGTAACTGAATTCATACGACTGCTACACGGGCAGAGCACATCTAATTTCGGACCATCGTACTCAGCTCTGATAAAGTTCATGAAGTTTTCAACCCCCTCGACATATGCAGCAAAGAATCTTCGAGCAGAAGTTATCCAAGTCATGTCCATCTGTTAGACATACAAATTAGTTCTTCTACTAGATATTACAGGAAAAACATATATGCTTTTTTATGAAGTCCAGAAAAAAATACCTAGGTCGATGTCTAAAGCTATGGCAAGATATTTAGACAAGCAGATCTAAGTAACGAAATATATGTAAAGCTAATTCAGCAAACAGATTTGAGTGCCAAATTATGGCAGGCTGTTTCAGTAGTCAATGAGGCCGAGCACACAGCCATCGAACTATCGAAGGCCATCGCAGCAACAAAGATCGAGTATAAAATGGTGTAGAGCTATTTCACCTAATAGATTGGCTACTAGACCATGGCAATCTACGTCACAATAAATATATGGCAGGATATTTTAGCAACTAATCGGCCTTGGCATGCCATCTCAGCTAAGCAGATTGAGTGCAGAACAGGGCAAGGAAGCTTCTTAAGCAGAGCATATTGACAGTAAACTACTTCGGCAAACAGTGAGATTAACAGCGTCTATCAGCTAACATTCAGCGCTACACCGAAATGAACGGGGCCTCAGTCTAGAATGCGCGTACCGTGGGAGAAGCTGACCGTCGTGCGTCTCCACACGAACATCGCCAGCGGTGGCGGCGCTGACCGCCGTGCGCCTCCACAAGAACGTAGCCAGAGGTGGCGGTGCGGCTAGAGGATGGCAGTCCACGAGAGCGTACTGTGGGAGCGAGAGGATCGCCGAACCGTGGCGCCGGCGTATCGGCGCGGTGGGGAGGGCGGCTTTGGCGGAGCGAATGGAGTGGAGGGGGGCAGGGGGAGGGGGGTTTGGGGAATATTATTGGCTAGTTGGCCGAAGGGCGGTTGAATCGGATTTGGGGGGAATTTTTGGGTGTGGGGGGAGGATTTTCGCGCGGTGGGCGGGGGAGTTTGGCGCATGGTCGGTTTCTCCAAGTGCAGTCCCACGTGTCAGTGAAGAGGCAAGCCGAAGCGCGTTCCGTTTGCGTGAGCCGTGTGCAGGACCGAATGTGTGTGGGGTGCAATGCGGCCGCGACAGGAGTGATGTGAGTGTACCGCATTTTTTCCTTTTAAACTTGGTGCTTCGCCCCCACAAAAAAATATATTGCTTCGCGCGATCCATCGATACTACTACTAGTAATCCGGTAATCCCGACTAAAACGGCGCGGCCGGGTCTTTTCCCATGTGATATGTTGGGAGGTTGGCTTAGTTGGGTTTTTTAGGACAAGTAATGCTACACCTACGTAATCCCACCCTTTCGTAGGTTCCCGTAGATGTAGAAAGATGTGTCCGATCCTGCAATATAGGTCGTCCAATCTATATCTAACGGATAGGAAGGAAACTATGACAATTTACCCACACTCCTCTCCACATTTGCAGATAAGGCTTTCCCTCGTTCATCCTTTTCTCCCACAAGATCTTGATCTTACGTGCAACGCACGGGCATCTTGCTAGTACTCCTACAATATGTATATTATTGTGAAAGTTCATATACACCGGCCGAGATTAATGCAAACATGGCAGATTTTCATTACATTTCGAACTTTTATAGGACAAAAAAATAAAAGAAACCTGACCCTAAACCTATTCTACGGCGGCGACCGACGTCCTCCATCTGTGATCTCCATGTACGGGGGCGGGGTTCAAGACCCGTGAAGTGAAGGTGCAGTCTCCGGCGAGGAAAAGTAGAACACGGGAGACGGACCAGCCAGTTGGCACACCATGCCCTGCCACCTCCCATGCCCTACTCATCCTCGGAGGAGTCCCCAACCTCGGCAGTGTCGGACGTTGGATGGCGGAAAGTAGGACGTGTGGCTGACGGTGCTCCCGTCGTCGGCCGCCAGTGTGGCCACCGCTTGTGCGGCGACTTCAGCGAGGGCGGCGACCTCGAGCTCCATCCCCGAAGACAAGCTCTCCCGCAGAGCGTTCGCGCTTGCGGTCATGGCAGATGTGGTTCCAGGTAGGAGGACGATGCGCTATGGTGTGGAGGTTAGCTGGGCGTTGCCGCTTTAAGTAGCGCATTCCGGTGAGGCCAAGCGTCCGGGTGCGTCATTAAGTCGCCGGAGTTGTTCCTCGGGCACCGAGCCTCTTAATGACGACATACGAACGGACGGCATGAATGCGGGCAGCTGGCGCCGGCTGGGAACGCACCGCGCGACAGTGCGAGGGATGAGGGTTTTGGTGTGCCGGGGTAGTCAGCTGCGGTCGTGGCAACGTTGGAGATGCCCTTTGCTCACATGCGATCCCCGCATGTCATTGAAAAAGCAAGACGACCCGGCATGGTCTTAGGTCCAGAGGATGCAGTTGGCCGCGCTACACCACTCCGCGGACGCGTCGTGGCGCCCCGTGCATCCTCGACGAGCCGGGTGTTGGGGTGTGTTTGGATTGTGGCCAAAGTGCACCTTGCCAAAATTTTGGTCATGACCAAAAGATTGGTCTTTGTTTGGGTGGTTGCCATTTTTTTGGCATGCCAATGAACTCTAGCAAACTCTAGTTCATTTTTATTGCCAATGTCGGCCAAATCATGGGCAACCAATACCTCAACCAAAATTTTGGTCATGACCCAAAGATTGGTCTTTGTTTGGATGGTTGCCATTCTTTGGCATGCCAATGAACTCTAGCCAACTCGAGTTCATTTTTCTTGCCAATGTCGGCCAAATCATGGGCAACCAATACCTCAACCAAAATTTTGGCTACCCAATGCTTTGATGGGGCAACCTTGGGCACAAACCAAACATACCGTTGGTCGTGCCACAACACTAACGCCACCCTCGGCAAACTGAAACCGACCGTGTCTAGCGACGATATGAGCGTGTCGCTCACCGCGGTCTCCGTGTCCAGAGGCGGTGCTGGAGCTGCGCCCCGTTGTTGGCCCCAACGACCCACATGAACGGTTGTCGGTGGTGAGGAGGTCGTGGGCCAGCTCCTCCATTGGACTAGTCTGCGCTACATCGTCCCGATGGGTGTGCCCCACATGTCTGTTTCCCTGTTTTCCCGGCCATATTCGAGCGTCAGTGCTCCGTGTTGCGCATTAGGCCTTTCACTATGTAGGCCAAGCGAGACAACTTATTGTTTATTTGAGCCGTTCAAGTATAATCATGTGGCGTTTGCTTATTTCTCATTCCTCTCCAACCCTCTTCTCCATCGATCATGTCGCCCTCCAGTCGAGTCCATCCTCCCGCATGCCTCATTTGAACATTCTGCCCAGTATCATTCACATGTACCCACCCTAGTCCTCTTTCAATAGATCTCCGGACCTCGACATGAAATCGAGAGGGAACGAGTGGGGGCACGTGATACCTAAGGCGGATTCAAAATTTTGAACCGGTGATCATAGCATCCGCAAATCATATATAAAGGGTATTCAATGTTCGTTTCATTTTTGAACATACAATATACTCCCTCCTATCCTTTCTACTCCCTCCTTCCATCTATATTGGGCCTAATGCATTTTTCAAGACCGCCTTTGACTATTGACAAGATTAATAGTACATGACATGTATAATGCGAAAATTATATCATTGGAAGCTCCTTTCACATACGAATTTGATGGTATGCTTTATTTAAGTTGCATGTCATATATTATTGCTCTACCTTTTGGTCAAAGTTAGCCTCGAAAACGCATTAGGCCCTATACAGATGGAAGGAGGGAGTATTTTACATATAAGTTTTATGTGTAGTCAAAGTATATCTACTTTGATAAAAAAGGTATCAACATTCAACAACACCCAATCAATATTGTTAGATTCGTATGTACTCCTAGATTTGTACTCGAGATGGTTTCCAATTTGACTATTGACAAGATTAATAGTACATGAGATGTATAATGTGAAAATTATATCATTGGAAACTCCTTTCACATACGAATTTGACCGTATGCTTTGTGTAAGTTGCATGTCATATATTATTACTCTAACATTTGGTCAAAGTTAGCCTCGAAAAACGCATTAGACCCTGTATGCTTTGTGTAAGTTGCATGTCATATATTATTACTCTAACATTTGTGTAAGTTGCATGTCATATATTATTACTCTAACATTTGGTCAAAGTAGTATAGTGGAAGTGGATCCTCTGACGTAGGTATCCCTGCCTTACCCTCCCTTTCGGTCACTTACTGGCGGACCCCATGCTTGCTAGGCCCCGCATGTCAGTTACTCAATGGGTTCGGCCACGTCAGGGGATCTTCATCCGTAGTAATACTCCCTCTGTTTTTATTTACTCCGCATAAAACGGAGGGAGTGGTGGTATAATAAATGACGCGGGCGGGGGAGGGGGAGGGACGTCGGTTTGCTCTCAACTGCGGTCCCACAAGTGAGCGAAAACACAAGACGAAGCGTGTTCCATTCCGTGGGCGACGTGGTGGGTCCAGCATGTCGGGCTGCAATGCGAACGCGACAAGAGCGATGTACAGTCAAAACTGATGGACCGGTCATCACCGGAACCACTATTCACACCAGAACCTTCGCTGCTCGGCCTACGCCAGCCACTGCCCTAAAACCACACCAAATCTCTAGCCCATTCCCCCACCTTTCGATCCCCTAGCCCGCATCAAGCGTCCCCTAGTTCACCGGAAAGCCATGGTGTGCCGCAAGATCACTTACTACAAGATGCTGACGCCGGAGCACCGCGCAGAAATCGCGATGGCGGTCGGCGCCACAGACCTCCGTTCCCAAGCTCGCTTTGCGGCGGGCCAATCCCCGAGTTCTCTGGAGCCAAGCTACGAGGAGGAGGAAGCCGATCCAATGTTCATGGTTGAGGTCACAGCACAGAAGGCCCCCGATGGGTATGAGACGATGGACATTGACTTCGTGTCGGTGTCCGAGTCCCGCATGGTGCAGGTGGACCAGCGGTTCAACATGGCAATACTAAAGGAGGACCGAGAGGCAGAGGCTCAACTCGACGCGGAGCGCGCGCATGCCGCTGCCATCGAGGCTCTCCTGCGGGCGGAACCGGATGTCGTGGATGTGAACCGGGCGGCGGAGGCTCAACTTGAGGCGGAGCGCTCGGATGCCGCTGCCATCAAGGCCCTCCTGCAGGCGGAACCGGACGTCCTGGACTTGAACCGGGCGGCAGAGGCTCGACTCGACGCAGAGCCCGCGGATGCTGCTCTCATCGACGCCCTCCTGCAGGCGGAACCGGACGTCCTGGACTTGAACCGGGCGGCGGAGGCTTGACTCGACGCAGAGCGCGCGGATGCCGCTGCCATCGAGGCTCTCCTGCAGGCGGAACCGGACGTCCTCGACTTGAACCGGGCTGTGCTCTCGTCCGTGCAGAGCGCACGCACGCTCCACTTGAACGAGTAGGTGGAGGCCGAGGACAACCACGGTGTGGAGACACACGTCGGCAGCAACGACTGGTTCGCGCCGGCAGCCAAAGACGACGAGGCCGTCTCTTTCCGCGAGCAGTGATAGTTTTTCTTTATGTAGTTGTTTTCATGGATCTTTTCCTATGTACAAATATATATTTGTTATGCAAGTCGCCTAACTTGAGCCAGTCTACCATTTCAGGCGGTTGGATGAATATCCTACGTCTCCTAACCCTTCTTTCCTTCTTCCTCACCTCTTCTTCTTCCCCAACAGACCACCGCACGGGCCGTACGGATACTCCCCAACATGCGGTTGGATAAACATACTCTATGAACAAAAATTATGTGTCAGCGATAGGATGGCTGAGTTTGTTGTGTTCACATGCGATAGCACGTGTGAGTGAGGGTGTGTTCCCTTGGTTGGGTTTGCGGCGTGCAGGAGCGACTGTGTGAGGGTGCGGTGCGACCGCGGCGTGCAGGAGCGACCGTGTGAGGGTGCGGTGCGACTGCGATAGCCATGCGCAAGTGTACCTCCTTCTCATTTTGAAAACTTTAGGCAAGCTTGGCAAAAATGTGTGGCGAAGTTTGGCAATGCAAGGCCTAGACCCAAACAGGATAAGTACGTACTCCCTCCGTTTCTTTTTAGTACGTACTAGGAGTACTAGTGTTAAAAAAGAAAGGCTGGGCTTTCCTTCGCGGGATTTAATCGATACAAATCCTCGTTTCACGTGTCAATTAATGCGTATTTTCTTCTCCAAAGACCAAAGAGCTAACCATCTCACTCCTCATCGCTTGATTAATACAGCGCCATGCAAACCAACCTTCTCACTTCCGCATGCATGCAGGGGATATTAATGTGCTTGGTTTCTAACCCCATCAATTTTTCCTCGATTAGTGTTAGTGGCCCTTTCCAAATTGTAATTTTGATATATTGGCCTTGTGTACAAAAAAATGGAGGTAGCAACTATATTTGACTTCCTTCCCCATTGCGGTGACGTCGACGATATTTTTTTTGTGGTGGTTTGGCGAAGTGCGTTCGACGGAGAACACCATTTGCATCCAGGAAGTCCTTTACTAGTACTACTAGGAGTAACTAATGCGGTGAGATGGCTTCTCGAAGAAGACGATGGACAAGCGGAGTCAGCGAAGAGTGAAATGATGGTTGCTTCGTCCGTGCTTTTGTGATTTGACGCCTCACTGCTTTGTGATTTGTGATAGAAGGGACAAGGGAGTAGACTCTGTGCTCTATACTGTAGTACTACATGCGTCCAAGCATGGGAGAAAGAGGAGAGACGTTGCATTTTTCTATTCCTTCAATCAACCAATCATGGAGCTTCGGTTCCATCTTTTTCGCTTTGGCAACACCGTCCACAATGGTTCCCATGATGCCAAAAGCTATTTTCACATTTGGCTACATATTGTGGATGCCCTTAACCGTACCACTTGCTTTTGCTCCTGTGTGCTATCTATACAAATCTCAATTATATTGATCTAAAAAATTATAGAATCGAGATTAGTAAAAAGGAGGTGATTTTGCCGCGCGGATGGCGGGGGAGGTTTCTTATTTGAGCAATGCTACATCCACGTAATGGTTTACGTAAAGTTACGAACTGATGTGATGTGGGACTATTTGATTGGATTAAAGGAGAGGATTAGGCCCACCCCACCTGAAAATCAGGGGGGCATATATATATTAGATGGAAAGTATACGTAGCAGCTACGTAGCCCTTTGTAAGTCTAGGATTAGGCTTCTTATTTTCGGAGGACGTTGTCCTGGCGGTTTGCTAACATGCGGTCCCACGTGTCAGTGCTTTACCAAGCCGATCCGCGTCCCACATGAGGCAGAACAACAGCAGAAGCAACACATGGTTAAGTTGAAGAAGATGAGGGAGAAGCGGATTCAGCAACGAGTGAAATGATGGTTGCTTTGTCCCTCCAACTTAACTGCGGGAAAGGTGCAGCTTTGTGATTTGACGCCTCATTGCTCATTACTACGCCGGCGCCATGACTGGGGTGCTTCACCCCGGCTGCTCTGCACTGTATTCTGGTATGGCACGTGGACCCGGTAGCTTGATGTCCCACATGTTGGCGAAAGGGACTAGCAGATTTATGAAAGTGAGCACTCCACTCTCACGACGGAGGAGTAGACGACACGACGGCCCAGTGAACTGTCAATTGTACTGTATAGTACTAGTATAGTTTTGTTGTTTCGCACGATCCATTGATACAAACCCGATTAAACAGGAAAGGGCGGGATTTTTCCCGCACGGTAGATGATACTGGCCATACATTTCAAAGGCAATTTTAATGTATGCAAACTGAATAATTATAAGTAACAATATGATATCTAGTAAAACTAAAAACACATATGATTTATTGTGTTAGAGTGTAGTAGTAGTGTTGTATTGCATAGTTGTTAGATGTAACATGTGAGAACGTGTAGAGATGTAGTTTTGGAGGGCCTACAGAGAGAAAAGTGTAATACGGTCACCGAACTTCAGAATAAGCTGATTACGGTCACTATATACGTTTTGCAGTGATTATACGGTCACTTGCTCACAGCTCAGCATCGGATTGCACTCTGTTGACCAGCCAAATAGTCTGTGTGGCGCCATGTTGACTAGTTAAATTGACCATGTTCGTTGTGGGTCCCACCTGTTAGTTCGCATAGGCAAAAGGTCAGATAAACATAAATTTATGCAGGCGCGACAAGGCCCCAACCCGTGCGCGGGAATCACCTAGTTGTGTATGTGTCTGTCAGGGCCTGATGTGTGCGCATGCACGTGTAGGTTGAGCACTTGAGCGTGAGAATGTGTGTTGGTCGTGTGGTGTACTGGTGTGTGCATGCATGCGTGCGTGTGTGCGTGTGAGTGTTGCGTGCGTGCATGGCTGCGTATGTACATGTGAGTGTTGCGTGCGTGCGTGGGTGCATGTGTTTGTGTGAGTGTTGCATGGATGTAGTTCGTGTGCATGCGTGCTTGTGTGTATAATCACCACACCAGCTCATGTGTGTTAAAACAGATGGCTCAGCATACCAATACAAGGCCACCTTGTCCGTTGTGCCCGCGGTCATGACTTCGAACCACCGTCCAAATATTTTTTTGTCGTTTGTTTTCATTCTTACTAGCAAGATGCCTGTGCGTTGCACATAACATCAAGATGCATTTGTATGACTTGTTTATCTTGTGAGAGAAAAGGATGAACGAGGGAAGGCCTTATTTGCAAATGTGGAGAGGTGTGTGGGTACCTTTTTGCAAAATTGCCATAGTTTCTTGCCTATCCGTCAGATATAAATCGGATGGCCTATATTGCAGGATGGCAGGCACACCATCATCACCAACTCTGTTTTTTATAAGAGTGTATTTTATGTATTTTATAAGAGTGTAGATGTAGAGTAGATACAAGTCGACAGATGGGCCCGATGGTAGTGAGATAATGTGATGCAACACTAGAGGTGCCACGTGGAGCGTTTAACTGGTCAACTAGTCATGTCATGAGCAAATACAGAGTTGTACGGTGAGCCCGTGACTGCATAATAACCACTAAACATAAATGGTGACCATAATGAGTGGATTCTGAAGTCCAATGTACGTATCGTGCTTTCGCTTCAAATACAATAATCGTCATTGCATATATCGCGAGAGAAAGATGAAACATGCTTGAATTTTCTGGGGGGGGGCTTACTTTTAGAGGACCTGGAGATAGTTTTGTATGCTTACGTGAAAGGGCGTACAGGGGGGTATGCGATGGAGAGAGAGATGCTCTTCGTTTCTCTTTATTATGACTAACTTTGTATATAGTATAAAAATATACAAATTCATAGTGCGGAATAAATATCATTGTGGGCACCATGCAATGCAAATTAGCGTTCGTACTCCTCCATATAACTTTGTAATGTTGTATATATGTAGAAACTCTAAAATGTTTTTTTGGCCACACTTCATTCAAAAGGAATGTTGTATGCGAAATAAACGTGAAGAGAGGGCTTTTTAGATCAATGGGGTATGTGATGTAACATGTGTGAATGTGTAGTTGATGCATTTGGCGGGGCCTAGAGAGGTATGTGTGTGTATTACGTATTTGAGAGAGGCATGGATAGAGGGGCCGACGGGGGGGCGTGGGAGAGATAGCACGAGAAATGAGAGTGGTCTAGAGAGAGAGAGACGAATATGACGTCACGACAAGAGATTCCATTCCGTTGAGTGTGTATATGCAAGGGGGGAGGGAATAGAAGCACCAGGAGAAATTTTCTATGTGTATGGTGTTTGTGTTGGTATTTGTGGGTGTGAGAAGATAATGAGACGTGGGGGCAGAGGGTGTGTCACCGCGTGAGGTCCGGTGGGTCGAGGTGAGGCCCTTCGTTCTGTTCCGTCCTGCGCCACATTGGTTGGCCCGTGACGCATTTAGGAAGACCCATTGATGACTAGTCGTACAAGACAAAGATAGCAGAATTGTGAAGGACTCTGTGTCCACTGACAAAGCCGGCTAGGATTTGTAACCCTAGGTTCTTGGACTAAGGTAACCCCTTTATCTCTGATATTACTATTCATCCAACATAACTTTAAGGGGCATCCTACAGAATGCTCTGCTAGAATCATACTCGTCGATTAGGAAGAGAGGTGTCAGACAATGCGTGAGAGACAGGCGTAAAGATAATGTGCGTACATGAGACACGTAGGCAGGTCCATGTATATAGAAAGGGTTGATGAGGATTGTGCGTGTGTATGTTTGCGAGAGGAAGAGTGCTTGTGATAAAGGTTAGTGAAAACAGTTGTAAATGGTTACGAGAGAGAGGGAGGGTTATATCTAGAGCATGTGTGCGAGAAAGACACCTCGGGAGAGAGTGTGTGAGCATGTGTGAGAGACCACCGATGGAGAGTGAAACTACATGTAAAAGACTGCTCTATACATCGATTAAAGATATAAATTGTATCCAAATATTAGGATGGGATCATGATATTTGCAATTCGCGTAAGGAGCGGTCATTGATCCATCAGACATCTAGATTCTATCGAATTTGAGCATGTCTATGTTATTATTCGACGCAATTGATCCACATAGTTGGTATTTTGAACTCCAGACAATGCATCGCTTTAGCAATCGAATATAAACGTGAGTATAGTTCATGTTGTGTGTGTAAAGCACATTATACATACGAAAGTTACACAATGGACATTATAAATAGCTACTACCTATGAACTAGCATACATTTGAATTCAACTTAAGGTGGTTTAAAAAAATCGAATTCAACATGAAGTCCATTCAATTATTTGAATTTGATATCATGGCATTTGTAAACCATACCTAAATTATGGGGGCACCAATCTTTGCTCTGATTTTGTACATAATAGCATATGTAGTCGTGTGCAAAATAGATTCAAATTTAGCTCCTCCATTCCAAAATAATCGTAGTTATAGGATTTTCAAGTGTCAAAATTTCAAAAAGAAGCGGATAATTTAATGAGGTTTTCAAACATACAAGGTCAAATATAACGTTGTATATTTAGGTCAATCCTCATAGTTCAAGAGTACTCTAAACGTGGATGCTTGTGTTTCAAAATTTCGAACGAAGCGCCAAAAGAGCCTCTACTCGCCCGAAACTGCGTGAGACCAATGTTTGGTAGTACAAGGAAATTACTTTTCTAATAACTCCGACCCGTGAAACCTACCAGCCCGACGTCCAAAGGTCTAAACCGGGGTAGGTTTGTAGCTTCATCTAGACGCCACGCAACTGCATCCGAAAAACATTCATACACAATGGCGCCTAAGCACACATGCGCGCGGCCGAAATCGCTCCCACCCACTATTTGGGACACCTGGGATTACCATCCTACCCCCGACCCGCAGTAGGTCCAAAATTTAAGAGGGGGGGCAAAGTTTGTACTTTCCCCAAATTTCAAACAAGCGCGTCCCATCTTCTGTTCAAAAAAGCCAAAAATAAGCGCGTCCCAGACCGAAACATTGTTCCCCCGCACCCTTCTGATTCCCCATTCGTACTCTGTGGGCGCCAAAACTACCTCTCCACCAGCCGCTAAACCCCGATGTCCTCCGTCCGCCACCCCATCCCACCCATCAACCGCCGCCCTCCTCCATCACGCCGGAGCCGATACCCCGACGTCGTCATCCACCGTAACCTCAATCCCAACGCCCTCCACGGCTAGTAGTTGAAGCCGAGGTCGAGCCGTCCGTACCCGAGCCAGTTCAACCACGCCGTCCTGCGCCTCACCGCTGCCGCTCCAACTTCACCACCCTCCACCGCACCGGAGCTGTTCCTGCTACGCCGTCCTTCGCCACCTCGGATCTGCTTCCCCTCCGCCGACATACGTCCACGGCAACACAGTCAACAATTTGGCCATGGGTTTGTCCAAGCATGCACCCTCCAGAACATCGGTTTCCCCGGTAAAAACAAGAAGATTGGCGCGACATGTGGGGGTGACCACACCGGCAACCGAAAAAGGTACTCCTCTTCCCTTATTCGTGCAAATCTTACGTCTCTGCTTGCACGGTATTCATCCCACAGAAGACACTAGTTGACCGCTTCTTCTTGATACTAGATGTTCCTAGTAACTCGTGATGCACAAGGTTTCTC
This sequence comes from Triticum urartu, assembly GCF_056163025.1. Lineage (NCBI taxonomy): Eukaryota > Viridiplantae > Streptophyta > Magnoliopsida > Poales > Poaceae > Triticum > Triticum urartu. The sequence goes on along the minus strand of NC_141875.1, from coordinate 586,724,152 downwards.
CTCATATACTATTTCACCTTAGCTAGAGGTCCGTCGCCCCCCTGAATTTCAATTTCTGGCCACTTGATTCCCAATTAACGAAAACATTCCCCGGCGTAACAGGCGCTAGTACGCCTATTACGCCGGGGAATCAGGGCCTTGGTGTTTATCATAGGGCCGTGTGCGGCCTAGAGCTACTGGCGCCTGATCTGGAGGTCGGCCGGGATTAAAGGGATGGCCTGGGGGCGCTGCCAAGCACGGCGGTGGTGTGAGGTCGATGGGAGGGCGGGGCGGCGGAGGCAGGGGTCTGGGCCGTTGGTCGCTGGCGGTTCGAGAAAGATCGTCAATAGTTACTGACAGGAGGTAGACGAAGGCCATCTGCCCGTTCCTTATAGATCGGACGGTTCATTAAAAAAATCGACTGACCTATTTATTTTCAGTCGACTGTTATCTTAGATATGACCACATGTGGTGGTGTGCTGGAGGAGTACCTACATTTCCTGTGCTCATATATTACAAAATCATATGGAGTAGAATCTAATTTTGTTTGCCATGCAATGTTGTAGAGCTATCATATGTCTCCTGTCATTTATTTTTCAGCCACCTACTATCTGCTAATTTTACAGTGCACTAGTTCTGCACACACTTCACCCTTACTCTCACTGTTGTGTTTTTATGCAAGGGTATTTCAGACTCTGCTGCCATGAGAGAAGCCAAAAAGAGAAGAGATAAGTCGCTCCAGCTTGTTGTGCGGCTAGGCAAGACACGTTTCAACGCTTTAATGGGTGCAGTGTCAGCAGATGGAGACGGGGAACGTAGCTCTGGAGTTGATGACCTCGCTCGCAATGAACCACCATCCCAGGTGCTTGCTTTAACTTCGCGGTGTCATATGTGGTTACATGTTCCATATGGTGTCTAGCTTGTATTCGAAAGGCCGAAGTCGATAAGATAAGGGAAGATATTTTTTTTACATGAACCACCATCCCGTGAGCACCAGAAGACAAATAGCTAGTCAGGGCACTGGCCGAGCCAGTGACAAGCCCAGCAAAGATAGGAATCACCTGGAAGCCAGCTAAAAAGCTACGATGGTGGCGAAGCAGCCCGCCTCCCACCAGGCTCTCAGGTCCTAGATGATCATGCTCACCACTCCAGCCGGATGTCTAGCTTGTATTGCTTCCAATTTGGTTAAATTGCATCTGCTTAGCTTACACATTATACCTTTGAATATGACATGCCTTTCTGTTTTTGGTACATACTAGTACATCTGTGTATTAACCATGTTCTTACATCAAACTAATGTTCTTGTGTATCCCTCATCAATCACTTATGACGAGGCAGGCAGGCAAGGGGACTACTCCTCATTTAAAGAATGCAGCATCAGCCTCCCGACATGATTCTCAAGAAACAGAAATGCTACATGAAGATAGTGAGCGTAGCTCTGTAGTTGATTACAGCATTTCCCCTACACTAGCATCGCAGGTGCTTGCTCTAACTTGGCAGCGTGATATGTGGTTGCATGTTGCATATGGTGTCTAGATTGTAATTCTTCCAATCTGGTTAAACTGCATGTGCTAGTCTGCTTAGCTTATACATTATACCTGTTAATGTGACATGCCTTCCTGTATTTAGTACATAGTACATCTGTCTATTAAGCATGTCCTTACATAAAACTATTGATTTTTTGTATCCCGCATCAATCAACATGGCGAGACACCTTTAGTATATGCAGTGCGATATTAGTTGCATCTTTCATATGATTTATAGCATGCGCTGCTTCTAATTTGTTGAAATTCCATTTATGATGGGATGCTTTTAACTTGGCAGAGTCATATTGGTTGCATCTTTCATGTGGTGTCTAGCTTGCATTGCTTCTTATTTGCTGGAATGGTTTCTGCTTAGTTTACACAAACAGTTGTGAACATGCCATGCCGTCCTGTTTTTCGTACATATTCCATCCTGGTATCATGTGTTTGCCTTACATCAAAGTAGTGATTGTCAGTATCATGCATGAATGAGTTTTGAAGAGACAATTTTATTGCTTTTTCTTGTCGGTTTTACTTGACAATTCAAAATCAATAAAGCGGAAGGAAGTTAGCAAGGCAGCGGATAAAGGTGCTCCTTCCGAACAGAGGGCCTCTACAGTTTCTACTCCTCCACACCCCCAAGATGATTTCCAAGACAACACATGCATAGACACTCAACAAAGCTGTGTTTATGATGAGCACGTCTCCCCTAGTGGAGCATCACCGGTGCTCCCTCTAACTTGGCACTGTTATATGTGGTTGCATGTTATGTGTGATATCTAGCTTGTATTGCTTCTAATTTTGTTGAATTCCATCTGCTTACTTTACACATTATACTTGAGTAAGACACGTGTTCCTGTTTCTAGAACATACAATATCTGTCTATCACACCATGTTCTTACATCATATTACTACTGTTGTGTAACCTGCAACAATCACTTATCATAAGACACGTTTGACTTCGGAGTGTGATACAGGTTACATCTCACATTCTTTTCTAGCTTGTACTACTAATTTGTTGAAATGGCACTTATGACGAGACAGTTTTAACTTGGTAGAGTGATATTCGTTGCATCTTTCATATGGTGTCTAGCTTTCATTGCTTCTAATTTGTTGAAATGCCTTCTCCTTAGTTTACACATCATAAGCTGTGAATATGCAATGGCACTAATGACGAGAGACCTCTAACATGGTAGTGTGATGTTGTTTGCATCTTGCATATGATTTATTTCTTGTACTGCTTCACATTTCTTTAAACGCCATTTATGATGAGACACTGTTAACTTGGCAGAGCGATATTTGTAGCATCTTTCATATGGTGTCTACCTTCCATTGCATTGCTTCTAATTTGGTGAAATGTCTTCTTCTTAGTTTACACATCATAGTTATGGTTATCTCTTCCGTCCTGTTTTTCATACATATTACATCCTCCTATCATGTGGTTGTCTAACATCAAAGTTCAGTTCGTCTGCATCACGCATCAATTTGTTCTGAAGAACTAAATTGTTATTCATTTTTCTTGTCGGCTTGACTTAACATGGCACAGAGAAAGAGGAAGAAACACAGAATGGCAGGGAATGAGAAGCGGATGAATCCTGCAGATTCTGCTGGTACTGATGGTGCAATAGAAGGTCAAAGTCCAGCAGAAAATTCTACAAACACGGCATCCCATGCTACACGAGTTGCAAAAAAAGACAAACAGAAACAAATAGCTGCCACCAAACAAGCAGAGACAGCTCTAGTTCTTGCAACACCTACCACAGTACTACCAGCTGCACGACGTACTCGTGCGTCAACTGAGCTAGCAGCACGTTCCCAAGCTCCCTTGCCACCTGACACTACTTCCCAAGCACTCTTGACACAAGACGAGTTGGCAATATCAGATGAACCTTGTGAGCTTCAATAGCAAGAAGGTAGTTGCTGGAGTCAAGTTACAGTTGCATGCTTCTTTATATGTAGTCTCACAGTTTGATGTACACTAACACTTCCTATGTTTGTTGTTGGACTAGCACCTAGGCGCAAGAGGAAACAAACATCAGGGATAATGCTCGATAGGTTAACTAAATCTAGAGGAGGAAGAATGGAGATCTGTTTTGAGGCATGTTTAAAAAGGCCAAGTGATGCTACAGAGTCAGCCAAGTTAGTATCAGAGGCAGCAGTTGCTGTTAGGTGTCATGTATGTATCCTCCCAACATGGATTCAGTACAGGAATGACAAAGACGAAACCCAGTTCAACACCTTCCTCGACCATTTATCTGTAAGTATGGTTATGTATGGCAACTAGTAATATCGTCTTGCTCTGTCCAATACTTTCTAGGTTGATGATAATGAGACTCCCATAATTTTCAACAGATGAGGTTCAAGTTGGATAGCCAAGATGATGCAACCAGACAAGCTTGCACCCATGTTTTCAAGTCTGCTCTGCGACAGTATCGGTATAACTTGAGGAAAACTCACTCTGAAGGCAAGGCTAACAGTGAACTTGCCCAAACATCTCCGGTGGAAAATATATCTGATGAAGACTGGAGAGGCCTCGTTGAACACTGGTCCGATCCGAAGTATCAGGTACATTATATATATGTCATCAGATCACATGTTGAAGTCCTATTTACGCATGTGCCATACAAATCTATCTTCTTGTAGGTGAACTGTTCAAAGAACAAGGCCAACCGTACGAAAGTGAAATTCCAACAGACGACGAGATCTCATAGCTATATTGCACACTGCGAGGCTCTTGTAATTAGCTGCTGTTTCACTCTTTTCGTTGTACCATATTATCAGATCTATATTGACTTGTTCCAAATGCAGAGGAAAGCCCGCAAGGACCAAAAAGTACCTGAACCAAATGCTGTGGAAATCTTCAAGGACTGTCACACCAGCAAGAAGAAGGGCATGACTACACCAGTCAAAGCCGTTGTTGTAAGTCCTTAATCCTCATGCCTTTTAACTACTACTTACTCTGACTTGTGCCTTGAACTGCATGGTTTGCAGCCAATGTCTATTACTCTTTTCAATTTTATACACAATTGTCTTAATGTATCATTGCACCTTACAAGGTTTAAAAGAGAGGAGTGATGTTCCTTTCATCTTGACCCGTAATCTAGTTCCGTGCTGGACTTGCCCACACAACGTTACAATTGCCTGTTTGTCTGCTCTCAGTTGTTTTGTGATATGAATGACGTCATACTATGCTTACCGTATTATAAACTTCGTCTCTTCATCCTTAGCCCTCAATACAATGTGAAGAAATAGACAATACATTAGCGAAGGTACATGGTCATATGTTTGGAACCTGGTTTTATTATGTACTTTGCAATAAAATACAACTAATATTTTACATGGGTTCACCAGAATAAGTTCTGTATATAGACCAAAGCTATTTTGTTTGGTTTTGCTGCCTCCTTAATATCTTCTGTTCTGGTACTACTAATGTAAAACCTCAACTTTTTAGCGAGCTGTGGAAAAAATGGTGGAACCGCCACCTTCTGAAGGTGGCGAAGCAACTATAACCGCAATGTCAGCTCTTGCTGCAGTGGGTCAGTACATGTCCACTAACAGTGCCAAAAGCACGTTCCTGCGTAATACTGGGTTGGTTGTTAAGGCAATATCGTCCAAACTGCCTCATGATCAAGATATGCAAGTTCAAAGCAATGTTGTATCTGCGCTCCAGACACAAGTCCATTCCCTAACAGAGACCCTTTGTGAAACAAGGAGAAACATTGCTCAATGTCATCAAGATATGCATGGTTTTGAAACCAGACTATCAGACATTTGCTATGTTGTTCAGGAGCCTAGGGGAATGAAGGCGAGGGTTATGGTGCTCCATCGGACAATACAGCATGAAAATGTAACAGTCAGGTCAAATGAACTGAGCTTCTGAACTTCTGGTGGTGCATTTATCTGCTAGACTGTTAAGTTTTATGCCAACCTTCCTTTTGTTATATAGTTGTAATTTGTTTTGGTGCGATACAAAATGTATTCTTAACGTGCAGCCACCGCCTGAAGAAAACAGCAAGCCATTTTTGTATAGTGTAGGGTGTTCCCTATATTCGCACTGGTGGCGATCTTTGATGCCGAGTGGATGTAATCTGTGCAATCGCCTTAATAGCCTAGCGTTAGTTTCAGCCTTATTTATTTCCTAGTCTTCTTTTTCCCTGGTTTGCTAGTGGCCGCAACTACCATGGGCCATATACGGGCCGTAGGATCCATGGGTCACCTACGGGCCGTCGATAAATGGGCCTGTAATCGGTGGGCCTCGGGCCGTCGGATAAATGTGTCTACATGGGCCATAATCGGGCGTAATTGGTATCGGCCCAGCACGGTAACAGGCCGTTAACAGACGTAGGACAGCAAAGGCTTAATTCTGTCATAGGCATAACGGGTCGTTAATGGGCCAGAATATAGGACGGGCTGGAAACGGGGCAACGGGTTAACAGGCCAGAAACGGGCCGACTCTTGCCATGGGCCGATTTTGACCCATTAGGGTAACATGCCAGTAACGGGCCGACTCTTGCCATGGGCCGAATTTGGCCCATTAGTGGAACAGGCCAGTAACGGGCCGGAAGTAATCGAGGGCCGAAAAGGAGCCCAAGAACATATGGGTCGTCAATAGGACGAAAGCTAACACGGCCTGGAAACGGCCCATGTAAATCACGGGCCGTTAACGGGTATAAAGAAAATTACTGTTCATTATGGGCTAGACTCACCGTGGGCCTGTAATGGGCCGAAAGATACGAAGGCCTCATATGGGCCGAAAGACGTCGTGGGCCATACATGGGCCGAAAGTGAAATGGGCTGGTATTATATTCGACGGCCCACATGACGTTGTTGGGACGATTTCCTTTAGGGCCTAACGGGCCGTGAGTTAATGGGCCGTAAAATGGGCTATTTGCGAAGAGACCGTTAACAGGCTTTTCATGGGCCAGCCCGTTAACTTTTGACCAAGTCAAACGGGCCAGCTTTGTAAGCTAAATGGGCCACTGTTGGGCCGTGCCACGTGTCGACATATCATAGGCGCCTATCTGGCCCACTGACGAGCTGACACGTGTTTCGTCCGGCCAATAAGAATTTTACACGTGGAAATTTCCCATTGGTCGGGGCTGTTAATGGGTTATCGGATCCAAAACCCGACCCGATAGCTTAACGGCGTTCCGTTACGGTGGATGCCACATGTCGGTCACCCTTGACGAAAGCACTTCTATGACGCGCGATTTATCGTCATGGAAGTGGACACTTCCATGATGATAATTTTGGTAATGTCATGGAACACTTCTACGACAGCACAGGTATGACTATCTTGATTCTGTCATAAATTTGTCATGGATGTACATGCATGACAAAAAAAGTGACCTACTATGACAAACACGTATCATCACGGAAGTGTATTTTTTTGTAGTGAAGTTGCTTGCTAATTTATTTCCTTATTGTCTTGTTTATTTGTTTTCTTGTAGTCAGTGCAGTTCTTTTTCCGCGGTTTGCTAGTAGCCGCAATAACCTATTTTTTAAAACTAGGCCACAATAACCATGGGCTACATATTTACTGTAGTTAACATGGGCCTCCTATGAGCCGTAGAAACAATGGGCCTTCTACGGGGCGTAGAAACAATGGGCCTTATACGGTATGTAGACACAATGGACCTTCTACGGACCGTATCATCAATGGGTCTTCTCCAGGCCGTATGATCGGTTGGGCAAACATGGGCCAATAACAAACCACATTATGGTCGTAAATGGGCTAGAGTTGAAATCGTCCGTTCATGGGCCGACCATAACGGGCCGTCGTTAATCGGCATTATTTGATGACGCTATGAAAACGGTCCAACGTATTAATGGGCCACAAACGGGCCGACTGTAACCACGTGCTGAATTTGGCCCACAAGCAGAAAATGATAGTAACGGGTCATAAGTAAACTAATGTTGGAAATGAGCCCAAGAATAAATGGGCCCTAAGAAGGCTGAAAGATAACATGGGCTGTGTAACGCCCTCGATGCGGCTATATCTCCTACGTGTCGAAGCACGACTTAGAGGCATAACCGCATTGAAAGCAATGTCGCAAGTGAGGTAATCTTCACACAACCCATGTAATACATAAGGGAAAGAGATACATAGTTGGCTTACAATCGCCACTTCACACAATACATGAATAAAGCATTACATCATCCAGATACAATCAAGGTCCGACTACGGAACCAAAATAAAAGAAGACTACCCCAAATGCTACACAGATCCCCGATCGTCCCAACTGGGCTCCACTACTGATCAACTAGAAATGGAACAACATAACGAACACGATCTTCATCGAGCTCCTCCTTGAGCTCAGTTGCATCACCTGCACGATATCATCGGCACCTGCAAGCTGGTTTTGAATGAATCTGTGAGTCACGGGGACTCAGCAATCTCACACCCTCGCGATCAAGACTATTTAAGCTTATAGGTAGGGTAAAGGGTATGAGGTGGAGCTGCAGCAAGCGACTAGCATATATGGTGGCTAACATATGCAAATGAGAGCGAGAAGAGAAGGCAAAAGCACGGTCGAACAACTATGATCAAGAAGTGATCCTAGAACAATCTACGTCAAGCATAACTCCAACGCCGTGTTCACTTCCCGGACTCCGCCGAGAAGAGACCATCACGGTTACACACGCGGTTGGTGCATTTTAATTAAGTTCAACTTCAGGTTTTCTACAACCGGACATTAACAAATTCCCATCTGCCCATAACCATGGGCACGGCTTTCGAAAGTTCAAATCCCTGCAGGGGTGTCCCAACTTAGCCCATCACAAGCTCTCACGGTCAATGAAGGATATTCCTTCTCCCAAGACAATCCGATCAGACTCGGCATCCCGGTTACAAGACATCCTCGACAATGGTAAAACAAGTCCAGCAAAGCCGCCCGAATGTGCCGACAAATCCCGATAGGAGCTGCACATATCTCGTTCTCAGGGCACACTCAGATAGGTCAAGCTACGAGTAAAACCAGCCCTCAAGTTTCCCCGAGGTGGCCCCGCAGGCTGCCCGTTTCGGACCAACACTTAGAGAAGCACTGGCCCGGGGGGTTAAAATAAAGATGACCCTTGAGTCTGCAGAACCCAAGGGAAGGTGGTAGGTTGTTAGTGCAAATGGTAAAACCAAGGCCGGGCCTTGCTGGAGGAGTTTTATTCAAGGCAAACTGTCAAGGGGTTCCCATTATAACCCAACTGTGTAAGGAACGCAAAATCCGGGAACATAACACCGATATGACGGAAACTAGGGCGGCAAGAGTGGAACAAAACACCAGGCATAAGGCCGAGCATTCCACCCTTTACCAAGTATATAGATGCGTTAATTAAATAAGAGATATTGTGATATCCCAACAAATATCCATGTTCCAACAAGGAACAAACTCCAATCTTCACCTGCAACTAACAACGCTATAAGAGGGGCTGAGCAAAGCGGTAACATAGCCAAACAATGGTTTGCTAGGGCAAGGTGGGTTAGAGGCTTGGCTTAACAATATGGGAGACATGATAAGCAAGTGGTAGGTATCGCAGCATAGGCATAGCAATAGAGCGAGCATCTAGCAAGCAAAGATAGAAGTGCTTTCGAGGGTATGATCATCTTGCCTGAAATCCCGCAAGGAAGAAGAACGAGTCCATGAAGAAGACAAAAGGACGTAGTCGAATGGGTCCTCACAAACGCGATGTTATCGGAACCAACCCCAAGAAGCAACACCGGAAAGAAGCACACAACATAGTAAACAACCAACACATGAACATGGCATGATATGCGGGATGCGGTATGTGATGCATATGCATGATTTGAAAAGGAATGATTGAACCTGGCCTCAACTTGGAAATCCAAGAGTGCCACTGGAAAGAGGAGTTGATTTCGGTTGAAATTGATATAAAGATCACCGGAATCGGATGCATGGTTTAGAAATGGCAAGCAAAACAAATATGACACCGGTCTGCGACTAACAGCAAGTAGCCTTCTAAATGCATCAAGAAAAATATGCTACAGCACTCAAACATGGAAACAAAATACATGGCAGAGATCCACTCATGATGCTTGACAAAAGATGAACAGTGAGCTACGGCTAATTCACTCATTAACAGGTTCAAACAAGCATGGCAAAAGTGCAAAAGATAACAGGTTACAGACTTAGTGAAATTAACAGCATGTCAGGAATTTATCATCAGGAAGCAAAGTTTAGAGCACGATAACTATATGCTACAGGAACATATAATGGCAAAGCAAGGAATGGCATGAAGCTACTCAAAGCATATAACAAAAGTCCCTTACTGACCATAAGCCAAAAGGGATCATAAAATACAATTGCAAGCATGTGAACATAGCAAAAACATAAACAGATTCAGACTTAGTGAAAAACTAGAGCATGCAAAACAGATTAACAGGTAGGCATGTTTACGAGCTCGATGCACTCACTACAGAGCATGGCATGACAAACTAAGCATACACCCACCAAGAAGACATGGCATAGAAGCTAGACATGGCAAGAACAACATTATAGCATGCACGGATCAACAACAACAAGCTCGGCAAAATCGCTAAACATGTTAACAATCTGCCAGGAACATTTTATAGCAAAAGTAGAGCTCGATTGACTCAATCTAGGGTGATCCATAATTTCCAACAAAGACATGGATGGATAGAGCACAACAATATCTATAAAACATCCTTACTGATCATGCTCAAAAGAGGCACGGATCACTAGGAAACAACATGAACATATGGCATAAAAATAAGGGCAGGGCAAGGACTTAGTGAAATTCTAAGTCCCTGAAATCAGCATCATTGAGTAAGATACTTTGCATGCTTGTGCTATTCACCACAAAGATCACAAAAATACATGGCATATACCCCTGTAAAGATGGCATGGCATACATCAAAACACATGTAGAGCTCATGATCATAGCATGCACACATTAATCATGGCAAAAATGACAAAAGACCATTTGCTGAAACAGATCTGAAATAATCATCACATAGCCCTCTTCCAACAGCATTTCGGGCATCCAGATGAGCTCAAATGAAAATGATGCAATGAGATGAAATGATGTACTCATCGAGACGAACATTTCGATATGCTACACGCACGAATCGGAGCCACGGTGAGGAAGTTATGATGTAATGAAGTATGCTCAAAATTACTGGGACTTCGTAGAATTTTACCCTCGCGAGAAGTCAACGCGGGACGAGGTGGTGCGGGATGAGAGGATCCGGGGCCGCGGGGAGGCTGTTTGGTTCGTGGAGCGGGTGGATCTGATCCACTCACTCCGGATCCGGCCGGAGAAAGCTCCGGCGAGCTTGAGGCCGGCGACGAGGTACTCCAGCGAGCGGTGCCGGCGGTAGCCGGAACGGGACGAAGGACGACGGCGTGAGGGCTGACGGTTCCACGACGAGGGAAGGCCGGTGCGAGGAGGAGCCGTACCGCGCGGCGGTGGCACCATGGCGTGGAGCAGCGGCGGGAGGCGGCGCTCCGGCAAGGTCGCGGCGCGGGGCGCGGAGGCAGGCGGCAGAGCAAGTCAACGCGGGCGGCGCGCGGCATCGGGAGAGCTCGGGCGCGGGGCGCGGGCAGCACGGGCCGGGCGGGCCGGCCTCGGGCCCGTAGGGCCGCGGCGGCGCGGGAAGAGAGAGGACGGTGAGGTGGTGGTGCGCGATAGGCTGGCGACGGCGGCGGGGTGATGTGGCGCGACGCCATTGGCCGGAGCGAGGTGGAGGGCGGACATGTCCGGCGGCTGGGATTTTTGTCCGGTGGCGTGAGGTAGAGGAAGGCTAGGGTTAGACCGCAAATTTCGGAGGGGATCACTTATTTATAGGTAGAGGGAGCTAGGAGAGTCCAAATGAGGTGCGGTTTTCGGCCACGCGATCATGATCGAACGGCTGAGATGATGGAGGGGGTTTAGGTGGGTTTTGGGCCACTTTTGAGAGGTGTTGGGCTGCAACACACACGAGGCCTTTTCGGTTCCTCGGTTAACCGTTGGAGTATCAAACGAAGTCCAAATGACACAAAACTTGACAGGCGGTCCACCGGTAGTAAACCAAGGCCGCTTGGCAAGTCTCGGTCCAATCCAAAAACATTTAGTACCCGCACATGAAAAGAGGTAGAAAGGGACACCGGAGGACATAGGAGCGCCGGAATGCAAAATGGACAACGGGGAAAATGCTCGGATGCAAGAGACGAACATGTATGCAAATGAAATGCACATGATGACATGATATGAAATGCATGGCACGCAAGCAATGACAAGGCAACAACATCGAATAACTGGAAGACACCTGGCACATCGGTCTCGGGGAGTTACAACACTCCACCACTACGAGAGGATCTCATCCCGAGATCTAGAATGGCACCGGAGGGAAAAACGGAAGAGAGAAAGAAAAGAGGTAAAACTAAGTTGCTTCTTTGACAAACGAGTGAGACCAAAGAACCTTGAAAAGGTTAAGCCATTTCGAGAAAAGAATACAACGGAGATGAACGAATTTGAAAGCACTCCGTTAAGAAAGGGGAAAAGAAAGAACCGATTCAGGTAGCACTACGGTTTAGAAGGGATGCACGACTTGATAAGGTGAAAAGAACTTGAGCAAAAAGGTCACAACACTCCGGTTAAATGGATAAGCATGAAAAGAATAAGGTCCTGACAAAAATAAGAAGAAGGGTTGAAGAGAGCAACATCACAATGCCTCTGGAAGAAAAGAGAGAATGGAATGGAATGAACGGAGGAGAGAACAATATCTTCTATCTCGAATGAGCATGAAAAAAAGGCATCCTTAGGAGAAGGGTCGAACGGAGTTGTTGGAAAAACAACAACGAAAAGGATAAGCTTGATATGGACTTATAGAAGACATCTCAAAAATTATGAGGTGACAACTTGCCACTCACGGAAAAGATTTGATTGGATTGATATGAATAAGGAGACGAGAAAATATTTCACCGGGAGGGTAGATGGAGAACTTGGATCATATATTATCACCATTAATAGCATTAATCCTTAGGGAAAGCTTTAGGTGAAATATAACCCCAGATAACTCCAATGACGAGATTGATGGATTTAAAATACCTCATTCTTAACAACATGTGAATCATGAGACATGAAATCAAATTATCAAGAATGACATAATACCACCTCGAATGATACGGTTGAAATAATTGCACTTTGAATGCAAGATAAAGAATACTTGAGCTCCTCTAAAAAGAATCTCGATGAACACTTCGAGAAGGAATTAAATCCTTGATGAACCACCATGTAGAACCTTCATGAAGAACTCCGGTAAACAAAGGAATGTTCTAACGAAAAGAAAGATGAAAAGAGTAAGGTTGAAGCCTTGTAATGATTAGATGAAGCTTTGCAGCGAGATAAAGTGGAAACTTGGAACTCCGGAAAAGAAAAGATGAAATAAGTGAAACCGAGAATTTTGATGAGCCTCCGGAATAAGGAATTGAGTTCACTCGATGAAACAAGAATAAGAATTACATTATGCTTCTCCTTCACCAATTAAATTAATGACAAACAATGGATTTGACACACTACTTATTCTCGTAGACAGGATTAAGATAGATATAGCACAACCTGGGAAGGTCTCCAACGAACCACCGGTAGGATTGAAACAACGAATGAATTGATATGATAAACGAAGGAAGAGAATCCTGAATGAACCACCGTAAGAATTAAAATGGCAGAAGAAAAGATAAAGGAACACCGGGAAGAATTATGAAATGAACTAAGATACTTGAGAGAATTTAGATACAAGAGGACGAATAGATCACAAACTTAATAGAGAATATTTGAATGATGCACCGGTAAGATTTGGAGAATGAGAGCTGAAAGGTGAGAATGAATAAATTCTGAGATGATGGGCTCCGGAGAAACAAACTGAAAAGAATCTTGAATTGCTCCGGATAGGTGAAAAGAATTCCCATGATCAAAACAAGTATGAGAGGATGGCAACAAGCTGGAATCACGAATCTTGAAGAGAATGGAGCAAGATTGAGAGAAAAATCTTCTTCGGTCTTCAAGTGTTGTGAAAGACGATGCGAGACACCACCATGAATTATTGAGGCACGCTGGAATGAAGAATGGAAAAGTTGAGCCAACGATGAAAAGAATTTGAAATATCTTGGAGAAATACCGATGACTGATGATGAATCATTCTTACGTCAAACTTTGAAAATAATTTAGGATAGCTCCGGGAAAATTTAGAAGAGTCAGGTAAGATCCTGGGAAAAGACCTGTGGGTTAGGGCCCACTCAAAAGAAACACCGTTGAAGTGATTGCTTGAAAAGAGAGATTCCACCGGTTGAATTAAATGGCTTGAATGAGATAACATCCTCGAAAGAGTTTGAATGAATGAGAATAAGCACTAGCATCTTATGAGATATCCTCAGCACTCCAGAACAAATGAATATCAAGCGGGGAATGATTATGAGGTGCACCGGCATAAGAAAAGCATTGGGCAAAAAGAAAAGACTATGCTCAATACCCAAGCTTGAATTGAATCCAGAGAGAATGAATAATGATGAACTTGAGGCTCCGCTAGGATCTTCATGAGAATCACCGAATAAGAACATTGACGAAAAAGAATGGAAATACTTCACATCAATAAGATGGATACTTGATTAAGAAATCCGAGTCCTTGAAGAAAAAGGGTGGGTGGGCGGGAAAAACAAAGGCAACTTGGAACGGATGAAGCAAACACCGTTGACGAAAAACTGAGATTGAATCTTGAGGATGTTGAAAATGAACGGATCCACTAGAAGAGAAACTCATCGGTTAAAAAGGATTGACATGACAATCTCGATGATCAAGAAGGATTGCATTCACATAGGAGTATGAGAACACTGTTTAGGAAAGGTATGGAATCAACATTTGACTCCGAAGCAACTCGAATACCACAACTCAAAACAAAACAAAGCATTGGCTTGCAGAATAAGCCGGAACAAACATATGACAGAGATTTCGTCCGAAGTTTTCGTGGTGGGGCCTACACGGGCTCGATCGTACAGCACCATCATGTACAAGGTAGTGCACATGACATACGGAGCGTCCCCGAGTCGGCATAGCCAAGGACTCTTTAAGACACAACGAGACCATTGTAAAACCAACCGTGAATAGGTGGACCACTAGACGTTGAACCCCAATTTCATATCATACGTCTGACAGAAAGATATCCTAAGAGCTACTTGAATTCCCACTTATAAACTCCCGAAACTTAAAGAAGCACTGGCCCGATGTCCGATGTCCTAATATAGCCTTCCAATATATCGATCTTTACGTCTCGACCATTTCGAGACTCCTCGTCATGTCCGTGGTCTCATCCGGGACTCCGAACAACCTTTGGTACATCAAATCACATAACTCATAATAGAAATTGTCATTTAGCGTTAAGCGTGCGGACCCTACGGGTTCGAGAACTATGTAGACATGACCGAGACACATCTCCGGTCAATAACCAATAGCGGAACCTGGATGCTCATATTGGCTCCTACATATTCTACGAATATCTTTATCGGTCAAATCGCATAACAACATACATTGTCCCCTTTGTCATCGGTATGTTGCTTGCCCGAGATTCGACCGCCGGTATCATCATACCTAGTTCAATCTCGTTACCAGCAAGTCTCTTTACTCGTTCCATAATGCAACATCCCGCAACTAACTCATTAGTCACATTGTTTGCAAGGCTTATAGTGATGTGTGATACGTCTCCGTCGTATCTATAATTTTTTATTATTCCATGCCAATATTCTACAACTTTCATATACTTTTGGCAACTTTTTATACTATTTTTGGGACTAACATATTGATCTAGTGCCCAGTGCCAGTTCCTGTTTGTTGCATGTTTTTTGTTTCGCAGAATATTCATATCAAACGGAGTCCAAACGGGATAAAAACTGACAAAGATTTTTTTGGAATATATATAATTTTTGGGAAGAAAAATCCACGCGAGACGATGCCCGAGGGGGCCACGAGGCAGGGGGCGCACCCCAGGGGGGCAAGCGCGCCCCTGACCCTTGTGGCCACCCCGTAAGGCGGTTGATGCCCTTATTTCGCCGCAAGAAAGCTAATATCCGGATAGAGATTGTGTTAAAATTTCAGCCCAATCGGAGTTACGGATCTCCGGGAATATAAGAAACGGTGAAAGGGTAGAATCTGAGAACGCGGAAGCAGAGAGAGACAGAGAGATAGATCCAATATTGGAGGGGCTCTCGCCCCTCCCACGCCATGGAGGCCATGGACCAGAGGGGAAAGCCTTCTCCCATCTAGGGAGGAGGTCAAGGAAGAATAAGAAGGAGGGGGCCCCTCTCCCCCTCGCTTCCGGTGGCACCGGAGTGCCACCGGGGGACATCATCATCACCGCAATCTTCACCAACAACTTCACCGCCATCATCACCAACTCTTCCCCCTCTATGCAGCGGTGTATCCTCTCTCTTACCCGCTGTAATCTCTACTTAAACATGGTGCTGAACTCTATATATTATTTCCCAATGATGTATGGCTATCCTATGATGTTTGAGTAGATCCGTTTTGTCCTATGGGCTATTTGATGATCAAGATTGGTTTGAGTTGCATGTTTTATTATTGGTGCTGTCCTATGGTGCTCTCCGTGTCGCGCAAGCGTGAGGGATCCCCATTGTAGGGTGTTTCAATATGTTCATGATTTGCTTATGGTGGGTAGCGTGAGTGACAGAAGCACAGACCCGGGTAAGTAGGTTGTTTGCATATGGGATAAAGAGGACTTGATGCTTTAATGCTATGGTTGGGTTTTACCTTAATGATCTTTAGTAGTTGCGGATGCTTGCTAGAGTTCCAATCATAAGTGCATATGATCCAAGTAGAGAAAGTATGTTATCTTATGCCTCTCCCTCATATAAAGTTGCAATAATGATTACCGGTCTAGTTATCGATTGCCTAGGGACAAATAACTTTCTTGTGTGACAACAAGCTCTCTACTAAAACTAACTTAGTTATGTTTTTATGTAAACAGCCCCTACTTTTTATTTACATGCTCTTTATTATCTTGCAAACCTATCCAACAACACCTACAAAGTACTTCTAGTTTCATACTTGTTCTAGGTAAAGCGAACGTCAAGTGTGCGTAGAGTTGTATCGGTGGTCGATAGAACTTGAGGGAATATTTGTTCTTCCTTTAGCTCCTCGTTGGGTTTGACACTCTTACTTATCGAAAACTGTTGCGATCCCCTATACTTGTGGGTTATCAAGACCTTTTTCTGGCACCGTTGCTGGGGAGCCATAGCGTGGGGTGAATATTCTCGTGTGTGCTTGTTTGCTTTATCACTAAGTAATTTTTATTTGATGTTCTAAGTTGTTCTCTATCTTTAGTTATGGATATGGAATACGAAATACCAAAAAAAATTAGGTGCACCTGCTACTCATGGAGATGGGGAACCTCCTAAAACCCTCGATGCTCATTATGTGAAAGATATTATGTACTACTTTGATAATCCTGAGAAAATCCCATTCAATTATGTTATGGGAGACACGTTGGATCAACGTGAATACTTAAGGGATTATCGCTTGACTCAAAAAGGGAAACTATTATGGGATCAAATTTATATGTTGAAGTGGTATGCTAGGCAACTATGCTTGAGATATGATTATACTTGCTGCTCTAGGATGAAGTCTCCACACCTTCCCTTTTCATGCAAATTTAATGATAATGAAACCTTGGCTTCTTATGCTAGAGGTATATATGATTACTATGATGTGGAACAAATAGAAGAATTTGTTGCTTTTAAGGGTGCTTATGAAATTGAATCTTCGTTTGAAAAGTATGAAGCTTTTGATGATGATGTTTATAGGCCTGAAAATTTTTCTATATTGAAATATTGCTATGAGAATTATGAATACAATTCCTATATTGATGCATTTATTGAGAAAGTCTCCGCTGTCCAAGAAGAGACTAATATTTTGCAGGAGTCTATGGAAGAAGAAATTGATGAAACTATGAGCTCATTGGATGAAAAAGATGAAGAGGAGAGCGAAGAACAAAAGGAGGAAGAGTGGATTAGCTACCCATGTCCACCTTCTAATGAGAGTAAATCTTCAACTCATACATTGTTTAATTTCCCTTCGTGCTTACCGAAGGATGAATGCTATGATAATTGCTATGATCCCGTTGATTCTTTTGAAATATCCCTTTTTGATGATGCTTGCTATGCTTGTGGCCAAGATGCCAATATGAATTATGCTTATGGAGATAACTTGCTATAGTTCCTTATGTTAAACATGAAATTGTTGCTATTGCACCCACACATAATAGTCCTATTATCTTTTTGAATTCTCCAAACTACACTATATCGGAGAAGTTTATGCTTATTAAGGATTATATTGATGGGTTGCCTTTTACTACTACACATGATGATTTTGATAGATATAGTATCCATGTGCTTGCTGCTCCTACTTGCAATTATTGTGAGAGAGGAACTATATCTCCACCTCTCTATGTTTCCAATATGATAAAATTGCAAGAAACTGTTTATACTATGCATTGGCCTTTACTATGTGTGCATGAATTGTTCTTTTATGACATGCCGATGCATAGGAAGAGAGTTAGACTTCATTGTTGCGTGATATATGTTACTTTGTGCTCACTACTAAATTACAAATCATTGTTAATTAAAATTGGCTTTGATATACCTTGGGATCCGGGTGGATCCATTACTTGAGCACTATATGCCTAGCTTAATGGCTTTAAAGAAAGCGCTGCTAGGGAGACAACCCGAAATTTTTAGAGAGTCATTTATTTCTGTTGTGTGCTTTAATAAAGTTTAAGAATAAAAATAATGTGCCAAGATTTTCCTTTAGGATGTTTACTTTGCTTGTTGGTTTGTACGGTGTAGGACAGAAACTTTGGCTGTAGTGCGAGATTTTACATTTTTTACTGGAACGTCAAATGGTTCTGATTATTTTTGCACTATCTTTCTATACAAATTTTTTATTTTTCCTAATTTTGGTATAATTTTTCAAGTATCAGAAGTATGGTGAATGTTCAGATTATTACAGACTGTTCTGTTTTAGACAGATTCTGTTTTTGATGCATAGTTTGCTTGTTTTGATGAAACTATCAATTTATATCAATGGATTAAGCCATGGAAAAGTTATATTACAGTAGACACAACGCAAAAACAAAATATGAATTGGTTTGCAACAGTACTTGGAGTAGTGATTTGCTTTATTATACTAACAGATCTTACCGAGTTTTCTGTTGAAGTTTTGTGTGGATGAAGTGTTCGATGATCGAGAAGGTCTCGATGTGAGAAGAAGGAAGAGAGGCAAGAGCTCAAGCTTGGGTATGCCCGAGGCACCCCAAGTAAATATTCAAGGAGACTCAAGCATCTAAGCTTGGGGATGCCCCGGAAGACATCCCCTCTTTCTTCAACAAGTATCGGTATGTTTTCGGATTCGTTTCGTTCATGCGATATGTGCAATCTTGGAGCATCTTTTGCATTTAGTTTTCATTTTTTATGCACCATGCTGGTATGAGATAGTCCTTGGTTGATTTATAGAATGCTCTATGCACTTCACTTATATCTTTTGAGTATGGCTTTATAGAATGCTTCATGTGCTTCGCTTATATCATTTGAAGTTTGGATTGCCTGTTTCTCTTCATATAGAAAACTGCCATTTGTAGAATGCTCTTTTGCTTCACTTATATTTGTTAGATAGTGGGCATATATTTTCTAGAAAGAATTAAACTCTCTTGCTTCACTTATATCTATTTAGAAAGATGACAGGAACTGGTCATTCACATGGTTAGTCATAAAATCCTACATAAAACTTGTAGATCACTGAATATGATATGTTTGATTCCTTGCAATAGTTTTGCGATATAAAGATGGTGATATTAGAGTCATGCTAGTGGGTAGTTGTGGATTAGTAGAAATACTTGTGTTGAGGTTTGTGATTCCCGTAGCATGCACGTATGGTGAATCGTTATGTAACAAAGTCGGAGCATGAGGTATTTATTGATTGTCGTCCTTATGAGTGGCGGTCGGGGACAAGTGATGGTCTTTTCCTACCAATCTATCCCCCTAGGGGCATGCGTAGTAGTACTTTGCTTTGAGGGATAATAAACTTTTGCAATAATTATGTGAGTTCTTTATGACTAATGTTGAGTCCATGGATTATACGCACTCTCACCCTTCCACCATTGCTAGCCTCTCTAGTACCGCGCAACTTTCGCCGGTACCATAAACCCACCATATACCTTCCTCAAAACAGCCACCATACCTACCTATCATGGCATTTTCATAGCCATTCCGAGATATATTGCCATGCAACTTCCATCATCATCATATACATGACTTGAGCATTCATTCTCATATTGCTTTGCATGATCGTAAGATAGCTAGCATGATGTTTTCATGGCTTGTCCGTTTTTTTGATGCCATTGCTACGCTAGATAATTGCACATCCTGGTACACCGCCGGAGGCATTCATATAGAGTCATATCTTTGTTCTAGTATCGAGTTGTAATATCGAGTTGTAAGTAAATAAAAGTGTGATGATCATCATTATTAGAGCATTGCCCCGGTGAGGAAATGATGATGGAGACTATGATTCCCCCACAAGTCGGGATGAGACTCCGGACGAAAAAAAATTAAAAAATTAAAAAAAAGGCCAAAAAAAAGAGAAGGCACAAAAAAAGAAAAAAAAGAAAAAAAATGAGAGAAAAAGAGAGAAGGGGCAATGTTACTATCCTTTTACCACACTTGTGCTTCAAAGTAGCACCATGTTCTTCATATAGAGAGTCCCTTGAGTTATCATTTTCATATACTAGTGGGAATTTTCATTATAGAACTTGGCTTGTATATTCCAACGATGGGCTTCCTCAAATGCCCTAGGTCTTCATGAGCAAGCAAGTTGGATGCACACCCACTTAGTTTCAGTTTGAGCTTTCATATACTTATAGCTCTAGTGCATCTGTTGCATGGAAATCCCTATTCCTCACATTAACATCAATTGATGGGCATCTCCATAGCCCATTGATTAGCCGCGTTGATGTGAGACTTTCTCCCTTTTGTCTTCTCCACACAATCTCCACCATCATATTCTATTCCACCTATAGTTCTATGCCCATGGCTCAAGCTCATGTATTGCGTGAGGGTTGAAAAAGCTGAAGCGCGTTAAAAAGTATGAAACAATTGCTCGACTTGTCATCGGGGTTGTGCATGATGTGAATATTTTGTGTGGTAAAGATGGAGCATAGCCAGACTATATGATTTTGTAGGGATAACTTTCTTTGGCATTGTTATTTTGAAAAGACATGATTGCTTTATTAGTAGGCTTGAAGTATTATTGTTTTTATGTCAAATGATAGACTATTGCTTTGAATCACTCGTGTCTTAATATTCATGCCATGATTAGATATGTGATCAAGATTATGCTAGGTAGCATTCCACATCAAAAAATTATCTTTTTTATCATTTACCTACTCGAGGACGAGCAGGAATTAAGCTTGGGGATGCTGATACGTCTCCGTCGTATCTATAATTTTTGATTGTTCCATGACAATATTCTACAACTTTCATATACATTTGGCAACTTTTTATACTATTTTTGGGACTAACATATTGATCTAGTGCCCAGTGCCAGTTCATGTTTGTTGCTTGTTTTTTGTTTCGCAGAATATCCATATCAAAAGGAGTCCAAACGGGAGAAAAACTGACGGAGATTCTTTTTGGAATATATATGATTTTTGGGAAGACAAATCCACGCGAGACGATGCCCGAGGGGGCCACGAGGCAGGGGACGCGCTCCTGACCCTCGTGGCCACCCCGTAAGGCGGTTGATGCCCTTCTTTTGCCGCAAGAAAGCTAATATCCGGATAGAGATTGTGTTAAAATTTCAGCCCAATCGGAGTTACGGATCTCCGGGAATATAAGAAACGGTGAAAGGGTAGAATCTGAGAATGCAGAAACAAAGAGAGACAGAGAGACGGATCCAATCTCGGAGGGGCTCTCGCCCCTCCCACACCATGGAGGCCATGGACCAGAGGGGAAACCCTTCTCCCATCTAGGGAGGAGATCAAGGAAGAAGAAGAAGAATAAGAAGAAGAAGAAGAAGAAGAAGAAGAAGAAGGAGGAGGGGGCCCTCTCCCCCTCGCTTCCGGTGGCACCGGAGTGCCACCGGGGGCCATCATCATCACCGCAATCTTCACCAACAACTTCACCGCCATCATCACCAACTCTTCCCCCCTCTATGCAGCAGTGTAACCTCTCTCTTACCCGCTGTAATCTCTACTTAAACATGGTGCTCAACGCTATATATTATTTCCCAATGATGTATGGCTATCCTATGATGTTTGAGTAGATCCGTTTTGTCCTATGGGCTATTTGATGATCAAGATTGGTTTGAGTTGCATGTTTTATTATTGGTGCTGTCCTATGGTGCTCTCCGTGTCGCGCAAGCGTGAGGGGTCCCCGCTGTAGGGTGTTGCAATATGTTCATGATTTGCTTATGGTGGGTGGCGTGAGTGGCAGAAGCACATACCAGAGTAAGTAGGTTGTTTGCATATGGGATAAAGAGGACTTGATGCTTTAATGCTATGGTTGGGTTTTACCTTAATGATCTTTAGTAGTTGCGGATGCTTGCTAGAGTTCCAATCATAAGTGCATATGATCCAAGTAGAGAAAGTATGTTAGCTTATGCCTCTCCCTCATATAAAATTGCAATAATGATTACCAGTCTAGTTATCGATTGCCTAGGGACAAATAACTTTCTTGTGTGACAACAAGCTCTCTACTAAAACTAACTTAGTTGTGTCTTTATCTAAACAGCCCCTACTTTTTATTTACATGCTCTTTATTATCTTGCAAACCTATCCAACAACACCTACAAAGTACTTCTAGTTTCATACTTGTTCTAGGTAAAGCGAACGTCAAGCGTGCGTAGAGTTGTATCGGTGGTCGATAGAACTTGAAGGAATATTTGTTCTGCCTTTAGCTCCTCGTTGGGTTTGACACTCTTACTTATCGAAAACTGTTGCGATCCCCTATACTTGTGGGTTATCAATGTGCATTACCGAGAGGGCCCAGAGATACCTCTCCGATAATGGGAGTAACAAATCCTAATCTCGATCTGTGCCAACTCAACAAACACCATCAGAGACACCTGTAGAGCATCTTTATAATCACCCAGTTACGTTGTGATGTTTGATAGCACACAAGGTGTTCCTCCGGTATTCAGGAGTTGCATAATCTCATAGTCAGAGGAATATGTATAAATCATGATGAAAGCAATAGCAATAAAACTAAATGATCATTTATGCTAAGCTAACGGATGGGTCTTGTACATCACATCATTCTCTAATGATGGGATCCCATTCATCAAATGACAACACATGTCTATGGTCAGGAAACTTAACCATCTTTGATTAACGAGCTAGTCAAGTAGAGGCATACTAGGGACACTCTGTTTTGTCTATGTATTCACACATGTACTAAGTTTCCGGTTAATACAATTCTAGAATGAATAATAAACATTTATCAAGATATAAGGAAATATAAATAACAACTTTATTATTGCCTCTAGGGCATATTTCCGTCAGATGCATAGCAACGAGAGGGGAGAGTGTGTCTACGTACCCTCGTAGACTGTAAGCGGAAGCGTTTCACAACGCGGTTGATGTAGTCGAACTTTCTTCGTTACCCAACCGATCGAGTACCGAACGTACGGCACCTCCGCGCTCAGCACACGTTCAGCTCGGTGACGTCCACGCCTTCTTGGTCCAGCAAGACGGCGAGGTAGTGGATGAGTTCCGACAGCACGACGGCGTGGTGATAGTGATGGTGAATCTATCTTCGTAGGACTTCGCCTAAGCACTACGAAAATATGACCGGGGGTGTAAACGGTGGAGGGGGCACCACACACGGCTAGGCAATTTTCGGTTGTGCGCTAGGCGCCCCTCTCCCACATATATATAGGTGGGAGGGAGGGAGGAGAAGCCAAAGAAGGCGCCCAAGTAATAGGAATCCTACTTGGGGTCTCTCCCAAGCCGCGCCCCATGCCTTATATAGGTGCGGGGGAAAGGCAGGGGAGGGTGCCCCCCCTTTCCTTTCTCCCATGAGAGGGAAAGGAAGGAGGGGCTAGCCCTCCCCCTTTTCCTTCCCTAGGGCTGGCCGACCAGGGAGAGGGGCGCACCAGCCCCCTGTGGCGTTCGTTGATGATATAATGTTATATGAGTTATATGATTTGGTGACCGAATGTTGTTCAGAGTCTCGGATAAGATCACAAACATGATGAGGAGTCTCAAAATGGTCGAGAGGTAAAGATTGATATATAGGACAAGGGTATTCGGACACCGAAAAAGTTTCAGAGGGTGACGGGTACTTATCGAGTCACCGGAAGGTGTTCTGGGCACCCCCCCCCCCCCCCCCGGCAAAGCTATGGGCCTTATGGGCCAAGTGAGGGAACACACTAGCCCACAAGGGGCTGGTGTGCCCCCCATAGCTGGCCGGCCCTAGGGGAGAAGGAAAGTGGAGACTAGGTCTCCCCTTTTCCTTCCCCCTCCTGCTCCTTCCTTTCTCCTTTGGGAAAATATGGCAGGGGGCGCAGGGCAAGGCAGGGGCCCTAGGGGCCGGCGGCCAGCCCTAGGGCGCGCCTGGCTGCCTCCCCTCCCCTCCCACCTATATATACATGGGGAGGGGACGCCATACAAGAACACAACATTGTCTTAGCCGTGTGCGGCGCTCCCGTCCACTGTTTACTCCCTCAGTCATATTTTCGTAGTGCTTAGGCGAAGTCCTGCGGAGATCGCATCACCATCACCGTCACCACTCCGTCGTGCTATCGGAACTCATCCACTACCTCGCCGTCTTGCTGGATCAAGAAGGCGCGGACGTCACCGAGCTGAACGTGTGCTGAACGCAGAGGTGCCATACGTTCGGTACTCGATCGGTTGGATCACAAAGAAAGTTCGACTACATCAACCGTGTTGTGAAACGCTTCCACTTACGGTCTATGAGGGTACGTACACATACTCTCCCCCTCGTTGTTATGCGTCTTCATGGATAGATCATTGCGTGTGCGTAGAATTTTTTGTTTTCCATGCAACGTTTCCTAACACAGCCGCCCCCCAGCCGCCGAGTTCGGCCCAAACTGGGCGCAAATTAGGCCAAAATTTGGCACAAATTCAACAAAAGCTAATTTTTATCACATAGTTCATCACAGAAATCAATACAAATCAAATAGTTCAATGAAGCAATCTCACAATTCGAACGCAAATTAAAACACATCGAACTAGGCGTTGCCCTTGAGCCTCCATAGGTGCTCCACCAGATCATGCTACAGTTCTTGATGCACCTATGGGTCTCGGATCTCCTGACGCATATTGAGGAAGGCAACCCATGCAGCCGGTACCTGGTGATCAACAGCTGCAAGAGGACCCTGTCTGAAATATGGTTCAGTGTTAAACACTAGCTCTTCCCGCTCGCTCTCAATGATCATATTGTGCAAGATGACACAACAATTCATCACCTCCCACATCTGAGATTTTGACCAGGTCAGAGCGGGTTACCGGACAACAGCAAATCGAGATTGAAGCATACCAAATGCCCGCTCGACATCCTTCCCGCAAGCCACCTGCCACTTAGCAAAGTAGGAGTTCTTGCCTCCTAGCATAGGGTTTGTGTTAGGGATATAACTACCAGGTATGACCCGCCCAGGAGGGTCCGGGTCAATCTTAATGGCGGGTTTCTCAAAGAAGCCCGACAAGTATACAAGGCGACGGTTCATTATAAGACTTGTAGCAGGCCCAAGCCCAGAGGCGGCTTAAAGCCCATAATTGTAAACCGCCATGTATGAGTAAGACTTGTAAAGTAAGGCATGTAAAAGAAGTCACTGAGTCGGACACGTTGTATGAGCCGGCCGGGACTCTGTAGGCCGCTAGGCATCAACCCGTGTATATAAGGGGACGGCCCGGCGGCGATTTAGGGCAAGAAACAACAGATCGAGAGCCAAGCTAGCGTATTTCGCTCCTTGGTCATCAAAACCTAGCAATACCACAACAACTGGACTAGGCTTTACCTTCACCGCAAGGGGCCGAACCAGTATAAACCTCTCGTGTCCTTTGTCCCGATTAACCCCTTTAAGGTTCCTAGTTGCGATGGCTCCATGACTAAGTCCTTTCACTAGGACATTTGTTGTGACAATTCCACGACAATTTGAGATAGTCTTCACAAATTTGGACCATCTCGGATAGATGCCATCTACTAGGTAGTATCCCTTGTTGTAGTGGCGTCCATTGACCTCGAAGTTCATCGGCGGAGCATGACCTTCAACAAGCTTGGCAAACACATTCGAGCACTGCAGTACGTTGATGTCATTGTGAGTTCCTGGCATACCAAAGAAGGAGTGCCAATTTCAGAGGTCCTGTGTTGCCACTGCCTCAAGTACCACACTGCAAGCTCCTTTGGCGCCTTTGTACATCCCCTGCCAAGCAAATGGACAAGTTTTCCATGCCCAATGCATGCAGTCGATGCTTCCAAGCATCCCAGGAAATCGTCTTGCTGCATTCTGTGCTAGGATTCAAGCACTGTCTTCAGCATTGGGTGATTGCAAGTATTATGGTCCAAACACTTCCACCACTACCCTGCAGAATATGTGCAAACACTCAATGGTGGAGGACTCGACCGTGCGTCCATAGTCTTCATGTATATCACCGCGAGCTCCGTATGCAAGCATCCTCATAGTTGTCGTGCATTTCTGGAGTGAGGAGAATCCAACTGTGATGGTGCAATCCTTCTTGCAAATGAAATAGTTGTCGAACTCCCGGATGACATTCACAATCCTGAGGAAGAACTTCCGACTCATTCGATAACGGCGCCGAAATACTTTCTCGCCGTGCAGTGGAGAGTCGGCGAAGTAGTTGGCGTAGAGCAAGCAACAGTGCTCCATTCGACGCCTCTGCTTGCTCTTGCGGCGGCCCGGCGCCGAGCCACCTCGCCGCGGCTTTGCATTGTTCGCGAATAGGCCGACCAAGTGGCGAGGATCATGAGGTGCTCTTCGTCGTCGGTGTCGGCCTCGACTTCCTCCTCCATCAGAGCCGCGAACGCCTCCTCGTAGTCGGAGTCCATTGCCGAACACCTGGCGGGCATGGTGGGTGGTCAGCCGCCGGTATCCTCGCCTGCGTGGTCGGAATGCTGGAAAGCTCGCCCAGGAGTGGGATGGAGGCTGTCGCGGTGAAACCCTCTCTTTCTAGCGGGGAAATGGCCTTTCTAGCGGCGAAGCAGCGGCTGTGGGCAGGTGGGCGGCGCCGGGATCGGCATGGTGGGGAAAGGGGAAGTGGCGTCCCACGGGGCGCGGGTCGAATCTGGACGCCTCTTCTTGCTCTTGCGGCGGCCCGGCGCCGAGCCACCTCGCCGCGGCTTTGCATTGTTCGCGAACAGGCCGACCAGGCGGCGAGGATCATGAGGTGCTCTTCGTGGTCGGTGTCGGCCTCGACTTCCTCCTCCATCAGAGCCGCGAACGCCTCCTCGTAGTCGGAGTCCATTGCCGAACACCTGGAGGGCATGGTGGGTGGTCAGCCGCCGGTATCCTCGCCTGCGTGGTCGGAATGTTGGAAAGCTCACCCAGGAGTGAGATGGAGGCTGTCGCGGTGAAACCCTCTCTTTCTAGCGGGGAAATGGCTTTTCTAGCGGCGAAGCAGTGGCTGTGGGCAGGTGGGCGGCACCGGGATCGGCATGGTGGGGAAAGGGGAAGTGGCGTCCCGCGAGGCGTGGGTCGAATCTGGACAGGGTAAGGCGTTTCTCGCCTGACAGTGGTGGCCCAAGCGCCACTTTTCCTTCCGCCGGAGCCCTGAAGTGCCCCCAATGCGCTAGGTTCGGCCTGAAATCGCCAGGCAAAAAAATGGGCCAAACCGGCGAAATTCGGCGTCGTGTAGAGTGACTGGCTTTTTTTTAGGCCATCACGGCAGGAGCAGGCCACGACGGCCCACTGCAGATCTGAGGTCGTACTACGCCTGGGCCGGCCCATGCAGGAAAAGTAAGCAGTGTAAAAAGCAACGAAATAATAAAATGCGTTGGTACCGATTCGAACTCAGGATATGCAGCCAATAGACGCACGAACAGCCACTGCAGCTGCTCAGTCCCAGTGATGGATATGCAGCGCGACGTCTTTTGAACTAAGTGTATTTCAGGTTCCAAATATATTACTTTTTCAAAACATTTCATGAAAATTCTGAATATTTTTTTAAAATTCTGAAAAAATAATTCAAAACCAGGACCAAGTTCTCGAAAAATTGTCACGAATTATTGGATTTTTCACCAAATTTAAAAGTGGGAAGGTTGTATAAATTTGTGAACAAATTTTGAAAACAAGAACGTTAATTAAATTTCGAACAATTATTGGCAAACATGTTTTAAAAGATCTGAATAAGTTTTGAATGTGCGAACAAATGTTAAAACGGGATCTTTTAAGAAATTT
This sequence comes from Triticum urartu, assembly GCF_056163025.1. Classification (NCBI taxonomy): domain Eukaryota; kingdom Viridiplantae; phylum Streptophyta; class Magnoliopsida; order Poales; family Poaceae; genus Triticum; species Triticum urartu. The sequence goes on along the minus strand of NC_141875.1, from coordinate 586,696,205 downwards.
TGCATTTTTGGGGAAAATGGAACAGTTCTTTGAAAATATTAAGATTTAAAAAAATGGATATTTTTTTGTACCCGTGAACAAGTTTTCAAACTGTAAACAAAAATTAGGATTGAGCAAACATTAATTGTAACTTAAGAACATTTTTAGTTTATGAATAAAATTTTAGAACAGGACATTTTTTGAACTCATTTTCATTTTTCTAAAAGAGAAATATTTTTTCAAAGATACAAACATTTATTGAAAATCAAGAACATTTTTTGAATTTGTGAAAAAATAATAATAACAGGAACATTTTTTGAACTTATGTACATTTTTCGAAAAGGGGAACATTTTTCAAAGACGCAAACATTTTTTGAAAACGAAGAACATTTTTTGAATTTATGAAACAATAATAATGACAGGAACATTTTTTGAACTTCTGAATTTTTTTTAAAATAAAGATAATTCTGAAAACAAAAAAAACAGAATAAAAAGGAATTCAAGAAGAACTAAAAAACGAAATAAAGAAGCAGAAAAAAAAATAAAATAAATTTTAAAAATACCATTTTTTAAATTATAGGGCATTTTTACCATTTGTGACCAAAATTGGAAAAGCAGGAACAATTTTTATACTTCTGAACAAGTTTTGAAGACCTGAAGAATTTTCGAAAATCATGAACATATTTCGAAAGTTGTGAAGAAATTTGCAAAACCAGGAACACATTTTAAACTTCTGAACAATATTTGAAAACATGAACAGTGTTTGGAAATTTAATCACTATTTGAAATACCAAACTTTTTTCTCAATTTATGAACAATTTTTGAGAAAAGGAATGTTTAAAAATTCTGTGTCCAAACTTTTTCTAAAAAGAAAATCAATTTGAAACAGAAAAAAAATATTGAAAAGGAAAAGAAAAATTAGATTGAGCAAACATTAATTGTAATTTGAGAACAGTTTTTAGTTTATGAACAAAATTTTAGAACAGGACATTTTTTGAACTTATTTACATCTTTCGAAAAGGGGAACATTTTTTCAAAGATACAAACATTTTTTAAAAATCAAGAACAGTTTTTGAATTTTGAAAAAATAATAATAACAGGAACACCTTTTGAACTTATGTACATTTTTCGAAAAGGGGAACATTTTTTCAAAGATGCAAACAGTTTTTGAAAATGAAGAACATTTTTTGAATTTGTGAAACAATAATAATAACAGGAACATTTTTTGAACTTTTGAATTTTTTAATTTTTTAAAGTTAATTCTGAAAACAAAAAAGAGAATAAAAAGGAATTAAAGAAGAACTAAAAAACGAAATAGAGAAGCAGAAAAATAAAATAAAATAAAATATATTTAAAAAATGTCATTTTTTCAATTATAGAACATTTTTACCATTTGTGAACAAAATTGGAAAAACAGGAACAATTTTTATACTTCTGAACAATTTTTGAAGACCTGAAGAATTTTCGAAAATCATGAATATATTTTGAAAGTTGTGAACTGTTGAATATTAGTTGGGCTACAGGCCCACTTAACAATTTTAGAAAATCCCTAAGGGCCCATGCTGTCAATTTTGTGATGGGAAGTTTAGTCCCACATGGCTAGTTGAGAGAGATGTACACCAACTTATAAGGTGAGCTCTTCTCCCACTAGTATGAGTTGGTGTGAAGGAAGGAGAGGTGTTCCACACGCGCGCTCCTCCGCCGCCCGCCTCGCCACGCCTCAACGCGTCGCGGGTTGCGGGAATGAGCCGATGCAATGTTTTGCCGGTCAAAATTGGAGAGTCCATTACAGACACAAAATGAATGTGAGACGTCATATTCATTGCAAAAATGAAAACGTCCATAATAAATATGTTTTATTGTGGAGATGGTTTTATTGCTGGACCGTTCTCCTACGCGACTGGCTATGTATATGAGGCATCGCAGCTCAGCCAAACACACTTCACACCTCCATTGCTCCCTGGTCGTTCCTTTCACTGCTGCTGCCCTCGGTGATCCCATCCCGTCTACCGCGTACACGGCTGACGGGAGAGCAGGCCTCCGAAACCTCGCTTCTCCAGATCCTGTACGGGAGAGAGACAATTAGGTTTTTGGGGAGCGTCTCCTACGCGACTGCTCGCCTCGATTCAACTACTTCATCTACGTCGACTACTTCTGCGTCACCTTTGTCTTCACCATGAGCACTAACCCCGATCGTGCGGCTGCCGAGAAGGCCGCTGCTGACAAGAGGGTCGCCGACGAGGCCGACGCCTCCGCTGCTTCTACGGCCTACTGGAGGGTATAATACATTTACATCGATCCTGTTTACTTTCATGTGTGCAGTACTAGTGGTTTGCGTAGATGTTTCTACTATCTGCCTAGTACGTGTGTACATCATCAAAATTCAGTATGTCATTAGCACTGCCTATGTCATATTCATAATTTATTATTGGATTAAATTAATCGAACAATTGCTTAATTTCTCAACAGTCCAAAAACCTAATATGTGTAGGCAATTTTTGATCCATAGTTTTGCTGCTGCACTGAAATCAGCCCCATTTACGGGGACATACTTTAAGCGTTGGCAGACTAAAACCGTCTTATGGCTCACCGCCATGAACGTGTTCTAGGTCGCCGGTGTTACTCCCACGGGAACGATCGCTTCTGAATAGGAGAAGGCGTTCAGGGAGGCCACCGTCGTCTTTGTTGGATGCGTTCTGAGCATGATCGGAGATAAGCTGGTTGATGCATACTTACATATGAGGGCTGCCAAGGACTTGTGGGAGGCGCTCGAATCTAAATTCGGCCCAACGGGTGCTGGAAGCGAGATGTATATTATGGAGCAGTTCCACGATTACAAAATGGTCGAAAACCGTTCTGTATTGGAACAGGCTCATGAGATACAGTGCATTGCTAAGGAGTTTGAGCTTCTCAAGTGTGTGCTGCCGAGAAAATTTGTCGTGGGTTGCATTATCGCTAAGTTACCCAATTCCTGGAGGAACTTTGCCACTACTCTAAAACATCAGAGGCGTGAATTCTTAGTTGAGGATGTCATTGGCCATCTGAGTGTCGAGCAGAATTCGAGGGCAAAGGACTCGCACGGAAAAGGGACCGAAGGGACCTCTGTCGCCAATGTGGTGCAGAAGAACTTCCACCCCCACAAGCCCAAGGGGAAGACTGGTGTCCAATAGAATACCGAGTTTAAGAAGAAGGGCAAGAAGACCTTCAAGAAAGATAAGAAGAAGGATGGTTGTTTCACTTGTGGTTCAGATGAACATTGGGCTGCCAAGTGCCCAAACAAGTTTAAGAAGCCAGGACAGGACTCCAAGACTGTCAACATGATTGTGAGCAACGATGAGAGTGGGCCATCTGGGTATGGTAATTTGTTTACTGTATTTTCAGTTTGTCAGTCTATCGATTGGTGGATTGACACAGGTGCAAATATTCATGTGTGTGTTGACATTTCATTGTTTTCTTCCTATCACGCCACAGGGAATAGTTTTATACTAGTGGGGAATGGCGTGAGTGCTTCTGTTCATGGTATTGGCACGGTCGATCTGAAGTTTACTTCGGGGAGGATCATGCAACTGAAGAACGTGCAGCATGTCCCCACCATCAAGAAAAATCTCGTTAGTGGTTCCCTTCTATGTAGAGAAGGGTTTAAATTGGTATTCGAGTCTAATAAAGTAGTTGTTATGAAATATGGAATGTTTGTTGGAAAAGGTTATGAATGCGGAGGTATGTTCCGTTTTTCCCTCGCTGATTTTTGTAATGAAGTCGTGAACAATATTCATCCGAGTGTTAATGAAACAGAAGTTTGGCATTCACGTCTTTGTCACATTGGTTTTTGTAGTATGACGCGGTTAGCAAAATTGAATTTAATCCCAAAGTTTCACTTTAGACAAAGTGTGACGCTCCTGATTTGACCGTACACTAATCATACACGCAAACGTGTACGATCAAGCTCAGGGACTCACGGGAAGATATCACAACACAACTCTACAAAAAAATAAGTCATACAAGCATCATATTACAAGCCAGGGGCCTCGAGGGCTCGAATACAAGAGCTCGATCATAGATGAGTCAGCGGAAGCAACAACATCTGAGTACCGACATAAGTTAAACAAGTTTGCCTTAAGAAGGCTAGCACAAACTGGGATACAGATCAAAAGAGGCGCAGGCCTCCTGCCTGGGATCCTCCTAAACTACTCTTGGTCGTCGTCAGCGGCCTGCACGTAGTAGTAGGCACCTCTAGTGTAGTAGGAGTCGTCGTCGACGGTGGCATCTGGCTCCTGTACTCCATCGTCTGGTTGCAACAATCGGGTATAGAAAAGGGGAAAAGGGGGAGCAAAGCAACCGTGAGTACTCATCCAAAGTACTCGCAAGCAAGGAGCTACACTACATATGCAATGTATCAAATGAAAGGGGTAATATATGTGAACTGAACTGCAGAATGCCAGAATAAGAGGGGGATAGCTAGGCCTATCGAAGACTACGCTTATGGAAACCTCCATCTTGCAGCATGTAGAAGAGAGTAGATGGTAAGTTCACCAAGTATCATTGCATAGCATAAACCTACCCGGTGATCCTCCCCTCGTCGCCCTGTGAGAGAGCGATCACCGGTTGTATCTGGCACTTGGAAAGGTGTGTTTTATTAAGTATCCGGTTCTAGTTGTCATAAGGTCAAGGTACAACTCCGGGTCGTCCTTTTACCGAGGGACACGTCTATTCGAATAGATCAACTTCCCTGCAGGGGTGCACCACATTTCCCAACACGCTCGATCCCCTTTGTCCGGACACACTTTTCTAGGTCATGCCCGGCCTTAGAAGATCAACACGTCGCAGCCCTACCTAGGCACAATAGAGAGGTCAGCACACCGGTCTAAATCCTATGGCGCAGGGGTCTGCGCCCATCGCCCGTTGCACACCTGTACGTTACGAACGCGGCCGGTAAGCAGACTAGCCTCCCTAATATAAGAGCAGGCGTTCCGGTCCAATCCAACGCGCGCCGCTTAGTCGCTGACGTCAAGAAGGCTTCGGCTGATACCACTACGTCGAGTGCCCATAACTGTTCCCGCGTAGTTGGTTAGTGCGTATAGGCCAGTGGCCAGACTCAGATCAAATACCAAGATCTCGTTAAGCGTGTTAATTGATGTAACCGCGGACGCCGACCAGGGCCAGGCCCACCTCTCTCCTAGGTGGTCTCAACCTGCCATGTCGCTCCGCCACAAAGTAACAGTCGGGGGCCGTCGGGAACCCAGGTCCACCACTACCTGGATGGAACCACCTGCCCCTTCAGCCCCCACATCAGAATCACATGCGGGTACTCTACGAGCCGATCCAACTTTAGTCACCACCTGTATAGTATTTATGTATGTATGTATATACCCGTGATCACCTCCCGAGTGATCACGGCCCGATAGTATAGCATGGCAGACGGACAAGAATGTAGGGCCACTGATGAAATACTAGCATCCTATACTAAGCATTTAGGATTGCAGGTAAGGGTAACAACTGAAGCAACAATGACAGGCTATGCAACAGAATAGGTTTAACCGAAAGTAGTAACATGCTACACTACTCTAATGCAAGCATGTAGAGAGAAGAATAGGCGATATCTGGTGATCAAGGGGGGGGGGCTTGCCTGGTTGCTCTGGCAAGAAGGAGGGGTCGTCAGTGATGTAGCCGTACTCAGTGACATCAGCGCCGGTCTCGGGGTCTACCGGAGAAGAAGAGGGGGAGAAATAGTAAATACGGAGCAAACAAAGCATCATAAAATATAACAAGGCAATACGCGGTGCCAGGGGTGATCTAACACAGAGATAGGTGATGCCGGCAAAGGGGGAAAACATCCGGGAAAGTATTCCCGGTGTTTGGGATATTTGGACGGACGGACCAGAGGAGGGGGGACGGTTGTAGGTTCGCTATGCTAGGGACGTGTGGCGGACGAATGGGCTGCGTATCCGGATTCGTTTCGTCATTCTGAGCAACTTTCATGTACAAAGTTTTCCGATCCGAGCTACGGATGAATTTCTACAATTTTGTGAAGTTTTTAAACATTTTCTGGAATCCCTGAAATTGCCTAAGTCCTCAGTTTTAAACATCACTTAGTTGTTTTGCGGAGGCTATAGCTAGCATTCTGTACATCCTTTGAATTAGTGCCTTATATCAAATCTGGGAACTCTGCTGTGATCTACATGATAGTCTCAGGTCCATCTACATTAGTGTCCATTTGCTTGATCATATATTTGTTTGAAAAGTGCTATTGGATGTCAATTCCAGAATCTGTTTTTCAGTTCTTCCGGTTAACAAAACATAGATATTTGTCATTTTCATAGGAATTAATCCACGCATTATCTGAAGTAGGTCCAATGGAACAAAATGAAGCTTGTTACATCTACTTTCCGTTTATATAATTTTTCCCCATGTTAGGACTTGTCTTATCGCTATTTAGGGGCTGTTTAGCGGGCTAGTCATTGTAGAAATACAAAAGCTAGCTACTGCTACAGCCACACACGGCGCACACACACACACTGGACACACACAGCACGCAGACACTTGGCCATGGCCTTGGCCTGGACGGCCGAAAGCAGCAGCATAGTGGTGTTGTAACATAGCAACGCAGCAACAGGGTTGAGCAGTAGCAGCGCGGGCAGCAGATGCGGCTAAGCAGCAAGCAAGGCAGCAGCGCAGCGGACTGAAAAACAGCAACTAGCAGCCATATGCAGCGGCAGAAGACGCAACGCGCGGCAAAGCAGGATGCAGCGCAGGCGTAGGTGCGGGTGCGTGCGGGCGAGCATGCGTAGGGCGGACAAGGTTGCGGCCGGAGGCGAGGGGCGGCTCACTGGACGCTGCCGGCGCG